>NW_011494835.1:6209378-6219192 GCF_000754665.1 Bison bison bison | reverse complement strand
CAAAGCAGTCAATCCTAAAGGAAATCAATCCTGAATATTCATTGGAAGGACTGATGCTGAAGCTCCAATACCTTGGCCACCTGATGTGAAGAGCTGACTCATTGGAAAAGACCCTGATACTGGGAAAGATTGAAGGCAGGAGGAGAAGGGGACAAAAGAGGATGAGATGGTCAGATGGCTCACTGAATCAATGGACATGAGTCTGAGCAAGCTCCAGGAGTTGGTGAGGGACAGAGAAGCCTGGCATGCTGCTGTCTGTGGGGGTGGAAGGGTTGGACACAACTTATTGATTGAAAGATGACAATGAAAGAAAAGAAATTTATCCTACATTGAAGAAGGTTATTACATTCAGTGTATGAAAATTAAATAAGTTGCCCTAAGAAGTAGTAGGGCTTCCCTGGTGGCTCAGAGGTTAAAGCGTCTGCCCACAATGTGGCAGACCTGGGTTCGATCCCTGGGTCAGGAAGATCCCCTGGAGAAGGAAATGGCAACTCACGCCAGTATTCTTGCCTGGGGAATCCCACGGACAGAGGCCCCAAGAAGTAGTAGGAGCTTCCCTGGTAGTTCAGCAGTAAAGAATCCGCCTTCAATGCAGGAGATGCAGGTTCGATTCCTGGGTCAGGAAGATCCCCTGGAGGAGGGAATGGCAACCCACTTCAGTATTCTTGCCTGGACAGAGGACCCTGGAGGGCTGCAGTCCACGGGGTCACAAAAAAGTTGGACATGACTTAGTGACTAAACAACAACAACAAAGAGCAGTGAGCTTCCTGACATTGCTCTTCTTCAATGAGCAAATGGAAGTTAGAGATATGTTAAGACGAATTTCTACTACGATTAGAGTGTTGTGCTAGACAACATCCCTTCTAATATTCTATGCTTCTCTAATATATATATTTTTTACCAGTATCGACTTCAGTTTTCCTCACAAAGCAACTGCTTAATTCTGAAGGACTGGCCCAGACAGAGGTCCTAGTTCCCATATAGCATAGGTAAGTGGAAAAAAAAGATCAAAACTACCCATAAGATGATTGAGAAATCACCATTTTGCATGTTTGCCTCCACAGGAGCGCTGATTGTGGTACTGATGCTGACTGAGAGACTGTCTTTGGGCGACAGTGATAGATGCTTTACTTTGTCCTTTTGAAATGTTGTTAATGCTTGAACACATAGTTAGACCTGATTTATAGGCACATTGAGATAAAAGCTGCAGTAGAAAAAGAACTCTAGGATGTAGGGGGAGTTATCTTCACAGTAACTGAAGAACAGAGGCAGAAGAGTGAGGAGTGTGAGGGAAGAAGAGGCTTTTTAAAACGATTTCACAGAATGAAAAGATGTTTCTCTGTTGGAGGAGAAACGAAAGAATTGGTTTAAAGGCAGAATCTTAACAGAAAAAGAGGACCATCATGGTCAGAGTCACTGAAGCCAACTAATAGTAAAGCAGAGTGTGGACCTAATGGCACTAAAAAGATTTTAGAATTAAGGTCATGGGACAGACTCAACCACTATATTGTGTATGGGAGAGACCACACATGGGTATTATATTTGATTTGGAATATGCTATTTTAAGATAGACACCAAGATGTGGGTTGGAAGATGCAAAACAGGAGATTGAAACCATGTCATAAAATTAATGATTAAAGAAATTGAAGAAGATGTGGCTTTCGTGAGAGAATATAGGTTTCATAAGATACCTGAAAGATTCTTGTATAAAATACTGTTTTTACAATGTCAGCTGAAGAGAGTCAGAAATAAATGCTAGCCCACCATGGAATCAACCAACTCATGAAATAGATTTCCCGCTGATGCAGGTACCTTGGGGGACTATGGATGATGGAATTTGAAATAGATGACATACACCTAATCCTAATTTTATATTTTAAAATGATAGCTTTTCTCATGGCAGAGAGGTGGATTAATTCAAGACAGTAGGTTCCACACCTTTCTTGAAGTTTTCAGATTTTTTTAGGGTAAGAGGGAGGGAGTATCAATGGTAATCCATGGATTTCAGAATGGTGAGAAGGAAGGTGAAGACTGAGGGAGCAGATAGGAAGAAGTCATCAGTATCAAAAAAAGAGTACAGTAAAAATAGGCTTCCTGGAAGAACGGAGGCAGAAGTCAATTTAGGAAGTTAGTTAACACTCCATTCAACAATTACGAAGGGGCTACAGCATGCTCTGGGGCTCTATTTAGGGCTATAATAATGAACAAAAATGCTGAAGATAATCTGATTTACTGGTTTGGGGCTTCAGATCCAGAGAAAAGATCTGGTGTTTAATGCCTTAGAAGAATTCATTGAAGGAGATTTCAAACAATTTACTCAGAAACAACACTTCACATGATATTATCTTTAATGGAAGAAACAAAATGATTTTAAGACAGAATTTTATGGAGAACACAATACTGTATGTAGGAATTTTAGAAGTTTGTATTAAGTTGAATAGGATAGAAATCATTTGATGTGTAAAAAATCACAATAAAATATAAGATAATTACATAAAAGTGAGAGTTACATATCATAGTCTCCAGCGATGGTATACTTTGGTCAGTACAAAATGAATATATAATTTTAAATTAAAATAGTTATTACTATATATATTACTATATATTTTTATTGAATAAAGCATCCACAAAGTCCTTTTGTCACAACATTTTTCAATGTTTTTCTGAATACTTAAAGTTTGTCAAAATATTTTGATTATTAGCTATCTCAGAGGCTTTGCAAATAACAATTTTTCCAATTTTCAAATTTCACACTGCTCATATTAGACTTAACTCTAACCAAGAGGACACAATTTCTCTCCCATGAAAATATTTTTTAACTCTTTTTACTTCACATAGCTGCAAAATCTGCATATAATTAGCATCAGCATATTTTTATTAGTTTTGATTCACCCAATAAATTATTTTCTAATGGCAGTTTAAAAAGGGTTGGCATGTGTCTGACTTCTGTTGATTCTTTCTTTGTCCACACGCTGGCACTGAGGTTGCCAACAAAACTGGAGATGGATCATATGCTAATTATTGCAATATCACTGGTAGACATCACTTGCCAAATTGATCATCATCATCAATGTTATGTGTAAAATTTTTATTGAAGTACAACACACAAACAAAAAATGCATAAATCTTAAGTGAAGAGTTTGACAGTTTTATGTAAACCGAACTCACTCGGTTAATACCAGCTCTCTGAAACACCCTCTCTCTCCCACTTTCATGCAGAAATCTGTCATAGGTTTAACTATGATCCTGAACACTAACACCAAAGATTGGCTTTGCCTATTTCTAAACCTTATATAAATAGAATAATAAATATGTGCTCTTTTGCAACTGACCTTTTCCACTCAAATTATAAGACTCATCCATTTACAGTATGTTGTTTCAATTCATTTAGTCTTATGATTGCCTAATACTCCATGGTATGAGTATACCAATATTTACCCACTCTATTCTGAATGGATATTGGTTTGCTTCCAGTAGGGCTACTAAGAATAAGGTTTTGGGGAGTTCCCAGGTGGCGTAGTGGTTAGGATTCCGTGCTTTCAGAGCCACAGCTCAGGCTCAATCCCTGGCTGGGGAACTGAGATGCTGTAAGCCATGTGGCACAACCAAAAAGAAAAATACTTCTAGCAAGCATTCATATAAATGTCTTTGGATGAACATATGGGTGCATTTCTATCAGATATGTGTACACAGAAGTGGAATTGCTGGGGGATAGGCATGTGTATACTTAACTTCAGTGAATACTGCCAATAAGTTTTCCAAAGCAGTTGTACCAATGTTTGCCTTCTCACCAGCAGTATATGTTTGCACAGTATTCTTGCCAACATGTGGGACTCTCATGTACTCCAAAAAATTTCTGGAGACAAACGAAAATGTAAACACAATGATCCAAAGCCTATGGAATGCAGCAAAAGCCATTCTAACAGAGAAATTTATAGCAATATAATCTTACCACAAGAAACAAGTATCTCAAATAAACAACCTAACCTTACATGGAAAGCAACTAGAGAAAGAAAAGCAAAACCCAAAATTAGTAGGAGGAAAGAAATAACAAAGATCAGAGCAGAAATAAATGAAAATAGAGACTTAAAAAAAAAATAGAAAAGATCAATGAAACCAAAGCTGGTTCTTTGAAAAGATAAATAAAATTAATAAAATTTTAGCCAGATGCATCAAGAAAAAAAGGGAGAGAGCTCATATCAATAAAATCAGAAAAAAAGTTACTATCACAAAGGATCATAAGAGACCAGTACAAGCAACTACATACCAATAAAATGCACAACCTACAAGAAATTGACCAATTCCATTTTAGCCTTTCTGATCAAGATGTTGCAGTATCATAATGAATTAGTTTGAATTTTCCTGATGACTAATAAGATTGATCATCATTTTACTTGTTTGATAGCCACTTGGTTATTCTTTTTGATGAAGGTCCTTTTCAGACATTTGTTCACTGTCCTATTAATTTGTCTATATTTCCCCAACTTTGTGAATTTTCTCTTCACTGACTTACTGGTGTCTGTTGGTCAAAAGAAAAGCTTAATTCTAGTGTAGTTCAATTTAGCAACATTTTCTTATGGATGGCACTTTCTACGTTTTCTTCATTGACCTCTACAATGTATCTTTACCAATAATGTTGTTTAATTGCTCCCAAATTCTTGGTCAAACCATCTAATGCCTGAGAACCAAACAGGATTTGGATATGTCTTATACTGAGCCATTGCAACTGGATTTCCATTACATATATGAAAATAATTTCTGAGCATAATAATTAAAGAATCATTTATGAAATCATGGAATGCTCAAACCTTAGGAGAAAAATCTCCTTTCAACACTGCTGGCTTACATTTAGTATAAGAAAAAAAAAATGTATTGCTAGACTATCTTGAGTTACATATTTTTATAAAGCTAAAAAATTGGAGAGTAGAAAATCTCACTGCATGTCTATTAAATGTTATAATATCCAAAAAGATCCTGCTCATTTTTGTGGAGTAAGGAACTTAGTCAAACATCATTAACATCATTAACTTAAAACTCATAAATGCTTTGATTACTTTTGCCAAGAACAATATTGTTGCTGCTGTTCAGTTGCCCAGCCATGTCCAGCTCTTTGCAACCCCATGGACTGCAGCCCACCAGGCCTCTCTGTCCCTTACCATCTTCTGAAGTTTGCCCAAGTTCATGTCCATTGTATATTGGTGATGACATCCAGCCATCTCATCCTCTGATGCCCTCTTCTCCTTCTACCCTCAATCTTTCCCAGCATCAGGGACTTTTCCAATGAGTCAGCTCTCTGCATCAGATGACCAAAATATTGGAGCTTCAACTTCAGTATCAGTCCTTACAATGAGTATTCAGGGTTGATTTCCCTTAAGATTGACTGGTTTGATCTCCTTGCTGTCTAAGCGACTCTCAGAAGTCTTCTCCAGAACCCTAGTTTGAAGGCATCAATTTTTTGGCACTCCACCTTCTTTAAAGCCTAGCTCTCACAACCATATGTGACCACTGGGTAGACCACAGCATTGATTATATGGACCTTTGTCAGCAGAGTAATACCTCTGTTTTTCAACCCACTGTCTAGGTTTGTCATAGTTTTCCTGCCAAGAAGCAAATGGCTTATGATCTCATGGCTGCAATCACCATCTGCAGTGATTTTAGAGCCCAAGAAGAGGAAATCTGTCACTACTTCCACCTTTTACCCCTCTATTTCCCATGAAGTAATTGGGCTGATGCCATGATCTTAGTTTTTGGAATGTTGAGTTTTACGCCGGTTCCTTCACTCTTCTCCTTCACCCTCATCAAGAGGCTCTTCAGTTCCTCTTCAATGTCTTCCATTGGAGTTCCATGAAAATAAACTGATACACTAATTTTTCAAGTTTCTATTTCTCTGTCCTTTCTCAAATGAAGATTTTAGCCCCAAAGAACTAACGTCTTCTGCCAGAATACTCAATGGGTTGAAAAAAAGTTATCCTACTTGGTATTAAATAAATATTAGTGTTTATGAAAATAGACTAAATTACTATAGACTCAGATTAGTTCAGTTCAGTTCAGTTGCTCAGTTGTGTCCGACTCTTTGTGACCCCAGGGATGGAAGCACACCAGGCCCCTCTGTCCATCACCAACTCCCACAATTTATCTAAACTCATGTCCATTGAGTCAGTGATGCCATCCAGCCATCTCATCCTCTGTCGTCCCCTTCTCCTCCTGCCCCCAATCCCTCCCAGCATCAGGGTCTTTTCCAATGAATCAACTCTTCGCATCAGGTGGCCACAGTACTGGAGTTTCAGCTTTAGCATCATTCCTTCCAAAGAAATCCCAGGGCTGATCTCCTTCAGAATGGACTGGTTGGATCTCCTTGCAGTCCAAGGGACTCTCAAGAGTCTTCTCCAACACCACAGTTCAAAAGCATCAATTCTTTGGCGCTCAGCCTTCTTCACAGTCCAACTCTCACATCCATACATGACCACAGGAAAAACCATAGCCTTGACTAGACAGACCTTTGTTGGCAAAGTAACGTCTCTACTTTTGAATATGCTATCTAGGTTGGTCATAATTTTCCTTCCAAGGAGTAAGCGTCTTTTAATTTCATGGCTGCAGTCACCATCTGCAGTCATTTTGGAGTCCAGAAAAATAAAGTCTGACACTGTTTCCACTGTTTCCCCATCTATTTCCCATGAAGTGATGGGACCAGATGCCATGATGCTTAGCCTACAGTAATTCTTTCATAAATATTTGTTGAGTTAATAAATAGATGAATCAATGGAAGTGATGTCAGCCTAATCAAGTTTTTTAAAAATGGCTTACACATAGTAATTGCTAAATCCATAAATACATTGAATCGCTCAGGAATAAGCCCTATACAAATACATTGTTGTCATACAAGTATTGGGCAATTTCAATGTTTTCAGCATCACTGGGGACTTCCCAGGTGGCACTAGTGGTAAAGAAGCTGCCTGCCCACACAGGAGGTGTAAGAGATGTGGGTTCAATCCCTCGGTCGGGAAGATCCCCTGGAGAAAGACATGCAACCCACTTTAGTATTTCTTGCCTGGAGAATTCCATGGACAGAGGAACCTGGTGGGCTACAGTCCATGGGGTCACAGTCAGATAGGACTGAAGCAACTTAGCACACAACGTTAAATTTTTTCAACCAGACAAATCCTTAATTCATGCATGATCCATACCATTTCTCAGGATTATGGCCTAAGTTTATTTTTAGTTTATAGCACAAAAAGAATTGGACTTTGCTTGGATATTTTTTTTTCCTGAGCTATGTCTTTTGTTTTGTAGGAGATAGGGACAGATGTGAAGCAGAAGTGATCTATTCCAGAAAGTGCAGGATATTTCTCAGAACAAGTAAATTATAGAGGTCTTGTTTAATACTGCTTGAACTCATCTACATATTAGAAAAGAGAGACGTGATATGAAATTATGGTAATTTACTTTAGAGGAACTAGACATTTATTTACTTATTATTTTTCCTTGTTTTTAAATAAGCCTTGAATTTCACTAAAAAAAGAGAGAGAAAATAAATAGGTGATATGTTGCCTCATTACATAAACAGAGAGCTACTATTATGTTTATTGGTATTCAGTTACATCTATAGGATATCAGAGACTCTTCTTTTATTAAAATTCAGAGTAATAAAAGCAACTGACATTCAGTGAATTATTATGTAGCAGCAATGGTCTAAGGTCTATTTAGATTAATTTGCTTAATTCTCATCCTGACTCTGAGTGGTAGATACTTATATTATCAACCTCTTTTAAAGACGAAGAACCCAAAGACACAGAACATTTAAATAAGCTGCTCAAGGTTATCCAAGGTTGTGGCAGTGTTGGAACTTGATCCTGGATCTGCCCTAGTATAGATGTTAGTAGTTCTGTTATACAGAATAAAAATTCCTCTTTGAGGGCAAATCTGGATCTAAAGTTCATTAATTATTTTCTTCACTATTTTTCTTCAATATTTCTCCAGTATTTTCTTCACTAGTCCATTTAGAAAATAAACTTGGATGATCTTTAAAAAAAATAAAAATACAGAATGTCCTCTCTAGAGCATGTGGAATGACATACAAGCAGGACAGTAACCTATACTTTTTCTAATTCCTACAGGTCATTTCTAAACTGAGAAAGCATCTATTTGCTATTTTAGCAAGTCATCTGAGGTCAGGACTTCAGATGATCAGGCTCAACCATACAAAATGGTGTCACGGGTCAAAATTGATCAACTACTGATAGTTTGATTTAGGTCATACCTGAATGGTCTAGTGGTTTTCCCTACTTTCTTCAATTTAAGTCTGAATTTGGCAATAAGGAGTTCATGGTCTGAGCCACAGTCAGCTCCTGGTCTTGTTTTTGCTGACTGCATAGAGCTTCTCCATCTTTGGCTGCAAAGAATATAATCAGTCTGATTTCGGTGTTGACCATCTGGTGATGTCCATGTGTAGAGTCTTCTCTTGTGTTGTTGGAAGAGGGTGTTTGTTATGACCAGTGCATTTTCTTCGCAAAACTCTATTAGCCTTTGCCCTGCTTCTTTCCGTATTCCAAGGCCAAATTTGCCTGTTACCCCAGGTGTTTCTTGACTTCCTACTTTTGCATTCCAGTCCCCTAGAATGAAAAGGACATCTTTTTTGGGTGTTAGTTCTAAAAGGTCTTGTAGGTCTTCATAGAACCGTTCAACTTCAGCTTCTTCAATGTTACTGGTTGGGGCATAGACTTGGATTACTGTGATATTGAATGGTTTGCCTTGGAAACGAACAGAGAACATTCTGTCGTTTTTGAGATTACATCCAAGTACTGCATTTTGGACTCTTGTTGACCATGTTGGCCACTCCATTTTTTCTGAGAGATTCCTGCCCGCAGTAGTAGATATAATGGTCATCTGAGTTAAATTCACCCATTCCAGTCCATTTCAGATCGCTGATTCCTAGAATGTCAACATTCACTCTTGCAATCTCTTGTTTGACCACTTCCAATTTGCCCTGATTCATAGACCAGACATTCCAGGTTCCTATGCAATATTGCTCTTTACAGCATCAGACCTTGCTTCTATCATCAGTCACATCCACAGCTGGGTATTCTTTTTGCTTTGGCTCCATCCCTTCATTCTTTCTGGAGTTATTTCTCCACTGATCTCCAGTAGCATATTGGGCACCTACTGCCATGGGGAGTTTCTCTTTCAGTATCCTATCATTTTGCCTTTTCATAACTGTTCATGGGGTTCTCAAGGCAAGAATACTGAAGTGGTTTGCATTCCCTTCTCCAGTGGAGCACATTCTGTCAAATATCTCCACCATGACCCACCCGTCTTGGGTAGCCCCACGGGCATGGCTTAGTTTCATTGAGTTAGACAAGGCTGTGGTCCTAGTGTGATTAGATTGACTAGTTTTCTGTGAGTATGGTTTGAGTGTGTTTGCCCTCTGATACCCTCTTGCAACACCTACCGTCTTACTTGGATTTCTCTTACCTTGGACGTGGGGTATCTCTTCACGGCTGCTCCAGCAAAGCATAGCCATTGCTGCTTACCTTGGACGAGGGGTATCTCCTCACTGCCGCCCTTCCTGACCTTCAATGTGGGATAGCTCCTCTAGGCCCTCCTGCGCCCCCACAGCCACGGCTCTGGGTAACTCCTCTCGTAGCCGCCCCTGGCCTCGGGCATGGGTTGCTCCTCCCGGCTGTTGCCTCTGGCCTCGGCCTTAAATAGATTTAAGGGCCTAGATCTGATAGATAGAGTGCCTGATGAACTATGGAATGAGGTTCGTGACATTGTACAGGAGATAGGGATCAAGACCATTCCCATAGAAAAGAAATAC
>NW_011494835.1:6208244-6208685 GCF_000754665.1 Bison bison bison | reverse complement strand
AAAAAGATCTTCATGACCCAGATAATCACGATGGTGTGATCACTGACCTAGAGCCAGACATCCTGGAATGTGAAGTCAAGTTGGCCTTAGAAAGCATCACTACGAACAAAGCTAGTGGAGGTGATGGAATTCCAGTTGAGCTATTCCAAATCCTGAAAGATGATGCTGTGAAAGTGCTGCACTCAACATGCCAGCAAATTTGGAAAACTCAGCAGTGGCCACAGGACTGGAAAAGGTCAGTTTTCATTCCAATCCCAAAGAAAGGCAATGCCAAAGAATGCTCCAACTACCACACAATTGAACTCATCTCACACGCTAGTAAAGTAATGCTCAAAATTCTCCAAGCCAGGCTTCAGCAATATGTGAACCGTGAACTTCCTGATGTTCAAGCTGGTTTTAGAAAAGGCAGAGGAAGCAGAGATCAAATTGCCAACATCCGCT
>NW_011494835.1:6203821-6207566 GCF_000754665.1 Bison bison bison | reverse complement strand
ATGGACAGGGAGGCCTGGCATGCTGCAATTCATGGGGTTGCAAAGAGTCGGACACAACTGAGCAACTGATCTGATCTGATCTATCTGATTGATAGTTTTACCTATTTACCAACAGTTTTACCTATTAACTTTCAGTTTTTTTCTGAGGTACTTCAAGCCAGAGTGTTTACAGTAAACAATGCAAATTAAAAAGTCTATTTACAAATCCAGAATTATTCAGGACCCAGGAAATGGGTGAGGGTGAGGGGGAACAGAAGACACAACCATCATATTCAAAGAACTTAGAATAAGGTGCTACATGAAATGACCAGGGTCAAAGTCACACACAGTCATTACATCATCTTGGAATTATAGCTAGGGAAAGCGACAGAAATTTAAGTCAATGCCTAGATGGATGTGAGCTTTGATAAAAGGGACTGACAGAAAAGGCTCTGAAGCTCATCAAGGCAGAAGGAGCAGCATGATAAAGATGAAACCATCAGAAAGTGTGAAGTGAGTCTAGACTACCTGGGTCTTGATTTCATGGAAATCCACGAAGAGTTTAGGCTAGGTAGAGAGGAAAGAAGGGCAGAAAGTGGGAGCAAAGACTGGACTTGATTCTGCCAGGAGTGACATTAGGCTTTTCCATGAGAACCTTGCAGGTAAAACCACATGAACCAGGAGGATTAAACTGGTTAACGGGCACAGTATAAGAGACCAGGGCAGAGCAACTGATGAGACATTTAGCTAAAGGATCCAGGGCCAAGTGTGAGGGCTAGGGTCAGAGTAGTACAAATGAGAACAATATTTTGAATTCAACACATTAGAGAAATAGTTTGAAGGAAGACATAATACGATTTGATTTTTTATTTGAACTGTGGAGTAGAAAAATAAGACATTGAACTTAAGTGATTAAGAAAAATGGGAATTTATTGTTTTAAAGATAAGTAAAATGGGAAAGAGTAAAAGGCTAGAGAGATGACTTATTTTAATAAATATATAAAATAATGCATGCTTATTATTGACTGCTGTCTCAAGCACTGATTGATAAGGAATGTCAGAATGTAAACACATACACACATATGTAGGTGCATTATACTTTCTGAATCTTTAAAACAACACTGCATGACAAATATCAATATTTCAATTTTATAAGGAAATGGCCTTCCCTGGTGGCTCAGTTGGTAAAGAATTTGCGTGCAAGGCAGGAGACCTGGGTTCAGTCCCTGGGTTGGGAAGATCCTCTGGAGAAGGAACTGGAATCCCATTCCAGTATTCTTGCCTAGGAAATCCCATGGACAGAGGAACCTGGCGGGCCACAGTCCATGGGGTCACAAAAGAGCTGGACACTACTTAGTGAATAAACCATCAAGCCACCAAGTGAGGAAATGGAGACTCACAGAAATAAAATACTTTTCCAAAAGTTGCACAGCACTATTATGACTATTAAGAACAAAGCCAATACTCTCATGTTTCACTCAAGTGGAATTTGAAATGGCAGCTGAATCATCAAGCAACTGAATCTTAAATATAGCACATAACAGAAGACTAGAGCTTGAATGAGAAGTCAAGACAGAATTATTGGATCTGGAAGTCATCGGGATTAGCTGAGCTTTGAAAGTAGGGTTTAGGAGTATAGGAGGAAGACAAAAGAAATAAAACTAAAATCCTGGAAGTTACTTAGAATAATGCATAGAAATTACAGAAGACAGATCAAAAAAGGTAAGAGAACCAGAGAGTTAGAGTGTTGTAGAGAATGGTATCGGAGAAGGTAATGGCAACCCACTCCAGTACTCTTGCCTGGAAAATCCCATGGATGGAGGAGCCTGGTGGGCTGTAGTCCATGGGGTCGCTAAGAGTTGGACACGACTGAGCCACTTCACTTTCACTTTTCACTTTCATGCATTGGAGAAGGAAATGGCAACCCACTCCAGTGTTCTTGCCTGGAGAATCCCAGGGACAGGGGAGCCTGATGGGCTGCTGTCTATGCGGTTGCACAGAGTTGGATAAGACTGAAACGACTTAGCAGCAGCAGCAGAGAGTGGTCTCATGTGGCTCAGTTACTTATCAACAAGTATCCACTGAAAATTTATAGACCCCTAATAAATGGCAGCTTCTGTGATTATGGCAGGGGAAAAACCTCTGCCTTCATGGAGTGAGGAGGGGTAGAAGACTGATATTCATCTAATAATCATACCCACAGTGGTATATTTTTTAAAAAATACAAGATACCTACACATTTTATGGTAAAGGTTTCAGCTAGAATGGAAGCGTTCACAGAAAGCTTCCTTGAGAAAGGGGCAAATAACCTGACATCTTAAAGGTCCAAAGGAAATTAAACACTTGGAAATAGTTCTAGAAGAGCATACTGCTGACATAGAGAAAGAATATGCTCAAAAGGTGAGTGTCCAGAAGGAATAGAGACTGGGAGGAATAAACAACAGAGGGCTAGAGTCCAGAAGGGCTTAGAGTTTTAGGAGCAACCCACTTTTTCTGGATCAAAAACTTCTGGAGCCTAAGTTGTCCTATCCTGGGCTTTTCAGAACCTCAGTTGTTCAGATATATGGTAATTAAAGGCAGCTTCTGTCTGTGCCTGACCAGAAAAGGATTTTTGCACTGCTTGCTACTCATTGGCTTTACCAATGATGTTACAGAAGCTATGTCACCAAAACTTCTATTATTTTTAAAACTTATACATTTCTAATAATATTTATGCTAATTAGACTGTCACCTTGGAATTAAATTACGATGTCAATAGAGAATCTTGGCCTACCATGGCTGACAAAATGTACCTCAAAGGGGCACTAAAATGAAAAAAAAAAAAAAGGATGAATATCAGAAAATGTTGAGGTAAATTTTTTTGACAATAATCCTTGACGCTTGCACTCTGATTCTTTTTCTCTTATCTGTAGTTCTAAAATGGAGTGGAACAGCAGCAAAATACAAGTCTTTGTCCCACAAAGAAATAAAAGCCCATGGTCCTCTCCACCTTTATGTGGTCATAAAATAGGAAGAAGAGCAAGGTGGTGACATTGCTCAAAAGAGTACTGCGTGCCTGTGTTAGTGAGCTGCGCAATTGCCCCATGGTTCCCTGCATGGTCATAAACACCACACTTCAAGGAAGCCACATTTGCAATAAGCAAATGTATTTGGGGGAGCAGATATCCATATGGTTAATACATTCTGTATCCTTTGTTAAGAAGTGTCTTGGTCTCCTAGCAACACTGTAGGGAAATCCATCAGGGGTATGAAATTAGACGGCCATGTAGGCGGAATACCTGTAGAGTGTTCAGTTTTATGAAACGCTTTCACTAAAAATTATATATATTATGCAAAACAGTACAGTAATGTAAGGTTAAGATAAAAATTGTTAAACTCCCCCACAACCAATTCAAGGTTCCAGTAGCCAAGGGTCTGCAGTGTACAGGAAAAAAAAAAAGAAAGAAAGACATTATGTGGGATGCCAGATGGGTTAATCATTCTTGACTGGGGAATTTTTTTCTCCCCAAAAAGAGATCACAGAGCATCTTGATACAGGATCTTCTCTTGTATAAACCTTCTCCCAACTTTGGAAGTAAAGGGAACTGAAACATTTTATGCCATAAATAAACAAACAGTGAGTAACTAAATTAGAATTTCAAAATTCAAGGAACAAAGATGCACAACCCTGTATTTTGTAGGTAGTGATTGCAGCTGCGAGTCATATCCCAGCCTGGGCAGGCCCACTCCCAGCTGTCTTACATCTACGGTGTTTGAGGACCTAGCT
>NW_011494835.1:6180730-6203721 GCF_000754665.1 Bison bison bison | reverse complement strand
GAGGACCTAGCTGCATGCAGATTTCTGGGTCACAACCCCACAAATCAAAGTCCAGGGGGGCTGAATCCTGGAGGATCTGCCTATGGCCAATCTGCCCAAGATGACTGTGAGAAACACAGCTGCATTTTATAGAAAGTATTCTTAATGGTGTTTGCCTATTCCTCACTCCACACCATTACTTTTCACTGGAGGATGAGAAAATTTACTCTTGCAAAGGACCTATAATGTTTTTCTTCTGCTCAGTTCAGTTCAGTAGCTCAGTCATGTCTGACTCTTTGCAATCCCATGGATCGCAGCACGCCAGGCCTCCCTGACCATCACCAACTCCCGGAGTTCACCCAAACTCATGTGCATTGAGTTGGTGATACCATCCAGCCATCTCATCCTCTGTCATCCCCTTCTCCTCCTGCCCCCAATCCCTCCCAGCATCAGAGTCTTTTCCAATGAACCAACTCTTCGCATGAAGTGGCCAAAGTATTGGAGTTTCAGCCTCAGCATCAGTCCTTCCAGTGAACACCCAGGACTGGTCTCCTTTAAGATGGACTGGTTGGATCTCCTTGCAGTCCAAGGGACTCTCAAGAGTCTTCTCCAACACCACAGTTCAAAAGCATCAATGCTTTGGCGCTCAGGTTTCTTCACAGTCCAACTCTCACATCCATACATGACCACTGGGAAAACCATAGCCTTGACTAGACGGACCTTTCTTGGCAAAGTAATATCTCTGCTTTTCAATATGCTATCTAGGTTGGTCATAACTTTCCTTCCAAGGAGCAAGCGTCTTTTAATTTCATGGCTGCAATCACCATCTGCAGTGATTTTGGAGCCCCAAAAAATAAAGTCTGACACTGTTTCCACTGTTTCCCTATTTATTTCTCATGAAGTGATGGGACCAAATACTATGATCTTAGTTTTCTGAAATGTTGAGCTTTAAGCCAACTTTTTCACTCTCCTCTTTCACTTTCATCAAGAGGCTTTTTAGTTCCTCTTTACTTTCTGCCATAAGGGTGGTGTCATCTGCATATCTGAGGTTATTGATATTTCTCCTGGCAATCTTGCTTCCAGCTTGTGCTTCTTCCAGCCCAGCGTTTCTCATGATGTACTCTGCATATAAGTTAAATAAGCAGGGTGACAATATACAGCCTTGACGTACTCCTTTCCCGATTTGGAACCAGTCTGTTGTTCCATGTTCAGTTCTAACTGTTGCTTCCTGACTTGCTTATAGGTTTCTCAAGAGGCAGATCAAGTGGTCTGGTATTCCCATCTCTTTCAGAATTTTCCACAGTTTATTGTGCTCAGTGTCATACAAAACAAAAACCCTTCTAAACAACAAAATGAGGTTTTTCTTCTCAGTTGATTAATTGCATGTGTAGTTCTACTCATCTTCCTTTCCTACAACCTTCCAACTAATTTCATCAAATATTTATTGTCTACTGTGCTTCCACAACAAAACTACAAGCTGGAAATATTATAGAGCTGATTAAATAGGCATTCTTGGCTTCTGTTTTAGGTACTGTATGGAGTACTGGAGATATGAGGAGTAAACTAGATTGCTTCTGTCTGTATGGAACTTGTATAGAGACAAACAAGCACTATGCCTTAAAGAGAGGTGCTATCAAAGATCATTTGTTTAAAAAGTTAAACACATTACAGCTTCTGGAAGAATTTCGATTCTGGAGTTTAAATACAGTCTCTATATAAAAATAATCTGGCATTATCCATATTTATTTTCAAAAGCCATCAAAGACACAAAACACAGAAGAGTTAAAGATCAAAAAAAGAATGGTTAAATTGTGTTGATGCTATCAGAAAAACATGAAATATCACGGGACAGAGGAGGTAATGATTTATTTCTCCTCCTCTATGCTTGAGTTTCTCTGTACCACACACTTTATTTCAAATTCTGGATCAAGGATGAAGAGCTGGAGGTAGCAAAACATGATGTTTTCAGGGAACTATAGATCTCACTTTTATATCTACTTTGATTAAAACTAGTTTCCTAATAAAAGTACCTGCCTCACTAAGCAAAAAAGCTAAAATCTGATTATATTTTTAAAATCAGAATTCTAAGCTTTTCCTTCTTGGATACAAAGAGAAGAAGATTTGAGTAGAAGCTATTTAAGAAGCTTGATGCAAACTCAAATACAGTCTAGAACTATACGACAATTCTCCTTCAGATTTCACCATCAAGACTGCCAGGTGCTAATGGTTCCAGAGTTAGATAGTGTACTTGACATCTGTTGTTTCTGCTGCCCTAATCTGAGTGCCCTTGGGTTACCTTTCATTTCACTAGAGAAGCCAAATGGGAGAAAGTGTTTCCTCTCCCTATTTGGCAGACAAATCTTGGGCGGGTGAGTCCCAAGGCAGAGACATCAAGGTGCAAGACCAGACAGAGATTCTTGGAAGCAACTGTGATGGACTGAAGACTCCAACAACATGCAGAATGACGTGTGGTTAACAGTGCAGAGTGATGGCCACTGACACAGCATCCTAAGCTGAGTCCCCATGAAAGGATTTTACCTTTGCTTGGACTTCTTTGGTTACTACTCAAAGATCTTTCTCCAAACTTCTCATTACTTTTGTGATCTGAAACTTTCTAACAAATTATTTTTCTGCTTAAATTAATCTGAGTCAGTTTCTGTTTTCATTCACTAAGAACTTTGACTCATGTGAGGAGGAAGCTGGGGTCACAAATTATGGAGAAATGCTACATCCGATATAACAGAAAAAAGTATCAGTTCTGAAGAGAAGATGAGGGGGGATGAGGTTCCTAACTTGGATCCAGCACATATGAGTGAACTAGGATCACTACAGGGAGAGAAAGTTAAATAGGAAAGCTAGAGGTGACACTTTAATAGATACATAGACAGATTATGTCATCTAGGAGACACCACTGCAACTAGGGGGGAGCTATTTTCAGAACATACTTGCTCCAGGCCTAGAAGGACTTCTACCACACTCATTCATTTATTCTTTTACTCAGTCTGTCATTAATGAAGACCTAACATGAGACAGCACTATTGGTAAGAAAGAGATGGTATTCATCTCCCATAAAAATTACACATGGGCAAGACAGATATTTAACAAAAAATTATAAAAACAGTTGATCCTCAGTATTCAGATTCTATATTGATGAATTTATCTTCTTGCAAAAATGCATTTGTAACCCCTAAATCAATACCCACGCTGCTTTAGCAGTCATAGGTAGATATGTTTAGAAGTGTGAGAAATTAAAGTTGCATAATACATGTGTTCCCAACTGAAGCTGAACAAAGAGACATTCTGCCTTTTTTGTTTTCTCTCATAGAGAGGACGGGGGGGTAGACACAACAGGGGACCATAGAATGCGAGGAGTTCTGGCTCTAGGACCTGTTGACTGGTTTGAATCCCAACATGGCGGGTTAGGGTGGTGTCTTTAAGCCAGTCACTTAACACTTCTGAAACTTGTTTTCTCTCTTGTAAAATAAAGAAAATAGATATACAAGGATGAGTTATTTTTAGGATTTAAGATTATAATCTATGTGAGATACAGAAACATAAATGTATAGATATAGATATTTATGGATATATTTCCCCAGGAGCAATGTTTCAGTATTTGATAATTAAGTATTCGGAGTATAATTATAGCAAATAAATGAGAATTGACCATAATAAATTTAATTTAAATGACAAATATACCCTGTTAGGGTGGGACTACATAGTTAACACCTAATTCAATCAGAGAATCAAGAAATGTCACCATTAAGAAGCTAGTACTTGAAGCATGAGCAATATTATGGCACTGAAATTTTGGAAAAGAAGCTCTAGAAGTATAGAGAGATGTGGTGGTCTGGCTAAACCAGAGCACAGTCTGAAGAAAGAAGAGAGGGAGAAAAAATGAGGCTGGCAGGCAACAGGAAGTTAGTTCTTCATTTCCAGTGTGAGCCACTTTAAGAGAAATTCGGGATTTATCCTGAGGGCATGGGAAGGAATTGAGGAATTTTCTGTGGAACTAAGACTTGGCCAGGTTTTCCTGACTCTTATTATCCTTGTCCGCCTCGATCGTTTTAAACACATAAAATAGGTAGGAATTAGGAGAATTGAGATTCCTTGAGAATTTAATTCTGAAATTGGTAACAAAAGCACATCTCAGATGATCTAAGTCCCTTCCGGAAAGGAAATTAAAGGAATTACTGACTAACTGACTCTAGAATCAAATTGTAAATAAGATTACTCTCCTGGAAAATCCCATGGATGGAGGAGCCTGGTGGGCTACAGTCCATGAGGTTGCTAAGAGCTGGACACGACTGAGCGACTTCAGTTTCACTATTCACTTTCATGATTGGAGAAGGAAATGGCAACCCACCCCAGTGTTCTTGCCTGGAGAATCCCAGGGATGGGGGAGCCTGGTGGGCTGCCGTCTATGGGGTCTCACAGAGTTGGACACAACTGACGCGACTCAGCAGCAGCAGCAACTTACTTGTAAAATAAAAGAGCAAATAAATTAAGAAACTATTCATTTCAGTGTCTTAAAAGGTTACTTTTAAACTAAAGAGAGTAGTTGTCTTTTCAAATTTAGAATGTACCAAAATTTTGTTTAAAAAAAAAACAACAACACTTCTAAGTATGTTTCCTAAGCTATTCATCTTTGCTATAATCCAAGATCTATTCTATAGCTTGAAAACCATAACTATTTTCCCTAATATAAAAACATTTTATTAAGGTAAAATATATCCAAAAAAATTCACCCATTTTAAGTGGACAGTTGTTGAAATCCACAGCAATCAAGACTGAGAACATTTTTCAACATCTTAGAAGAGTCCTCTGGTAGAAAGTTTCAATCCATTCTTTCTTCCTAACTTGGGGCCAAGCTAACACTGATCTGCTTTCTAAAATAATAGGCTTGCTTTGTTTGGAATTTCATATAAAGGAGATCACTCAGTATGTGGTCTTTTGTACCTGTCAAATTTTAGATCTCATAGGTCATTGAAGTTTTATGCAAAAATGTTCAGTCTTTTTTTCTCTGTGCACTTTATTTTGGATCGTCGTCATTGGTGTCTTCAAGTTTACTGATTTTTTCTTCAATTTCAAATGATTTTTAATACCATAGTGTATTTTTAATTTCAGATACTATAGTTTTTAATCTCAATTTTTTTTGGATTTTTATACCTTGTAACTTTGTACATATTATTTTCATGTCTTTTTATATCTATGAATATAATTGCATGCTTTATACCAGTTCTTTTAAGATCTTTGACAATTCTATTATTTCTGCCATTTGTGTTTCTATTATATTGATTTTTTTTTTCTGGCATTTTCTTGCTTGTTTGCATGGCTGGTTATTTTTACATGGGTTCCAGACATTGTGAATTTTACGTTATTGAGTGCTCGATTTTTCCCCCTTTAAAAAGTATTGGATTATCTTATAGTATGTGTTACATTGTCTGAGAATCAGATCATTTTGAGACTTACTTTATGAGCTTTGTCCTATTGAGTCCAGAATAGCCTTTTCTCATGGGGATAATTTAGCATCCTTACTAAAGTATTGCCCTTTTGAGGGCTGTATCTGGTGCCCTGTGTATTATGAGGTCTCTCTGCTATGGCTGCGGGAAACACAAACTGCTTCTAGTGTCAACTTAAAATACTGTTCTATTTACTGCTTTCCCTGTGCGTTTTCCCCGGGTCCTGGAGAGTTTTATCTGACACAGGTAAATATAAAAGTTCCATGGGATCCCTTTACAGATGCTGGGAAGTCTCTCTGCAGGCAGCTTCCTTTTCTTTGATACTCTGCCCCACAAATGCTATTCACCTTGGTTTCCCTGAACTCTGACCTCTGTCTCTTTAATTCAGTGAAGCCACTAGTCTCTATGTAAAATCTCCCTGCTTGCTCCTGGACCAGGACACTGCCTCCAGGAAGTAAGCTTGTGCAACCATAGGATTCATCCACTTTGTTTCTCCTTTCTGGATCTCAATCTGTACAGACTGCTATCCAGCCTTCAAAAACTCATATTTCATAAACTTTATTGATTATTCTAGTTGTTTATAGCAAAAAAGAAGGCAATTCTCATAATAAGTAGTCCTTTTCAAGCAAGAAAATAAGAAGAAATATTAAATTATACTGTCTTTTGTGTTTACCAACCTAATTACCTTTACTGCTTCTCTTTAGTTGTTTTTTTTTTTAATAGATTCAAATTACTGTCTGGTGTCACTAGCTTTCTTTCTGAAGCATTTTCTGTAATATTTCTTAAGGCAAATTTGCTCGCATCAAACTCTCAGTTTTTATCTGAGAGTGTCCATTCTGTCTTCTGTTTCGAAGGATAATTTTGCTAAATAAAAGATTCTTGGTTGACAGATTTTACTTTCAGCACTTTGAGTACATCACCCTACGGCTGCCTGGACTTCACTGTTTGCAATGAGAAGTCAGCCAGTAATCTTACTGGGCTTTCCTTATATGTGATGAGTCATTTTTCTTTTACAGTTTGCAAGATTTTCTCTACTTCTGGCTTTCAACATTTTTACTGTAATGTATCTGACTATGGATCTCATTGAATTTATTCTATTTGGAAATCATTGAGCTTCTTATATGTATAGATTCATGTTTATCATCAAACTTAGTAATTTTTTGCCATTATTTTTTTTTTCATTGTGCTTCTCCCTCCTCTCCTTTTGGTACTTCAATTACATATATGTTGGTGCACTTAAAAGCATTCCTAATGTCTCTAAAATTATGGTCATTTTTTTTCATCCTATTTTTTTCTCTATTTTTTTGTATCATGTAATCTCTGTTGATCTTTCTTCAAGATCCCTGAATCTTCCTTCTGTCAGTTCAAATGTATTGTTGAAGCCTTCTACTGTTAATAGTAACCATACTCTTCAACTCCAGAAATTCCACTTTGTTCTTTTTCATAACTCCTGTGTCTTCACTGGTATTTTCTATTTGATGAAACATTATCATATCTTCCTTCAATTCTTTAGGCATGGTTTCTTTTGGTTCTTTGAACATAATAATCATGGCTGTTTTAAAGCCTGTAATTTTCTATTGCTTTATTTTTTTCTTGTTTATGGGTCATACTTTCCTAGGGTTGTTTTGCATATCTCATAATATTTTTGTTGAAAATTATACATTTTAGAAAACATTATAACAAGTATAGGTACTGATTCCTCCAAACCTGTGTGTTCTTCCTCTTTGCTTGATGGTTTATGTGTTTAATGACTTGGCTCAACTAATTGACAAGTTTATTTTGTTTGCAGTATGCAGTGTGTGTTGTCCTGGCTCAGATTTTTCCCCTTACATTAATCTTCTAGTCTGGCTACATAGGAATAAACCCTTGGTTGGCTTAAATCACTTATAGATCAAAGGTTATGCTTAAGTCTTCCTAATCAGTTTTATTTTTACCGTTTACTACTGAGTACACATGTGGCTTGGGCTGCTATCATAGTTCAGAGATTTTACAGGTTTTGCCCTATATTTAGCCAAGGACTATAAGATTAGTTGGGCTTCCCTTGTGGCTCAGCTGATAAAGAATCCACCTGCAATGCGGGAGACCTGGGTTCAATCCTTGTGTTGGGAAGATCCCCTGGAGAACATAAAGGCTACCCACTCCAGTATTCTGGCCTGGAGAATTCCATGGACTGTATAGTCCATGGGGTCACAAGGAGTCGGACATGACTGAGTGATTTTCACTTTACTTTCATAAGATTAGAGGATCTTCCTCTGATCCCCTCTGAGATGGTACAACCTTGGGCATGCACAGAATCTTCAGACTGCCAAGAAGGAAAGTAATTTTATTTTTAAACCTGGCTTTCTAGGTGTTGCCCCTAGGTTAGAGCAGCTAAGGGTTTGATTAGTGTTTAGTCAGAGGTTCTCTTTAAGCCCCTTTTTCTAGTAAGGCTTCTACCCTGTGTTAATGGATGGGTCTTTGTGTAGCACTGGGAATGACCTCAAGCGTCCCCAGCACTCTGCTCAGTTCCTGAGCGAGTGTGGCCTAGTGTATGAGCATACCGTCCCCTAGCTCAGGTGTGACTGTGATCACAGGAGGACTCCTTTTAAGCTATCTCTTTTCCTGATTCTTCTTTTAAATTTCTGGCTGTTCTGCCATTTTGCTTGTATCATGGAGTTAGCAGCTTTCTCTTGCTCTCTGCCAAGATCGCTGTTGCTTTCAACAATGTCATTAGGCAGGAGTTCTCTATTCTCTGTTTCAATATAGTCAATCTCCTCAAGCAGAACTTTGGAGCGTTTGATCTTTATGCCCTGCCTTTCTCACCAGGAAAGGCATCTATACATCACTGCACCAAACCTGTGGGCAGGGGGCATACTTTTCCCAGAGTAATACCCCCTGGACACTAGGGAAGTGGTAGCCCTTGGTCTTCTCAGTTGGTCCCTCCTATAATGGAATCTTCACTCTATGAGTAAAATGGGATAGGAGTGTCCCAAGTGCCAGTGTTCATGGGTTGCCAAATAAGAAATTGACAGTTCCTTCTAAGAGTACGAGAGAAGTGGGAGAAGAGAGACTCAGACCTCTCAGCTGTATCTACCAGGAATATAGCTCCTAACATGAGACTGAGGGGAAAGAGGATGAGAAATGCTGGCAGTCTGCTCTTTCTCAAGTGAAAAACTAGCAGTTGAGGGAGAAGGAGTCCCAGTCTTTCTTCTTGGTGGCACATGACCAATGTAGAACTCTCGTAACACAAAGCACTGGGAATAACAGGATGGGCAAGGGAGCAGGTTAGGACTCAAATACCACAGACCCTCACTGTTCATAACAAGATCGAATAGATCTTCCTGAATGAAAATTTCTCTATTTGCTATATGCCCTTAGGACAATGTATGGAGAATTTAAATGATTGCTTTAAAAAAAATATTCAACAATTACTCATCTGGAGTTTCATTAATCCCTTTAACTCTGCTATTCCAAAAGTCTTATTTAGATATACTTCTTTATTTCCCAGAATTTGATCATTTTTCACCTGAAAAATTTTAAACTTTTCCCATTTAATTTTCTTGTCTTCCCAGAGCCTCAATCTTGCCAACTGTTCAGTTAAAACAGTTTTCATTTTGAAAATAAAATAAGACTAAACTAAATAATTTCCTTTTTTTCTTGCAATTCCTCCATGTCACTGCTGCTGCAGAAGATTAAAGTAACTTTTCCTTTCTATTTCTTCTCCATCCCTTCATTCATACCTTCTTTATTTCCAACATTTTCACAATTCTCTCCAAAATTTTATTTGTAGCTATTTCCCCTTTCCTATCAAAGACACACTAGCCCTACCATTAGTCATTTTTTTTAAGTGAAAACTAATTTCTCCCTCTGCAATAAGATTAAAGATGTTAATTTATGTAAAGTATTTAGAAGAGTATCTGGCATATGGTAAGTAGACAAAATATATAAAATAATTTTTATTTTTAGTGAAAGGCTAAAGCAGAGTCCTAGAAGTTGGAACTAGAATTGGCTTTAACTTTCAGCTATTTCCAAACTCTGCATTTTATGGATGGGACATCTATAAAGAAATAAATGATTTACCCAAGACTTCAGATCAAATACATACATAGATATTATCTCATTTTTTGCTTACAATGACCCTGGGAAATAGGTTGATTGGGTAACATTATCTGAGGCACACAGAAGTTAATGACTTGCCTAAGCTACCATTAAGTAAGGACAAGACCAAAACGAGAGCCAGATCTCCTGAAGAGCATTTGCACGGGCTCACCTAACATGTTTTTTGCCATCTGCACCACCAGGAAGCTCTTCCCTGGTGGCTCAGATGGTAAAGAATCTGCCTGCAATGTGGGAGACCTGGGTTTGATCCCTGGGTCAGGAATATCCCCTGGAGAAGGAAATGGCAACCTTTTCCAATATTCTTGCCTTGAGAATCCCATAAACAGAGGAAGCTGGCAACCTACAGTCCATGGAGTTGCAAAGAGTCAGACAGGACTGAGCGACTAACATTTTCACTTTCACCTAACATGTTACTGAGTTCATTTTGGATATTAAAAAATGCAATTTAATAGTCTTCTAGAATTTACTAAGGGTTTTCACATAATGTATCCCATTTGCTCTAACAAGTGATGGCACAGGTATTGCAACATGAACAAAGGAATGCGATAGTCCTCACAGAGATTAGAAGTCAGGGTGCACAGCTAGTAAGATGTAAAGCCAAGAGCCCAGGTCTTCTCGCCCCAAGGTCAGAGTCTTACCTCTCCACTAGGCTGCCTTAGCACAGCTCTCAGGATATTCATCTTATCTTCCTAACACAGAGAACCCTCCTACTTTACATTTATAGCTCCATTTAGTCAGGTGTCTTCATAAAAGAAATTATGCACTTTTGTTCTGCAGCTAAGATTTTTAAATTTCAGGAAGCAATTTCATGCTATTTCTTCAATCTTTTTTTTTTTTTCCATTCATTTCTGAATTACCCAGGTGGGTCATTTAAAACTTGAGACCTTTAACAGTTCTTCCATCTGTTTGTCCTCTGGGTTCACACCGCAGTTTTTGGTAGCAAGATCCTACTCTTTCGTCTTGCTTTCTTTTAGTAAAGAGTATATTACACTCAGACATGTTCACAAACTTTGAGCACTGGTCCACTCACTCATTTACCAATCTCATGCCAAACTCCTCAAACGTCAAAAGACATGACAGTTTTTAAATAATAAAATAGTCGCATCTCTTTGAAATGTCATAAATCATATAAGTTTTCAGAAATTTTCCTTAAAGTTATAAAAGTAGAAAAAGGCAAATAATATCTTCTCATAGATTAAAATATATTAATATTAATATTTTTCCAAAATAAACAGTCTTCAACCTCAATTAGGGTAATTAACTCCTGCTTCTGTATGCAGTGAAAACTAATTTTTCTCACATTAGGTCTTACTATGTTTGGATGCGTTTTCTACAAATAAAAATAGCTTACTTACAGTATCTTCCTATATGATAATTAAAATTTTAACTATTTAAAACAGGAAAATAGTTTTTTTTCCCTATGTTCAACTTCAAAAAGGTTATATATTTATTCTAAAATATTATTAAAATGCAGAAAATAAAGAAGAATAACCATCTGAAATATCACATTGATAACCACAATTAAAATTTTAAAAACATGCTTTCAGATATTTCAGAAATATGAAATAATTTTTAATGTTCTCTTGTAACTTTTTTTTCATTCACCAGTGCCCATGCTAATGTTTCCATGTCAATACATATAGATACACGGAATCTTTTCTCTTGGTTTTTAAATTTGGGGGAGTAGGGTACTTGGTTTATTTTTTACAACAAATGTAGAATTTTAATAATATATCTCCATATAAGGCACTCTTATCATTGGTAATTACAAGATCTAGTCTAAACTATTATCTTTACCTTCTTTCTCAATTCTTGGTCCCTTCCACGCCTCTTACATGTATACTACCTATAATAAATGTGACATACACCTTTGAATATCTGTGTATCCTCTGTAGACATATATATATATATAAATAGATAAACACATGTTAGTATATTAAACCAGCAAATAACAATATACACAAAGTACACTAACACAGCTGAATGCAGCAAGCCACATAGGAATAGATTATTATTCATCATCCCCTTTCACATGCTTTTCTTTTAGACCCATTTTGGCCACAGGCACCATCTTGAAAGTGCTATCTGCATGATTCTGCCTCATCATTGTACGAAAAAAGCAAACACAAGACCGAGAGTACAAGGAATCTTTCTCTGGAACCTCTACATTCTGTTCAAAACTTGAAATTGCTTCTCCATTTGCAATCTGTGACCATGTGTCTCTGTTCTTCTCCCTTTCAATTGTTTTCTATCTTTCATCACACCTCTTTCCACAAGATAACAGTCTTCTTATTTCAAAGCAATGATCTATATTTTATAGTAGCATTTTTTATGCATTAGAAATTTAACATGTCTTTTAAAGATGATATTGGTATTTTTATTATCATTATTATTGCCAATGATGGAGTTCTCTTATAAAATTGTAAAGCTCTGGAGTGGACTATCTCAATCTTACTTTTCCCATGAGCCTTGTTTGTGTTAATACATGAATCTGCAGAAATGTTATTTATTTCAAGAGCACATATGTTTCCCTAGGGATGGGTCTCTACATATTGCCTTCAAGCACACGTGTCCCTTGAAGATCTGTGGTATTCATAGGAGTGAAATTGATGGGTAATTGGTTATATGAATATATAATTTAACTACACACTGACAGATTTCTCTTCAGCATCACTGTACCAGTTCATATTGCCACCAATGTCTTCTCTATATCATGGTTTTAACAACTACATGACATTTCATATTATGGAAGGAAGCACTATAATTCACCTCACCATTTTTCTACTTTTGAATCTTTTTGTTATTTCTACTTTTGGATATATTATATTAAAACTCATAGATACACACCCTTCTATAGAAAGCTTTGTGCAATGTTTTGACCGTTTTTTAAAGACAATTTCTTAAAAATGTGGAAATAATACAAAATAAAATAACAAGAATATAATGCTTTGGAGGCATATTGGCTAATTGCTTTCAAGAAAGCTTGTACCAATTATAGTCCCTTTCAGAAATCTCTCATATGTTTGTTCATTTACAAAATATTTATTAAGTGCTAGTATTTTTCAGGTACTATTTGGACCCCTGGCCATTAGACACAGAATGATTCTCCATTCCTTAGGGGAGGAGGAATTGTGGGAGAAGAAGGAAGCTAAGAGAGAAAATGATTTCAGTTAGGAACTAGCTTCAGGCTGTCCCCATAGGAAGCTCTGTTAGATAAATTACAGCATAGAAACAGTCCTACTTGAAGCAGGAGGTTAGGCCGTATGTAATCTGTGTCTCCTGAGGTGGAGGATGGGGAGTGGGCTGAGCAGAGAAGCTCTCCTTTTGGTCAAATCCAACTCTCCATCAAAGGGGCAGCTGTGCTTTGTCAGCTGCTACCACTCACACCAGGAAGGGTGGCAGGGAGTCGGGGGGTGGGATTAGCTACCTGTGACAGGGATCCGAGAAGGTAAAACCTGTCTGTGGGTAAGAACTAGACAAAGGCTAAAGCCTCAATTATCTTTGTAAGTTAAGGACTCTTGAGGCCCTCCCTTTCAATATGAAGGAGGATGAAGAGACTCAATTTTCATTTCTTCATCTCATTTACCTTCTAACAAATAACTTCACAATGGTAGGATCTACCCAAGTCATCCCCATAGCTGTTTGTCAGTGCTATAACCCACAGTGAAGATCTGAAACAACCAGGAGAAAATTTAGAAGCCTCCTTCTCTTTCTTTCAGTGTAGATAATATTCATCTCATCTTAGGTAAAAAGTAATTTGTAGCTTGCCTACTTCTTCAGGCCAAAATTGAATCTTATTTCCACCAGATGTGCTCAATAAATGAAGACAGGAAATAACATCTCTCCATTTCCAGGTAAGAGAAGATGAGTGAGACTGTTGGGTGCACATGAAGCAGAAACCATCATCACAACTAGAGTGACCAATCATTTGGGTTTGCCGAGGACTGAAGGGTTTCCCCGGAAAGGACACAGAAATTTCAGCATTAAAACTGGAATCATCCCAGGCAAATCAAAACATGTGGTCATCCTAAGTCCAAATAACAAACTCAAATTTTACCAGTATCTGTGGTTAAAAATTGCGATTTTCCACTTTCTTCTTCAACAGAGTTTATAATATTCTTTGAGTTCACTCTACCTATGTAGTTTATGAAGTCAAAAGAAATTGATCCAAAATTTCATGTTTCTCACATGAATTACTGAAGATTTACTCTTAAGCAAGAATCTCTTTTTAAAAAAATTTTTTCAGAGCTACAAATATTGCCAAATGTTAGAAGAAATCAAAGGCAAAAAGAAGCTTAAGAGGTATGCTGCTGCTGCTGCTAAATCACTTCAGTCGTGTCGGACTTTGTGCGACCCCATAATCGGCAGCCCACCAGGCTCCCCCGTCCCTGGGATTCTCCAGGCAAGAACACTGGAGTGGGTTGCCATTTCCTTCTCCAATGCATGAAAGTGAAAGTGAAGTCTCTCAGTCGTGTCTGACTCTTTGCGACCCCATGGACTGCAGCCCATCAGGCTCCTCCGTCCATGGGATTTTCCAGGCAAGAGTACTGGAGTGAGGTGCCATCGCCTTCTCCGTTAAGAGGTATAAATAACTTAAAATTTAGAGGTTTCATTCTAAATGAATGACAGCAAGTCAAAGAGCTGCTTTAGTTTCAAGGTTTTTACAAATCCACATTCTCAGACTACAAGGGGGTTTCATAAACGCATCCCAACTCAAATGTCAGTGTTCAGCCATTTAATCTGTCAGTCTCCTTCACCACGCGGATTGCTAAAATCTGCGCAGAGAAATTGTGGATAGACAAAAAGCTAGAAAAAGATAGCAAGGAGAAGAGAAACTAGAGGAGAGAGATGAACCAAGCAAGCTGAGGTGGGCTGGCAGAAATGTTTTTAGGAAGAAAAATACCAAAGGATGAATTCCGAGTTCACTTTTCTCTCAGTATTCTATCTCCACCTCCAGTGAAGTCTTTTCTACACGCAAGTGTTGTGTAGCTTACATCTTATGGGAGCTAAAACACAGGGTTTTGTTTCAGTCCAAGGTTGACAGAGTCTGATAGAAGGACAACTGGAAGAGCGTAAAACACTGTCCTCACAACTGCAATACTTCACTGGATACAAGGCTCCGAGCCAGAGATCACCAGACTCGACTGAGCAACTGAACTGAGCTGAAAGGTTTCCCAGGTGGCGGCAGTGGTAAAGAACCTGCTTGTCAATTCAGGAGACATAAAAGATGTGGGTTTGATCCCTGGGTTTGGAAGGTTCCCTGGAGGAGGGCATGGCAACCCATTCCAGTATTCTTGCCAGGAGAATCCCATGGACAGAGGATTCTGGCAGGCTACAGTCCATGGGGTCACAAAGAGTCGGACATGACTGAAGCAACTTAGCTATAAAATGGAGGTTCGGAACACTCTTACTTGGATATTAAGGGGAAAGATGATTATATTAGCTGGCATCTGGACAACACTTGTAGACTTTATGGCTCCCTAACACCCAGGTGAAATTCATCCTAAGTGCCTTATTGGTTAAGTCCAAGCTTAACCACATCTGCAGGCACCAATTTTTGCTACCACCAGGATATCAGACAAGACAGCCTCTGCGTGCATGATCTTTGTCACTATGCTGCACCATGGTAACCTGCTATTTCTGATAAGATACTATCTCATTATGTATCAGTCACACCTTCCCACTATTTGATACCTACATCTATATTTTATAGAAACTGAGAAGACAAAATAAATTTAATAAGGAAAAAGTTCTGCTACAAAATCTGCTATTAAGTAGAACCTCTTTTTGTTGATGGGCTTAGCCACGTTGCACAAATTGAGTGATTGCTCTGAGAAAATATACAGTATGTAAACCTACCAGGAATGTCAATTTGTTCTTCTCTGATGGATCAAGGACAGAATGCTGGCCATTCATTTTGGGGAGTCACAAAAATAAAAGATGGGGAAGATTAGTGGACATGGGAACCTTATCAGGAAATGCAGGTTGTTACCAACAGTAAAGGAAATGACTGTTATACTTGCAAATAAGGATCTCTATCACATGTTTCACTGGGTCACTGGAAAAACTCCCTAGGAGCTTTTCAACAAAGCATATCTGTGCCTATGCATCCCTCTGGAAATATTTATAAGATTGAAAAGCTGAAATCAGCTTCGCCATTAATATCAATCTCGACTGTCTTCCAAGACCAAAGCTGATTTATTTTTCTAGGAAGATACACTAGAAAGTAACTGATAGTTTTAATTAGATCACCTACTCCAGTCTCTGGGAACAGCTCATTGCAATATGCTTATTTGTTTTGCATCTTATGTTACTAGAATATTGCAAAAAAATAATGCTTCCACAATCTTCTAAGGAGAACTCCTATAAATGTATATAAGGAAAGTGAAGTTGTTCAGTCTTGTCCGACTCTTTGCAACCCCATGGACTGTAGCCTGCCAGGCTTCTACATCCACGGGATTTTCCAGGCCAGAATACTGGAGTGGGTTATCATTTCCTTCTCCAGGGGATCTTCCTGACCCAGGGATGGAACCCGGATCTCCCGCATTACAGGCAGACTCTTTACCATCTGAGCCGCCAGGGAATCCCTAAATGCATATAGGGAAAGCTTCTCTAATTAACTTTTTTACTAATTGTGATAAAAATATTTTTTTCTTGTTCTTTGTTCAACTCATCTCCATCTAAGTCAGTAGATTCACTACTACCCGTCTTCAGAATTTAACCTTGAAGTCTTAGCTCTATAGGGCGCTTTTTTCCTAAATATCATGAAATTAAAAAAAGAAGATATTTAATGACTACTTCTTAAAATGAAAAAAAAAAAAAAGCAAAGAACCGTAATCTGATTCTTTTACGAATTGCAGAGCTCTGGCCTCCTTCCTGACTGCAGATTAGATAATGGGGAAAACAGAGAGGTAGTTCTATCCCAGGCAAAATAATAAAGTCACATTTGCCCATTTTCCAGTCTGATGTTCCTCTAACTCTAATGGACTGCGTGGTTCTTTATTCCTTAAATTTACTAGGAATGAAGAGCATGCCTGTGCTTTTCCCTAGTGAAACTGTGCCCCTCAACTTTACTCTAATTCCATCTGCTTTTCACAGAGGAAAAGGAAAGCAAAGCTCTCCTCTATGAGCAGGAGCTACTGCTGCTATGAGAATTTTCCACTTTTTAAGCAGTCAGGCAAAGGAAAAAAAAATCAGCTTTTTCCTATTTCTGTCCTCCACATTCCCCTAATTTCCAAGGAGAGTTCTCTACTTGATGGGTTCTTTGGGCTTCTGTGATGCTATAGAAAAGAGAGGGAGTCACAGAGGTAGTGAGTAGGAAAAGCAGAAGACTTAGTCCAAGGTGGTTAGCTAATTTATAGGATAAAATGAAGGCTTCCCAGGTGGCACAGTGGTGAAGAATCCACCTGAAATGCAGGAGATGCCAGAGACATGGGTTCAATCCCTGGAAGATCCCTGGAAGAGGATATGGCAACCTACTCCAGTATTCCTGCCTGGAAAATTCCACAGACAGAGGAGCTTGGTGCACCACAGTCCATGGGGTTCAAAGAGCTAGACACAACTGAGCACATACACACATGGTGAGTGAAGACTAGGAAAATGAGGAGAGGAAAGCCATTGGGATGGAAGCAAATAAGAAAACACTTGAGAAGTTAAGAGTCCTAAAGGAAGAGGTGTTGGAGCAGCTGCAGAATATACTGGGAGTAGCTAAACGATCAGAGAAGGCAACGGCACCCCACTCCAGTACTCTTGCCTGGAAAATCCCATGGACAGAGGAGCCTGGTAGGCTGCAGTCCATGGGGTCGCACAGAGTCGGACACTACTGAGCAACTTCACTTTCACTTTTCACTTTCATGCATTGGAGAAGGAAATGGCAACCCACTCCAGTGTTCTTGCCTGGAGAATCCCAGGGACAGGGAAGCCTGGTGGGCTGCCATCTATGGGGTCGCACAGAGTTGGACACGACTGAAGTGACTTAGCAGCAGCAGCAGCTAAACGATAAAAGAGAATTTTAACAAGTATGCTGCAACCTGTGTGTTTAGATACCCTGCGTGACTTACATGAAAGACTAGTACAAAGTTTGAAATTTTTTTTAATTTACTTTGATTTTCATGACTGCACTTCTGTAATAATAGCTGTGCTCCTAGACTGGATCCTACAGCTCTAGTCTAACAAGGATTATGCTTCTTTGATATGTAAGTTTACTGGTCAGTGAATAATATTAATCCTACTCTGCCCACTACGGTAGCCACCAGTCACATGTGGCTATCAAGCGCTTGAGGCGTGGCTAGCCTGGATTGAGATGCACTGTAACCATGAAATACATACAGAATATTGAAGATCTAGTTTAGAAAAAAAAAAAAAAGAGGAAGGAAAGGAAGGAGGAAGGAGAAAGGAAGAAAGAAGGAAATAAATCATATTAATAATCTATATATGAGTTACATGTTGAAACAGTAATATGTTAGCTGTATTAAGTAAAACATATTATTGATATTAATTTACCTGGTTCCTTTTGCATTTTTTAACATGACTAGGAGAAAATTTTCAATTGCACATGTGCTCACATTTTTGGCTTACATTTTTACTGGTAGCAGTGTACTAATTTATAAAAGAAACTGAGTGAGCATCCTCTGTGAGCAGGACACCATGTGAGATCTTCCTGTGGGTTAGGAAGCAGTTAAGTTCACAAGCTACGGAATTCACATTTCTGGGTTTACTCCTGGCACCATCAGCCACGAGGGATTCATGTAACCCATGTGATCTTAGATAAAGCATTCAACATCTTTATTTACATATTTATTTGCTTGTTTGTTTTGCCTGCACCACACAGCATGTGGGGTATGGGATCTTAGCAGTACTCCCTCCCTCTCCCCTTCCCATCCCCCACTCACCCCCAGGAATTGAACATTGACCTGAAAAATGGAACTGATAATTGTACCTTCATCACAAGGTAACTGGTACAGATAAAACATTTATAAGAACATTGTAACATGCCTGGCACATAATAAGAAATTGATCAATCTTAGCTTTTACTACTATTAGGGAGGGAAGGGTACCAAAATGTCTTGAGTGCTCTTTAGGTTTTATGTCTTTCTTAAAGCTCCATGAAGGCAGGGAATATTTCTATTTTGTTCTCTTCTTTTCTTTGCAACTAATAACACAATAGGTAGCAGGAATATATCTAACTAAATACTGAGTGAATGAGTCAGGGATGAAGAATGAACTAATGGACATTATTATTACTCTCATTTTACAGAAGAGGAAATTGAAACTTATGGAAATTCAGAGGTTAAAAAGTTAGAGAAGCAACAAAATCCAAAAATGACAGTGCCAACATTTCAATCCAAATTTACATGAACATTCACAGACTCAACTCCAGGTGCATCCTATCTAGAGAAATAAAATGCATTTCAAATGAAAACAAATAATATTAATATTACTAGCCCACAGATGATGCCATTTAAATAACCTGATTGATGATTACTAGAAAAGTTGGGCCTGGAAAGACTTCATATCCAGGAGGGGTGATGCAGAAAAGGTTTTAAAGGGCTGAGATAGAAGCTGGACCTCTACAGGTTTATCAAATTTGATTTAGTGGGTGCTTGGTCTGGGAAATGGGATCCCTTGGCAAATGGAACAGACTGAGCACAGTTGAAGTGGAAATCTTAAGGCAAGTTTTTGGGCTGTGAAATGGATCTTTTTTTTTCCTGGAGAAGATAATTTGTGTAAATTTATTAATAAGATTTAAGCAGAAATAAGCTTGTGTTTAGATCTTAGGCTACGAATAAAGGCCAAGTTTAGAAGTTAAAAAGGTGTCAAGTAAATAATAGGATATTACTTTCTGTTTCCCTCTTTAGTTCTGTCAAGACAAGATAGTATCAGTGTGCAGGCCACAACAGGAGGAGAGGGATGTTGGAGGTGGGGAAATAATTAAGGATACTATTGCAACATCCGTCATGAGATAGTAAAGATAAGAATAGAGACTTGAAATAGGAATGGGAAGAAAGGGAGCAATTTCAGAAACTCTGAGGAGAGTGTTCTAATTCCAAAGACCTAATCTGGATGACCCTAAAGTCTGGGTCACATATTTTACTTTTTTACTTTGCTAAAATATGTGACCCAATTAAAGGGCAATATTCCTTTTCCTTTTCTTTTAATATTCATTCTTTATTTCTCTTAATTTGCATATAGCTGACATTTGGCTTGTTCCGAGGTCTAGCCATTCTACTCAGAAATGCTTACTAAACTGAATCCCTCCTTTTGTTCCTATGTTTTACTACCTAGGAACTTGTTATTTATATTCCTTTTTTTTTTTTTCCTTGTTGGAGTTATTTTAAAGAGCTCCTATGTTGGATTAAAATATTTGTTTATAATTTTTTTCTTTCTGTCTCCAGTCTTGGCTTCCTATGGGTAAAATGTAACACCTCTTATCCTCCAGCCCAGAAATGTCTACTCTTAAGTCTAACATCTACTCTGTGTTCTAAAAATGACTAGCTCATAGTAATGACTAGTTCACAATTTATTGAGGGATTTTAATAAAAAGAATTTGCCTTTTAGGGCTTTATTCTGTGAAGCCTATATGCTTTTATCTGATTCTACAATTAATCTTGTAGAATTTAATATTGTAAATTGTCCATATTTGAGTGTCTTCCTCATTGGTTTGCAACATCTTTGAGAGTAACAACCTCTTGACTATTGAAAAAAGATTAATTTTTTGACTTTAAGTTACTGAAGTTCAGAAAGTTGGGGTGGAATTTTAACAGAGAAAACAAGGCTGCCTCTGTGCTGGATCTATTCCCTTTAGGGCTACTTTTGTACTCTGTTGTCTGTGCTCAGTCATATTGGCTCTGCACCACTGTACAAGAATGTTGCCTGGAGCCTGAAATGTACATGACAGCCCATTCTCAAGGCTCTGCCTCCCAGACTCTACCTTTAAAAGTGTAAAACTTTTCCATTCATATGGAAGTAAAAAGTTGCAGAACAGAAAATAACAATTGTCTTGTTGGAGGTTTATAGGAACATTATGACCAGACCTATATGGACAGCTGCAAAAATAAAGGATTCTGACACCAAGAAGTTTACAACAACCAATCACCCTCTCTCCCCTTCTAGTCCAAAAGAAAGGTGAATTTAACTCAGGTAAAATGATTCTTTGGGATGCTAATCTACCATCTTCTTGGCTTACTGGTTTTCTGAATAAAGCCACTATTCCTTGCCCCAACACTTTCTTTCAATCTGTTGGTTCATCATGCATCAAGCAAGTATGTGCTTGGACTCAGTAACAGAAGGAAGAGGCTTCAAGAAGATGCTGGACTTCCCGTGATAATGGTTTGTGAAATTTAAGTATTTAATTAGATAAGTATTAGATGTATGCCTCTATATGCATTCTAAAAAGGTGGACTATGTTATTACTGTGGTAGTAGGAAATCAAACATACCTCTGGTCAGTTCTTACTGACCAAAAGAATGTTGTTTCTGATTCATTGCGCATTTAGAACTAAAATATATTCATTCTTGGAACAAGGGAACACAGATTAACAACTGTTTTGTTTTTTCACCCCAATCTTAGTTTGAATAATTACAATTCAACACTAAGAAACAGCTCATACAGATACCATATTGATTAGATTAGATATGTATTTGTCAAAGTAAATCTGTGCATTAACATGAAACAGCAAGAGTGTTACACACGTGTTTTTTCACCCATGTTTACACTTAAAATAACACTAGATGAAGTACTTGTGTCATTCTAATCTAGCAGCCACATGAAAAATAATGACTTGGAATCTATAAGACAACCGTTTTTCACTAACATCACAATACCTGATTAGAAAGGCTATGGAGGATTATTTCTAAATTCTTAAGTAACAGAATTGCCTAATAAAAAATTTATTTGTAGAATTTGCAGAAAACATTTATAGAACAGTCTAGAAAGAATGGTATGACAATAAGGAGATTCACAATTATAATAAGCAAAGTATTACCTACTGCAGGAGACCAAACGAAACATGACTGGCAGGAAGGAGGAGGGTCCCATGGAGATTGTTCAAGGGAAGAATGGAGAAACTAGAATCAGAATGGATACAGAGAAATAAATGTAGAAGACTTGCTAGTTGACAAAAGCAAGATGACTTTTTGATTAAAAAAATGAGTAAACTGAGAAATGGGGGACTGGGTTAAAAAGTGAGGTGAGGTCAAATAATTTTCTTCTTTGTCTTGAAGTGAAGTCGCTCAGTCATGTGTGACTCTTTGCAACCCCATGGACTGTTGCCTACCAGGCTCCTCTGTCTATGGGATTTTCCAGGCAATAGTACTGGAGTGGATTGCCATTTCTTTCTCCAGGAGTGGATTGCCATTTCCTTCTCCAGTGGATCTTCCTGACCCAGGGATCGAACCTGGGTCTCCCGCATTGTAGACAGATGCTTTACTGTCTGAGCCACCAGGGAAGCCTCGCTTTGTCTCGAGAGCTCTTCAATTCTTTAGCTTTAGGTTTGAATCAATCATAAACTTTAGCATAGTTCAGGCAACGATTGAAGCAATGCTTGGAAGACCAAGATGCTGTGCTCTGGAGTTTCAAAAAGCTTTAATCCAACCATACATTTTATTTTCAGGCTTGTTAGTTTTCACAGCGCCATATTATTGACACGTATTTTTTAACTGTTGTTGTTCCTATCAATCCTTGTCAATTCTGAAGAACTTCTCCATTTCCAGAGGCTTTGCTGTGGTAAAAAAGCAACTGACAAACACCTACGACATTGCACCCTGTGGGTACTCCATAAACACTTGTTTCCTGCCTGGCTGAATATGTCTTCAGGAACAGAGGCAATAAACCCAACTGCTTCAGAAATAACAGATGGTGGTATCTGGTAAGTGTTTCCCCTGAGGCCTTGTTAAACACATAACTGATGTCAGGAGGCAACTGCATCTTGCTCCCTTTTCAAAACAAGTAATACTTCATACGTGCATATGTGTGAAAGAACGAACTAAAGTCACATTGATTCCTAATCACCTGAGACTTCTATGAGGCTTAGGAAAAACCAGCCATAATGAAGGAAACAGTTACTAGTTGCAAAACTGGTCAAGCCAAGGAGATGATATGTTGTGAGGTAATAACAGATCTGGATGGATTTTGAATTAATGTGTTAATCACTTTGTCGCTAGGAATGAAGGGAAGAAACTGAGAAAAGTTGGGGGGAGGACAAGAGAAAGTATATATCAAAAATGTATCATTCATAATCCATAATTCATGTTATCGCCCTAAAGTTTAAAACCTTAAATCCGACTCTTTGTGACCCCATGAATTGCAGCACTCCAGGCCTCCCTGTCCATCACCAACTCTCGGAGTTTACTCAAACATGTCCATCGAGTTGGTGATGCCATCCAGCCATCTCATCCTCTGTCGTCCCCTTCTCCTCCTGCCCCCAATCCCTCCCAGCATCAGGGTCTTTTCCAATGA
>NW_011494835.1:6169270-6180630 GCF_000754665.1 Bison bison bison | reverse complement strand
CAACTCTTTGCATGAGGTGGCCAAAGTATTGGAGTTTCAGCTTTAGCATCAGTCCTTCCAATGAACACCCAGGGCTGATCTCCTTTAGGATGGACTGGCTGGATCTCCTTGCAGTCCAAGGGACTCTCAAGAGTCTTCTCCAACACCACAGTTCAAAAGCATCAATTCTTCAGCACTCAGCTTTCTTCACAGTCCAACTCTCACATCCATCCTTGCTTAAAGCCCTAAAATTCACTAGAAAAAATGTGTGACACGAATATTCAGTTCTGGGGTGAGAGATGCTTTCTAAATCATGAAAGAACAATAGATTTCACTATAGAAATCTTTAAAATTTTCTACATAAAAATAAAGGCCAAATAAAAAGTGAGGAATATGTATATATATATATTTTTTTCATATATTCAGTATTAAACTGTTAATATCAATATATTAAGTACCCTAAAAATAATATGGAAAATCACCATAAACACCAATGCAGAAATATGATAGTTCTCAAAATAGAAAATGCATACAACCACCTTTTTTTTCAAAGAAAATTCAGAAATATTTCTAATCAGAACACAAATTAAAACAATTTTATCTATTGAGTTAGCACAGATTTTTAAAAAAAATAAGAGTTTGGAATATGTCATAGTTTCTAATATGAAAAAGAAGACGAGCAGATTTCTTTAGAATTGGAATAATAATGTTTTAAAAATTCAGTTCCCTACCTTTACCTCTCAGTATGTCAAATGAATTCCTCCAAATTCTTCCTACCCCATGCCCATTGCTCCTAATTTTTGCACAGCTGTCTCATTTTCAAGTTACAGGCAAATTGGAATTTGCAGTTCTCCAAATGTGCCATGTTATTTCACACATTTGGGGCCCCCAGCCTGGAATGTGCTCTACCTTTGTTCACCTGGCAAATTCCTATTCACTTTCTAAGACCCACGCTCAACCTTAAATCTTCCCAACAATATCCCCATCACCCTCTTCTCCCCCACCATCTCAATAAAGAAACTCTCTCCTCTGCATCTTGACTACATTTCTATTGTTCCATATTTTCTACCATATTTTACTAATTTAGTTACCTACATATCTTCTGTATTCATTTTGGATTGCTTGAAGAACAGATATGATGTTTTAATCATCTCTGTATCCCACGTTTCTGCAAATGAGCTTGATAAAAGAAATTAAGCATTTGCTTACATGAGGTGAATTAAAACTTGTAAGGCTCTGTTGGGTGTTTCAGTGTCACGCTGGCATATATGCAGCAAAGGCATACCCATAAGCTAGATCATTGCACGTGCACACGTGTACTCATGGACACACGCACACACACAGCTTCTCTATGGGTGCCTAGTTCAGAGCTTTTGTTAAACTGGAGGTTTTTATTCATGCAGTTTCTACGAAAGTATTTTAAAATGTAAAAACTGCATTATTTAATTACTGAGTATTTACAAAACTATACCCTCAATGCCAAAGAAAACAAAAGGCTTCATTTCTTTCACTCTGAAACTACCATCAAGGAAGAATATTATGAACAGACTTAATGGCTAACTAAATAGAGCTGTGAACCATGAACATCCAGATGTTCAAGCTGGATTTAGAAAAGGCAGAGGAACCAGAGATCAAATTGCCAACATCCGTTGGATCATTGAAAAAGCGAGAGTTCCAAAAAAACATCTACTTCTGCTTTATTGACTATGTCAAAGCCTTTGACTGTGTGGATCACAACAAACTATGAAAAATTCTTAGAGATGGGAATACCAGAGCACTTTACCTGCCTCCTGAGAAGAAATCTATATGCAGGTCAAGAAGCAACAGTTAGAACAGGACATGGAACAACAGACTGGTTCCAAATCAGGAAAGGAATACGTCAAGGCTATATATTGTCACCCTGTTTATTTAACTTATATGCAGAGTACATCATGAGAAATGCTGGACGGGATAAAGCACAAGCGGGAATCAAGATTGCTGGGAGAAATATCAATAACCTCAGGTAGGCAGATGATACCACCCTTATGGCAGAAAGTGAATAAGAACTAGAGAGCCTCTTGATGAAAGTGAAAGAGGAGACTGAAAAAGTTGGCTTAAAACTCAACAGTCAGAAAACTAAGATCATGGCATCTGATCCCATCACTTCATGGCAAATAGATAGGGAAACAATGGAAACAGTGACTGACTTTATTTGGGGGGGGCTCTAAAATCACTGCAGATGGGACGGCAGCCATGAAATTAAAAGATGCTTGCTCCTTGGAAGAAAAGTTATGACCAACCTAGACAGCACATTAAAAAGCAGAGACATCACTTTGCCAACAAAGGTCCATCTAATTAAAGCCATGGTTTTTCCAGTATTCATGTATGGATGTGAGAGTTGGACCATAAAGAAAGCTAAGCATCAAAGAATTGATGTTCTTGAACTGTGGTGTTGGAGAAGACTCTAGAGAGTCCCTTGGAGTACAAGGAGATCCAACCAGTCCATCCTAAAGGAAATCTGTCCTGAATATTCATTGGAAGGACTGATGTTGAAGCCAGAACTTTGGCTACCTGATGCGAAGAACTGACTCATTGGAAAAAACCATGACGCTGGGAAAAATTGAAGGCGGGAGGAGAAGGGACGACACAGGATGAGATGGTTGGATGTCCTCATCGACTCAATGGACATGAGTTTGAGTAGGCTCTGGGAGTTGGTGACGGACAGGGAAGCCTGGCATGCTGCAGTCCATGGGGTGGCAGAGTCAGACACGACTGAGCAACTGTACTTATCTGAAATAGAGCTGTAATAAAGACTCTTTTGGACTCTGTGGGAGAGGGAGAGGGTGGGATGATTTGGGAGAATGGCATTGAAATATGTATAGTATATATGAAACGAGTCGCCAGTCCAGGTTTGATGCACAGTACTGGATGCTTGGGGCTGGTGCACTGGGATGACCCAGAGGGATGGTATGGGGAGGGAGGAGGCGGGAGGGTTCAGGATGGGGAACACATGTATACCTGTGGCGGATTCATTTCGATATATGGCAAAACAATACAATATTGTAAAGTTAAAAAATAAAATGAAATAAAAAAGACTCAATACTTACTACCCCAGTTTGCTTCCCTAGGCCCCATGACTTGCTGAAATATCAGGGAAGCATGACTAGTTACTTTCACTCTCATATTTTTATTTACCCCAGAAAACAAATTTTTTGCTGCCATAAAACAAAAATAATCTTTACCAAAAGTAATTTTTGATCATAGATTTTATTTCATGTAGCTTACCAAGGGATTTTTACCAGTCTTAATAGTGTTAGATTTTCAGACAGATTATTCCATTATAACTTAGATGATATGCATTCTTACGTGTGATTAAAAAGTAGACATGGTACATCAATATCTTATCAGGATTCTTGGTGGATGAGTCTATATTAATTCATATTCCATTAGTGAAATATGGTCCTGCATTCATCATGGTTTTTAACATTTGAAACATTTTAGAAGGAAAACCCTTCTTTAGGTATACTTCTGCTTTTTTTGTATCCATAAAAAGGAAATCAATTAACTGGAATTTTGTTGATGACTCAAGGGTCATCAGTATGAACATATATTATTTCATGGTTTAAACCCTTAAAGTCAATCCTTAGGCATAAACCTATCCAGAGGCATTTTAGGATTTGCCCCTACACTAATGAATTCCAGATTATTCTGCTTTTAGGCCTTTGCTTGTTTTCAGCTGAAACATTTTTTGAAAGTGAAAAGTGTTATTTGTTCAGTGGTGTCCAACTCTTTGCAACCCTGTGGATTGTAGCCCTGGCAAGAATTCTGTAGTGGTTAACCGTTCTCTTCTCCAGGGGATCTTTCCAGCTTAGGGATCGAACCCAGGTCTCCCACATTGCAGGCAGATTCTTTACCATCTGAGTCACCAAGAAAGCCCCAAGAATATTGAGGTGGGTAGCCATTTCCTTCTCCAGATCTTGCCAACCCAAGGATCCAGTTCTGGTCCCCTGCATTGCAGGCAGGTTCTTTACCATCTGAGTCACCAGGGATATTTTTTGGCTGTTTCTACATCAATCTCTAGGGCTTCCCAGGTGGCTCAGTGCTAAAGAATACACTTGACAATGCAGAAGATGCGAGTTCAATCCTGTACAATATTATGAATCTCCATCCATAGTTCTTCAGACACTCTGTCTACCAGATCTAATTAGTAGTTCTAGTTAGTACACATTTCTTGATGGTCTCATGTATGTAGCTCTCTGATTCATTGCATCTTATATTTGGTGGTTTTTATACATACAAAAGCTATAAATTTGTGAACATTAATTTTAACATCTTTTAATTTACTGAATTTTTTGATTAATTATCTTGGATTTGCAGATATTTTTGTCTTCAGATAGTAGTATTTTTTTCTCCTCCACCTTTCTAACTTCTGTAGTTCTTTTTCTTGTCTAAGTGTATTGACTTAATAAGTCTAGTTCAATATTAATAGTACTATGAAAATAGTTACAGTAATTAGTATAGCTAATGTCCTTGTGTTTTCCTAACTTTGTTAGAAATTCCTCAATTAAATGTCATGGCAGTACTCTACAAAGATAATCATAGAATTATAGTTATAACTCATAATCATAGAATACATCAATATATTTCATTAACGAATTTCTTTATACTATGTTTTCCCAGTTTTGCTTGTCAATATTTCATCTACTTCATTAAAAAATGTATCAGAAATTTTTCTATATTTTCTATGCCTGGGAAAAAGTCAATATAATTGGAATTAACTGTTCTATTATTATTTAATTCTGATAATATTAGAATTAAAGGTTGTTAGAATTCTTCAATTAAACTGTCTGAATGTGTTGCTTTTGAAAGACTACTTCTTTGGCACTGTATTTATATATGGAAGTGCTTCCCTGATGGCTCAGATGGTAAGGAATCTTCCTACAATGCAGGAGACTGGGTTTGATACTTGAGTCAGAAAGATATCCTGGAGAAGGGAAAGGCTATCCACTCTAGTATTCTTACCTGGAGAATTCCATGGATAGAGGAGCCTGGGACCCCAGTCCATGGGGTGCCAAAGAGTCAGACACTACTGAGCTGCTAACACTTTTCTTTTACTTCTTTATATATGGAAATATTTTTACTGTTTCTTTCTCTTTAAAACCAGTTTGTAAATTATGTCTTCTTAGAAAATTATCCCTTTTATCTAAATTCACTTTATAAATAGTTTTTTATACTCAGTTTATTTCATTAAATTATGAAGTTATTATTACTTGTTATTTCTTATTCTATATAAGAAATTGTCATTGTTATTGTTATTTTGAGATTAGTCTAATTTATTTGCTATTTAAATTTTTAAGGAATTAGCTCATTTATGTATTGTTTTTAAAGTTTTTAATTCATTACATTTCTTTTTATATTAATTCCTTCTTTCTATTTTCATTCTTTCACTTTTATTTTCTAAATTTTGATGTTAAATACTTAGAAAAATTTTATTTTTACTCATAAAAATGTTCAGCTTTAAACTTCACTGTGAATAGGGCTTTCACTGTATATTATAGTTCCTATTTTTACCTTGTATTTTCTTTCGGATCAAAAGTTGTTAAAACAGACATTTCACGTGTCCAAGAAAAGATGTGTCCTTACTTTTTCTGATTTTGTAACTGATTTCTTGCTTTATTCTCTGGTGCTCAAAAAATTTTGTCTATAATACTTGTATCTTTTGGAATTTATTGAGGTTTTATTTTTTGAGGCCCCAAATACTTATATTTGTGAATTTACCATAGATACGTGAAAGCAAATGTTCTCTGTTATTAAGGGACTGAGTCTGATAGATGTTCATCAGCTTTATCTTCTTGCTTATGTCACTTAGGCTTTTTGAATCTTCTTTTTTATAGAAGTATTTGCTTTGCATGTACTGTAGGTTTATAAAAGTGATAATATAAACTTAAATTAGGCAAAGCATTTTTAATAATCAATTGGAAAAATTATACTGGTGAAACTGTCAAAATATAAATATTCTCTTACTATTAGTTATAAATTCAAAGAGAAATAAAAAGTTATAAAATGAATATTTGTTTGTTTAGTATTTAATACATAACACTGTTTAACTTACTATACAGTGCAAGCATTTTGTGTATGCTTGGGCATATTGGTATATTCCTTTCTAAGTTTGGATCAGCATCCAAGACTTAATTCTTTATACATTTCCAATTGTGTAAAATGCCTCTGAGAGTTCTTTTAATGTGAAGTTTTTTGCTGACATCACTTCCTCTAGGACATATCCTCTGGCTATGCATCTATAATCTCTTAGGCAGCAACAGTGGCAACATTCCCATGGTCAGCTATTTCTTCTAGGATCCATTTATATCAATTCAGATTTCACTTTGAGAGTTACCACTTTTCACTTCTTTACTGCACTTTTATATCTGATGAACAAGCCTCTGTTCATATTATGTATTTTTGTAAAATAACATGTAGGTTTATCACTGAAAGACAAGTTGTGCTTAGTCACTCAGTCATGTCCAACTCTTTGTGACTTCATGGACTGTAGCCAGGCTCCTTTCACCATGGAATTCTCCAGGCAAGAATACTGGAGTAGGTAGCCAGTCCCTTCTCCAGGGGATCTTCCTGGCCCCAGTATTGAACTCAGGACTCCTTCATTGCAAGTGCATTCTCTATCATCTGAGCCATCGGGGAAGAAAAAACACATATATACACTTTACTGCCTGTTAGTGAACTGCATAACAGATGCTCATTGACCAGTCACCAACATACTTTGAAAGAAATGACATAATCCTTGATCAAAAAGTGAATCTGTTATTTACATAGCAATTTATAGAATGAAGGGCTGGTAAAAGAGTTTGTATTTTATACAATTACTCACAGCTAAAATAGCATGGTAATAGAAATTTGAAATATGTTGTTGGGGAACTGATGTTCTGAACCATCCATGGATGATGGTTAGAGATGATACCTGAATTTTAGCCACTTAATATTATTCTGGACTCAAAAAAGTAAATGAAAGTTTCCTATCAATTTTGTGCTTTCTATTTTTCTATAATCTCTTGAAATGTTTGCTTTATGAAAGGTACTACTATGCTATCAGTTGAGAAATGCACTAAAACTGTTACCTTTGTCTAAAATCATACTTCAGACATTCCTGTTTCAGCTAGTGCTTTTTGACTTGAATTCTACCTTGATGGACATTAAGATTGTGATTCTCTGTTCTCTTTTTGTTTGCATTTATTATAATAGATAACTTTGCTTATTATTTTATCCTTTATGAATCTGATGTTTTAAGTGGCATTCTTGTATAAAATGAAGAATTCAATTTTATTTTATGGCCTATACTGAAAACAAATTTTTCCAGTTGACATATAATATTGTGTAAGTTTAAAATGTATAATATAATGATTTTATGTGTGTATATATTGTGAAATAATTACTACAATAAGGTTAGTTAACATCCATCATTTCATATTGTTACAATTTTTTGTCCTTGTGATAAGAACTTATAAGATATACTTTCTTGACAAGTTTCAAAAATACAGTCCAGTATTATTAACTATAGCTAACATTATATGCTGCCAAACTATTTATCTCATAACTGGAAGCTTGTACTGTGGCCACTCTCACCCAATTCCCCCATCCTACTCCCTGCCTTTGGCAACCTCCAATGCATTCTCTGGGCTTCCCTGGTAGCTCAACTGGTAAATATTCCACCTGCAATGTGGGAGACTTGGGTTGGGAAGATCCCCCGGAGGAGGGCATGGCAACCCACTCCAGTATTCTTGTCTGGAGAATCCTCATGGACAGAGGAGCCTGGTGGGCTACAGTCCATGGGGTTGCAAAGAGTTGGACGTGACTGAGAGACTTGGCACACAATGCATTCTCTGTTTCAATGAGTCTGTTTTTTTTTATAGATTTCACATATGAGTGAATCATTCTCTACTTGTCTTTCTTTGTCAGACTCATTTCATTGAGCATAATGCCTTCTTAAAGTCTGTCCATGTTATTGCAAATAGCAGGATATCCTTCATTTTCATGGCTGAACAGTATGCAATTGTGTGCATATATACCACCTTTTCTTTATTGATTCATCTGTCAATGCACACTAATGTTGTTTTCATGCCTTGGCTATTATAAATAATGTTGCAATAAAAATGGGGGTGCAGATATGTCTTTGGGATATTGATTTTATTTCCTTCAGATATATACCCAGAAGCAAAATTGCTGGATCATATAGTACTTCTATTTCTAATTTTTTGAGGAATCTCCATAGTGTTTTGCTTAGTGGCTGTACCAGTTTACATTCCAACCAATAATGCACAAAGGTTCCCCTTTCTCCTCATCCTCACCAGCAGTCATTATCTTGTGTCTCTTTGATGACAGCCATTCTACCAGGTATGACATAATAGCTTACTGTGGTTTTGATTTGCTTTTTCCTAAGGATCAGTGATATTGAATACCTTTTCACACAGCTGTTGCCCACTGGAATATCTTCTTTGGAAAAATGTCTATTTTTCAGGTGCTTTATTCATTTTTGATTATTTGCTTTTTGCTATTGAGTTGTATGAGTTACATATTTTGGATATTAACTCCTTATCAGACATATGGTTTGCAAAACTTTTCCCCCACTTTTTAGGTTGCCTTTTAATTTTGTTTAAAATTTATTTTGCTGTTGCAGAAGCTTTTTAGTTTTATATTGTTTCATGTGTTTACTTTTGCTTCTGGTGTCAAATCCAAAACAAGCCTCGGCATGACCCATATCAAAGAGATTTTCCCTATGTTTGCTTCTAGGAGCTCTAAAAATATTTTTATAGATAAGTAATTCTATTTATTTTTATAGATGAACTGGGTATGTCTGTATTTTCTTTTTTTTTTTTTAATTTTATTTATTTATTTTTTTTTAGTTTTTTTTTTAATTTTATTTTATTTTTAAACTTTACATAATTGTATTAGTTTTGGCAAATATCAAAATGAATCCACCACAGGTATACATGTGTTCCGCATCCTGAACCCTCCTCCCTCCTCCCTCCCCATACCATCCCTCTGGGTCGTCCCAGTGCACTAGCCCCAAGCATCCAGTATCGTGCATCGAACCTGGACTGGCATCTCGTTTCATACATGATATTTTACATGTTTCAATGCCATTCTCCCAAATCTTCCCACCCTCTCCCTCTCCCACAGAGTCCATAAGACTGTTCTATACATCAGTGTATTTTCTTAACTATCAAGAGCAATGTTTTCTTCTATATGTTTTCTATTTATTTAATGCTTTTCATCCTGTTAGTGTTTAAATTTTACATATTAGTGTGATAGTTTCTCACATCAACTATGACAATAGTTTAATCAAAGTCAAATATTTTAATGCAAGTATCACATTTATGATTTTGATTAATGTTGAAATTAAAATCTATGATTCAGGTCACCATTCTAGCTACGGATCTAAGGAAAGATATTTCAAAACTGACTTAACTTATAATTAAATCTTCTCTTTGATTCTACATTGAATGGTTGTGTTATCTGTTTCATCTTTTAAGGGAGGTCAGCTACCTTTTACCATAAGAGCCTCATTTTTGTGTTATATACGTGCTTCAAATTATAAAGTTAGACACTGCTTTAAACTATAAATTTGGACATGGGGTATTCTTGCTCAAAATATGTATCATCCAATACTAAGAGAAATATAAACAGAAAGCCTACTATACAAATTTTATGAAAAACAAGTTGATATTTGAATTCTATATTTTCTAATACCTCTTTTCTTTTCTCTCCACTTCTGAAAACACTAATCTCCTCTTCTGACCTCACTACTCCCAATCATTATGCTGTTCTCAGGTTTCCCACAATACCCCACCATGATGATCCATTTGACTTTTTATTAAAACTTACTATTCCCTTATTCCAATCCGAATCCTCCCACTTAAGTAAATTGGGTGTTTGGGATTCAACATCTTACTTCTAGCAAATAATGCATTTTCCTTTTCTAACAAAATTTATTGGATTGGATTAACCTAAAGAACTCATTTCCTTGAAACATATTATTTTCTTTAGACATTATTTATTCACTTTTTAAAATAATGTATGCACAGGTGCTTCAGGAAATACTGAACACTACAAAAAAAACAAGAAAAAGATGACAAATTTCATGCAGGTATGTTAGGAGAGATATAAAAATAACAGGATTTTTGGCATCCCTGATTGTTTTATTCCAATCAAATGGATTTTATTTTATTTTATTTTTGGATTTTAGAATAAACTGAAACTCTATCAGTAGTTTCATTCATCCAGAAATGTCTATTAGGGCTCCACTTTATGTTATGTATTGTGATAAATATGGACAGCATAATGGCATATGACACAATCCCTAATAGGCACAGAACCCAGCAGAGGCTTTTCATACAGGTTTGTAAGTTTTAGAGGGAAGAGGGCACCGTGCATTATTATGAAACTGCATGGATGGGGCAGTGAAGTCAGAAAACAGTCATTGCAAAACTACAGAACTGTGAGAAAACAGAAGTGTGTAAATAATGAACACACATAGTGTGGAATAGAAATGGAAATTTCAAGAGAGCTGAGGTTGGAAAAGTGAAAGAAGTATAACTTGTATGTCCTGCCAATAAACTCAATGTTCATCCTTAAGACAGTGCAGAGTTACTGATGGATAAAGCCTTTGACTGTGTGGATCACAATAAACTGTGGAAAATTCTGAAAGAGATGGGAATCCCAGACCACCTGACCTGCCTCTTGAGAAACCTGTATGCAGGTCAGGAATCAACAGTTAGAACTGGACATGGAACAACAGACTGGTTCCAAATAGGAAAAGGAGTACGTCAAGGCTGTATATTGTCACCCTGCTTATTTCACTTATATGCACAGTACATCATGAGAAACACTGGGCTGGAAGAACTGCACAAGCTGGAATCAAGATTGCTGTGAGAAATATCAATAACCTCAGATACGCAGATGACACCACCCTTATGGCAGAAAGTGAAGAGGAACTAAAAAGCCTCTTGATGAAAGTGAAAGTGGAGAGTGAAAAAGTTGGCTTAAAGCTCAACATTCAGAAAACAAAGATCATGGCATCTGGTCCCATCACTTCATGGGAAATAGATGGGGAAACAGTGGAAACAGTGTCTGACTTTATTTTGGGGGGCTCCAAAATCACTGCAGATGGTGATTGCAGCCATGAAATTAAAAGACGCTTACTCCTTGGAAGGGAAGTTATGACCAACCTAGATAGCATATTAAAAAGCAGAGACATTACATTGTCAACAGAGGTCTGTCTAGTCAAGGCTATGATTTTTCCTGTGGTCATGTATGGGTGTGAGAGTTGGACTATAAAGAAAGCTGAGCACTGAAGAATTGATGCTTTTGAACTGTGGTGTTGGACAAGACTC
>NW_011494835.1:6167655-6169170 GCF_000754665.1 Bison bison bison | reverse complement strand
TGAAACTCCAGTACTTTGGCCACCTGATGCAAAGAGCTGACTCACTGGAAAAGACCCTGATGCTGGGAAAGATTGAGGGCAAGAGGAGAAGGAGACGACAGAGGATGAGATGGTTGGATGGCATCACTGACTCAATGGACATGGGTTTGGGTGGACTCTGGGAGTTGGTGATGGACAGGGAGGCCTGGCATTCATGGGGTCTCAAAGAGTCAGACATGACTGAGCAACTGAACTGAACTGACAAGCAAGTCAGTGACATGATTTTCTACAAAGAGACCAAAAGAGGGAAGAAAAATTGAGGAATGACACTTAGCTGCTTTATTCTAGTTCAGGTTTGTTATTACACAAACTCAAAGATTGTTATTATTTTAAAATGGTTCTCTCTTAATGGTTAGTTCAAAAGGTAATAGTATTTTCAAAAGGGTCCTTTAATCTTGTTCTAGCAGAAGGTAATATAACTTCAACCCCCAAATTTTTTTTTCTTTTTTTTCTAATTTTATTTTATTTTTAAACTTTACAATATTGTATTAGTTTTGCCAAATATAAAAATGAATCTGCCACAGGTATACCTGTGCTCCCCATCCTGAACCCTCCTTTCCAAAATTTTTCTTAATCAGACATCTTTCACTGCTCTGGCACTTATTTCCACTTCTTCTTTTCCAGACGATTTTTATCATCTTAAGATGCAGTTTTTTCCATACTGTCCGTGGGGTTCTCAAATCAAGAATACTGATGTGGTTTGCCATTCCCATCTCCAGTGAATCACATTTTGCCAGAACCCTCCACCATGACCCATCATCTTTGGTGGCCCTAGATGGCATGGTTAATAGTTTATTGACTATATCAAAGCCTTTGACTGTGTTGATCACAATAAACTGTGCAAAGTTCGTCAAGAGATGGGAATACCAGACAACCTTACCTGCCTCCTGAGAAATATGTCTGCAGGTCAAGATGCAACAGTTAGAACCAGGCATGGAACGACAGACAGGTTCGAAATTGGAAAGGAGTACATCAAGGCTGTATATTGTTAACCTGCTTATTTAACTTATATGCCAAGTACATCATGAGAAATGCTGGGCTGGATGAAGCACAAGCTGGAATCAAGATTCAGTTCAGTTCACTTCAGTTCAGTTGCTCAGTTCTGTCCAACTCTTTGTGACCCCATGAATCGTAGCACGCCAGGCCTCCCTGTCCATCACCAGCTCCCAGAGTTCACTCAGACTCACATCCATCGAGTCAGTGATGCCATCCAGCCATCTCATCCTCTGTCGTCCCCTTCTCCTCTTGCCCCCAATCCCTCCCAGCATCAGGGTCTTTTCCAATGAGTCAACTCTTTGCAAGAGGTGGCCAAAGTACTGGAGTTTCAGCTTTAGCATCACTCCTTCCAAAGAAATCCCAGGGCTGATCTCCTTCAGAATGGACGAGTTGGATCTCCTTGCAGTCCAAGGGACTCTCAGGAGTCTTCTCCAACACCACAGTTCAAAAGCATCAATTCTTCGGCGCTCAGCCTTCTTC
>NW_011494835.1:6166908-6167555 GCF_000754665.1 Bison bison bison | reverse complement strand
GATGCCATGATCTTTGTTTTCTGAATGTTGAGCTTTAAGCCAACTTTTTCACTCTCCACTTTCACTTTCATCAAGAGGCTTTTGAGTTCCTCTTCACTTTCTGCCATAAGGGTGGTGTCATCTGCATATCTGAGGTTATTGATATTTCTCCCAGCAATCTTGATTCCTGCCTGTGCTTCTTCCAGTCCAGTGTGTCTCATGATGTACTCTGCATATACGTTAAATGAGTAGGGTAACAATATACAACCTTGATGTACTCCTTTTCCTATTTGGAACCAGTCTGTTGTTCCATGTCCAGATCTAACTGTTGCTTCCTGACCTGCATAAAGGTTTCTCAAGAGGCAAGTCAGGTGGTCTGGGATTCCCATCTCTTTCAGAATTTTCCAGAGTTTATTGTGATCCACACAGTCAAAGGCTTTGGCATAATCAATAAAGCAGAAATAGATGTTTTTCTGGAACTCTCTTGCTTTTTCCATGATCCAGTGGACACTGGCAATTTGATCTCTGGTTCCTCTGCCTTTTCTAAAACCAGCTTGAACATCAGGAAGTTCACGGTTCATGTATTGCTGAAGCCTGGCTTGGAGAATTTTGAGCATTACTTTACTAGCGTGTGAGATGAGTACAATTGTGTGGTAGTTTGAGCATTC
>NW_011494835.1:6162100-6166215 GCF_000754665.1 Bison bison bison | reverse complement strand
TGTCCATGTGTAGAGTCTTCTCTTGTGTTGTTGGAAGAGGGTGTTTGTTATGACCAGTGCATTTTCTTCGCAAAACTCTATTAGCCTTTGCTCTGCTTCTTTCCATATTCCAAGGCCAAATTTGCCTGTTACTCTAGGTGTTTCTTGACTTCCTACTTTTGCATTCCAGTCCCCTATAATAAAAAGGACATCTTTTTTGGGTGTTAGTTCTAAAAGGTCTTGTAGGTCTTCATAGAACCATTCAACTTCAGCTTCTTCAGCGTTACTGGTTGGGGCATAGACTTGGATTACTGTGATATTGAATGGTTTGCCTGGAAATGAACAGAGATCATTCTGTCGTTTTTGAGATTGCATCCAAGTACTACATTACGGACTCTTTTGTTGCCCATGATGGCTACTCCATTTCTTCTGAGGGATTCCTGTCTGCAGTAGTAGATATAATGGTCATCTGAGTTAAATTCACCCATTCCAGTCCATTTCAGTTCGCTGATTCCTAGAATGTCAACATTCACTCTTGCCATCTCTTGTTTGACCACTTCCAATTTGCCTTGATTCATGGACCAGACATTCCAGGTTCCTGTGCAATATTGCTCTTTACAGCATCGGACCTTGCTTCTATCACCAGTCACATCCACAGCTGGGTATTCTTTTTGCTTTGGCTCCATCCCTTCATTCTTTCTGGAGTTATTTCTCCACTGATCTCCAGTAGCATATTGGGCACCTACTGCCATGGGGAGTTTCTCTTTCAGTATCCTATCATTTTGCCTTTTCATACTGTTCATGGGGTTCTCAAGGCAAGAATACTGAAGTGGTTTGCCATTCCCTTCTCCAGTGGAGCACATTCTGTCAAATCTCTCCACCATGACCCGCCCGTCTTGGGTTGCCCCCAAAATATCAATAACCTCAGACATGCAGATGACACCACCTTTATGGCAGAAAGCAAAGAAGAACTGAAGAACCTCTTGATGAAAGTGAAAGAGGAGAGTGAAAAGCTGGGTTAAAACTCAACGTTCAAAAAACTAAGATCTTGGCATCCAGTCCCATCACTTCATGGCAAATAGATGGGGAAACAGTGACAGACTTTTATTTTCTTGGGCTTCAAAATCACTGCAGATGGTGACTGCAGCCATGAAATTAAAAGACGCTTGCTCCTTGGAAGAAAAGCTCGGGCCAACCTGCTGCTACTGCTAAGTCACTTCAGTCGTGTCCGACTCTGTGCGACCCCATAGACGGCAGCCCACGAGTCTCCCCCGTCCCTGGGATTCTCCAGGCAAGAACACTGGAGTGGGTTGCCATTTCCTTCTCCAATGCATGAAAGTGAAAAGTGAAAGTGAAGTCGCTCAGTTGTGTCCGACTTTTAGCGATCCCATGGACTGCAGCATACCAGGCTTCTCCATTCATGGATTTTCCAGGCAAGAGTACTGGAGTGGGGTGCCATTGCCTTCTCCGGGGGCCAACCTAGACAGCATATTAAAAAGCAGAGGCATTACTTTGCCAAAAAAGTTCATCTAATCAAAGCCATGGTTTTTCCAGTAGTCATGTATGGATGTGAGAGTTGGACTATGAAGAAAGCTGAGCACTGAAGAATTGATGCTTTTGATCTGTGGTGTTGGATAAAGACAAGATTTTGAGAGTCCCTGAACTGAAAGATCAAACTAGTCAATCCTAAAGAAAATCAGTCCTGAATATTCATTGGAAGACTGATGCTGAAGCTGAAGGTGGCCAACACTTTGGCCACTGATGTGAAGAACTGACTCATTGGAAAAGACCCTGATGCTGGAAAAGATTGAAGGCAGGAGGGGACGGGGACGATAGAAGATGAGATGGTTGGTTGGCATTATTGACTCGATGGGCATGAGTCTGAGCAATCTCTGGGAGTTGGTGATGGACAGGGAAGCCTGGTGTGCTGTAGCCTATGTGGTCACAAAGAGTTGGCCACAACTGAGTGACTGAACTGAACTGAAAATGCAGTTTATAAGCATTTTTGTTGCCTCCACAATAATTGTCTTTTATTTGCTATCTACTGGCACCTTGAGTATGTGTAGTCTGTGAGAGTAGTTGGCAACTACTCAGTCTTTTATGTCAGGTTTGTTTTTGATCCACCAACCATGATTTGCAGGAATAGAAACAAAACAAACAGAAGTGAAAGTCAGTGGATCCAGCAATGCTTTTCTCTTTCAAACACTGTGACTTTATCAAGTCCCTTGGCCTTTACAGATTTTAGTTATATTAATTCCTTAATATGCAAAACAAGGGGATCAATATAGATCAGTTCCAATCTTGTAACCTGGAACTTTAGGACTCCCAGGGATGCCCTAAGTGTCTCTTAAAAAGATACGACCATGAAAGTAGATCTGTTTTTACCTTTTCCTGCAAACTGAGCAGCTATTCTTTCATCTGTTGTATAAATTAGATTTGGGTTCCAAAATCATCACAGTTGGTGACTGCAACAATGAAATTAAAAGATGCTTGCTCCTTGGAAGGAAAGCTATGACAATCTTAGCATATTAAAAAGCAGAGACATCACTTTACCAACAAAGGTCTGTGTAGTCAAAGCTATGATTTTTCCAGTAGTCATAAACAGATGTGAGATTTGGACCATAAAGAAGGCTGAATGCCAAGGAACTGATGCTTTCAAACTGTGGTGCTGGAAAGGACACTTGAGGGTCACTTGGATTGCAAGGAGAGATCATACCAGTCAATCCTAAAGGAATTCAACCTTGGTTATTCATTGGAAGACTGTTGCTGAAGCTGAAGCTCCAATACTTTGGCCACCTGATGCAAAGAACAGACTCACTGGAAAACACCCTGATGCTGGGAAAGATTAAAGGTGAAAGTAGAAGGGGGCGGCAGAGGAAAAGATGATTAGATAGCATCACCAACTCAAGGGACATGAATTTGAGCAAAGTCTGCTGGAGAGTGGAGAATAGAGGAGCCTGGCATACTGCAGTCCATGAGGTCACAAGAGTCGGACATGACTTAGCGACTGAACAACAACAACAATATAAATTAGGTATTTGTGTACGATTTCATTTAAAGAACAGGTCAATCAACTAAAAAGAATTTGAAAATAACTATCTATATAACTCCCTATGGTCCATTTCAGTTGTCACATTTTATCCTATCTCTTCTTGTTTTTTTATTTCCCAGACATACTTCACAGTTCCTGTGTGTCGGTAGTATATATTAAAATGCTGCGTCAGAGATACAGCAAATGATACAGTAAATGCCTCTTAAGAAAAGAATGGACAAACACACTAATTGGTTTGTTAACCCCATCTCTAATACTGATAGATAGATAACCATTAAGTTCCGGTCACTCCTCAAGACAACAGAGACAGTTCCAAACTCAGGCAATTACTTACATTCTTGGAATCATCAGTCAGCTAAATCAATGCATTAAGCATCAACTGTTGGGTTGGACACCTAATATATTGCATTATTTTTTAAAATCCTAACTATGTCAAGACCTACAGGAGCCTGTTTTTTCCTTGAAGACTTTACAGACTATTAAAAGGAAAACATGTCAATAGATTATTGCAGTAAAAACTGGTAAGTACTATTATAAAATTATCATAAAAGTGCTATCAGCATCCAGAAAAAAAGGAATTTCTGACTCTGGCTAAAGTAGTAAAAATTCATAAGTAAATCTATAAACTGAGTTATTAAGAATGAAAGAGACTGTGCTGTATGGAGCAAATCTCTAAACCATGATGGTAGCAGGACAGCACATACGCAGAAGGTATCGAGGGAAGAAAACCTGGGGAGTACAAGGTAACTCAGGAGTTTGGCGTGGCTGCACCACTCAGTACACTGGTGGTTGAACATCAAGAATAACAGGCTGCAGAGGTACTTTCCTTCAGATTAGAGATGTTCTTTTATATTATTATAAAACTTTCACTTCAGTTCAGTCACTCAGTCATGTCCGACTCTTCATGACCCCATGAATCGCAGCACGCCAGGCCTCCCTGTCCATCACCAACTCCCGGAGTTCACTGAGACTCACGTCAGTGATGCCATCCAGCCATCTCATCCTCTGTCATCCCCTTCTCCTCCTGCCCCCAATCCCTCCCAGCATCAGAGTCTTTTCCAACGAGTCAACTCTTCGCATGAGG
>NW_011494835.1:6154883-6161496 GCF_000754665.1 Bison bison bison | reverse complement strand
TAAGCAGGGTGATAATATACAGCCTTGACGAACTCCTTTTCCTTTTTGGAACCAGTCTGTTGTTCCATGTCCAGTTCTAACTGTTGCTTCCTGACCTGCATACAGATTTCTCAAGAGGCAGATCAGGTGGTCTGGGATTCCCATCTCTTTCAGAATTTTCCACAGTTGATTGTGATCCACACAGTCAAAGGCTTTGGCATAGTCAATAAAGCAGAAATAGATGTTTTTCTGGAACTCTCTTGCTTTTTCCATGATCCAGCGGATGTTGGCAATTTGATCTCTGGTTCCTCTGCCTTTTCTAAAATTTAGGGAATGGAGACTCAACAAAGACTTTTAAGGGACAATTTGGCAGGATAGATCTGTCTTCTAAAAAAAAGATAACAATGATGTGGAATATGAAAGATGGGCTGGAATAAGGAGGATGCAACAAGAAGAACAAGAAAAGAGGCTGCTGCAGTAGGTCAGAGAGAAGGTGAAGAAGGCCTGAGAGATGAGAAGAGCAACCAGACTGGCGAGAATACCTCAGGATGAGTTAAAAGGATCTGGTGACTGGAAATAATGAACTAATAGAATTCTAGCACAGGAAAACATGAAAGCTATTCTCTGTTCTATTCCATTAAAGATGAAAAAGCATTCCTTATAAACTCTATTTTTCACAAAACATGACTAGCAACTGTTAACTCTCAGATAAATATATAGCCAGTCCATTTGTGAAGACTAATGGATAACTTAATTAAGGCCTGACAAGATTCTCTAGGATAAGAGATAAGGGCAATTCCTATTTAACAGTCCCCCATAGATGGATGACATAGGCATTATTAATAATTATTTAAGGCATTCCCCATCCTAATGAAGAATTAACACAGGAGCTCACCTTATCACTTGGAACATCTTGCCAGATAGTCCAATCTGGAGTCTATTTTTGCTTAGTCAAAAAGCCTGACAGTTAGCCATGGCAGGCTATTAATCTTTGTGCTGACTTCAAGTACAATATCAGGGTTGTAATTTGGCTTAGGGTTTGTCACAACGGATTGTTTTCTGAGATAGCAGATAGTTTGGAAACCATCTGCCATGACAGACCAAACTGACTAGAATTTCAATTGTCTGTTCCAGGAGCGATGATGAGAAAGGTGCATGCGGGAAATAAACTCTCCTGGTTTAACTGAAAATGACAACGGATTCGTGGTCAGAACATTGACAGGTTACAAGAAGGAAGGGAAAATGAGAGGCAAGTGGGAAGTTCCTAATTAACTCCAATCTACTTCAAGTAAATTTCCCTAACTCAATGTTATTGCACAGATGAGGAAAGTCAATTTATGTAATTCAAGGCTTGATTTTATAATTTTGCTCTTGAAGAAGGAGATAATCAAACAACAGAAGGAGTATAATAACTAGAGACCTGGATTACAGTGATTCAGAGTGAGGTATCAGGTAATTGAATCTAGACAGTTTATTCAGAGCAGGATGCAAATAAGTAATTTGGACATCTTAAATGAGCTCTGCCAAGTTAAAAGCCTCATGAAAATTTTGTAAATATGCCATGTGCTTTAATACAATCTGAGAGTAGAAGGTAGTTTACAGTGATTTTGGACTTCTATTTGGCCATTATTATTATTATGGCTTTTAAAATGTTTCCCGTGACATCCTTCCTGTGTAAATGAATATGTCCCAGGGACACTCTAGTAAATGAGATGAATTAATGTAAAATCCTAAATAATTCATGTGCTCGGAAGCCACTGAGACATTGCTCATATTTTTATAGAAACCAAACCACCTTGTGATGCATTAAAAATGTATCTGCATATGAAAATATCTCAAATATTAAGTATAAAGCTGTGCTTAATCCGAAAAAAAGAAGGAAACATATTAAAAGACCATAATAAAAACCACTTTATACTAGTAGAGATAACTAATAGGATTTTGATTGATGTTTTGTTTTGTTTCATTTTTTGGAGCTCATTTCACTATCTTTGCCATCATTTCTATGGTTCTGAATTAAACTGGAGTGACATTAACAGAGGAGGAGAGCAAGTGAGATATGGAAGGGAGACTGGAACTAAAGCAGTGACACTGAGGAGCAGAAGGCAGCATGAGATGAATTGAGGCAGAGATATTTATGTTCCTGTCCCTGTCAAGGTCTGATTTTAGGCTTGTTATATAAAATTCTCAAGGTCACTGTTTTCTTATCTATAAAATACAATAATCGCATCAGTCTTAAAGCTTATAGTGAAGTGAAAGTCTCTCAGTCATGTCCGATTCTTTGAGACCCCATGGATTATACAGTCCATGAAATTCTCCAGAATATTGGAGTAGGTACCCTTTCCCTTTTCCAGAGGATCTTCCCAACCCAGGGGTCAAACCCAGGTCTCCTGCATTGTACGTGGATTCTTTACCAGCTGAGTCACAAGGGAAGCCCTTAGCTCACAGGGCTATTATAAAAATTAAATGAGATAATATTAATATGCAGATTGAAGGGCATGATACAGAGAAGGCACACAAAAATTTGAACCTACCTAACCATTCTGCTGCAGGAAAGGACCTCGTACTGCCAGCTTTTTCTAAAAAGGAATTTCTAGATGTCCCTTCAATAATAACAGGGAAACATAAACTGGGATTGTGAGCGAATTTGGAAGACCATCTTCTTGGTCTTAAAGTTTAACCCTATCATTTAACAGTAGTTAAGTTCACAGTTATTTAGACTCAATTTCCTCATCTATATAATAAGGATAATGTTAGTATTTACTTTATTGAAGGTTTGCTAGAATTAAATGAAATAATCTGCATTAAGTACTTAGTACAGGTCTAAGCACCTGGCAATGACTCAAAATGTTACCTCTGAGTATTCCATTGATTAGCTCCACATAACAAGAGCCATGAAAAATTTTATCTGTGATACAGGACAAGCACAATGATTTTCCTCTCCAGCATAGCACTGTGCTATGAAAATGCAATAAACAGAATTTTCAGCATAAATGTTGCTTAATTATGGTTTGTTCCAAGGAAGTCTTGCCCTTTAAGCAAATAATTCTGAGTCATTTCTGTTCCTATTTCAGGAAAAAAAAAACTAAAAGATATTAGCAGCTCCACTTCTAATACTTGAAAACATTGGAGATTAAACGTGATCAAGAACTCAAAGATAATCAACTCTTGAAATAAGGAAACTGTACTAGGTGAGTTTATCTGTGCGGATTCTTTCCTATGGATACAATTCCAGTCCTTGCTGTGTGGGATAACTGAAATTCAAATACAGACCATACTCTTAGTGGCTTGATTAGTCAGAGAACAGAATCTAGAACTGCCAGAGTAGCTAGAAAATGAGGGAAGAAATGAAGAAGGGCCCACAATACTGTATAAATCCTGTCTCAGTTCTGAGCTAAACCTTGTACTGAAATATACAAGGGAGACATCAAGGAACCTGACTGAAGGTTGACGGAAATGAACTGAGGTTTCAACCATTACTATAACACGGGTTACAAAATTCAGAGATTGGCTGCAGCCAAAGTTCACTTCTTGCTAAAATTAACTTAAAGAAAAAATGGTTTCAATGAATGAAAAGATGCGAAATCTCAGCTGATAAATAAAAACTATTTAAAATGAATAAATTGAAATTCTAGAACTAAAGAGTACAATATCTGAAATGAAAACATCAGTTAACTTGAAGACATATAAAAAGAATTAATCAATCTAAAAATCAGAGATAAGAAATTAAGAACAAAACCTCACTGACTGTGACAAAATAAGCTGATAAACATTAGTAATTGAAGTTGTATAAAGAATAAAAGGGAGATAAAAGAATAGAAAAAAATCTAAAAAAATAATAAGCAAAAGTGTGCCCAATCCGATAATAAAATCTATCTAAAAATTTTAGAAAACCCTAAGCAAATGAAAAACAAAATGGGAATTATGATTCTGTGTCAAACTCACTGCATCATAGGGTGCCCAGATTAAACATTGCTTGTGGGTAAGTCTGTGAGGGTGTTTTTAGATGAGATTAGCATTTGTATTGGTAAATTTGGAAAGTTAACTGCCCTCCTCAGAGTGCTGGGCATCATCTAATTCATTGAGGGCCTGAACAGAACAAAAAGCAGAGGAAGAAGGAACTCAGATGATTTCACTGTGAATTCTATAGTACATTTCAAAAACAATGCCAATCTTACTAGAATTAGAAATAGAAAAGAACACTTCAAGAAATAGAAAAGAATATTTCCAATTTCTTTAAGCAGGCCAGGAAATACTGACACAAAATTGACAAAGACATTACCAAGACCTAAAATGAATGACCAATATCATTTATCATAGTTGCAAAAATTGTAAACAAGGTATTAACAAGTTTAATTCAGCAATATATAAAAAGGATATATATATCATGACCAAATGATTTCTATATCAGGAAAGTAGAGATTAAACATTCAAATCATTCAAGCTATATAGTAATTTCTACATATTAATTGAATTTAAAAAAAGCAAAGCATAGTAAACTAAACTTTAGTTTAGTTACTACTAAACATAGTAACCCGTGTTATAGTAATGGTTGAAACCTCAGTTCATTTCCCTCATAGTAAACTCACATAGTAAACATCACATAGATGTAGAAAGATAAAGAAGAAGCATTTGCCGAAATTCAGCACCCATCCATTTTAAAAACTCTTACTTAACTATGAATAAGAGGCAACTTCTTTAATCCAGGAAACATTTACAAAAAAACAAACAAATGTCTACATGGTCAAAAACTAAAAACTTCTCTTCTAAGATTAGGAAAAAGAAGATATCTGCTCTCAGTGCTTCAGTTAAAAATTTTACTAATGGATATAACCACAGTGGCAAAGTAATTAAAAGGCATGAAAACTGAAAAAGAAGTAAAGCTTGTTTATTTTTTAATTGTTTGCACTTGAAATCTTAAAGAATCCACAAAACAATGACTAGAACTAAAAAGCGAATTTAGCAAGCTCACAAAATACAAAATTGAGACAAAATTCACTTACACTTCTACATTCTAACAGAAACAATGGCAAAGAGGAAATTTTTTTGATCTGTATATTTTGTTATAATAAATAAAACTCCCCACATTTCAGCAAAAACTAAAATGAGAAAAAATAAAATAAAATATTGCAAGTTCACTACATTAAAAACTACAAAGTAATGCTACGAGAAACACTTTGGCCACCTAATGCAAAGACCCGACTCATTGGAAAAGACCTGGGTGTTGGGAAAGATGGAAGGCACAAGAAGAAGGGGAGGCAGAGGATGAGGTGGTTAGATAGCATCACCGACTCAATGGACCTGATCAAATTCTCGGAGATCGTGAAGGACAGGGAAGCCTGGCATGCTGCAGCCTATGGGGTTGCAAACAGTTGGATATAACAACTGAACAACAACAACAAAATAAATAAACACAGGATCAATACTCTTGTCAGTTTTCCTGAATAGCAGCAGCTTTCAAACTTTTTTGTTTCAGAACTCTAAAATAGGCTTACAATTATTGAGGATATCAAAGAACTTTATTTTTTGTAAGTTACATCTGTACCAAAACTGAGAAACATTAAAATTCTAATAATTAATTTTAAAATAGCAATCCATTACATCATATTAGCATGTCTATAAAAATAAATAGATTCTCCAAAACAAACAAAAAATAATTATGAGTGACACTATTTTACATCCCTTGCAAATCTATCTGGCTTAATAAAAGCAGTTGCTGGTATATCTAAGATAGCAGCTTTTACATTTAGGGGCATGTGATGTTATTTTGTTGAAATATATGAAAAAATGCTGGTCATACACAAATATGTCATTGGATAAAGGAGGAATATTTAAATGTCTTTTTCAGACAGCTGTGGTTATTCTTCTTTGGTACCATACAAAACTTGCCAAGGAAATTGAAGAGACAATCACAGTACATTCTAACAATGGCTATGGTTAAGGGAAACGCCTGGCCCTACAAAAGTGCATACAGAGAGCCACTAATTAGGATGTGGATATCAGAGAAGACTTTCTGCAAGAAATGATGGCTAAGCTGAGGGTTAAAGAAATGTGAGTTAATGAGGGTTAAAGAAAATGTGTTCTGGGAAGGGGAAGTAGTCAAGAAAGGACATGATAAGTTCACTGAATCAGAAAGACTCATAATGACTTCGGTTTAGTGGTCACACTGAATGCTGAGAGGGGACAGAGGAATGTTAGAAGGAAGCCCAAAGATGAAATTGAAGAGGTAATCAAGATCTTGAATATGAAGGCTGTTTCTAAGTCAGGCTAATAACTTTGGACTTCTCTATGGAGAGTGAGAATTTACTGAGGGATTTAAGCAGAAGAATGACAGCTCATGAAAGCTAAAAGTTTAAAGAGAGATAGACCAGTCAGCTGCGTAAGATACAGGTCAGTTCAGTTCAGTCGCTCAGTTGTGTCCGAATCTTTGCAACCCCATAGACTGCAGAACGTCAGGCTTCCCTTTCCATCACCAACTCTCAGAGTTTACTCAAACTCACGTCCGTCCAGTTGGTGATGCCATCCAACCACCTCATCCTCTTTTCCATCAGGGTCTTTTCCAATGATGAGTCAGCTCTTCACATCAGGTGACCAAAGTATTGGACTTTCAGCTTCAGCATCAGACCTTCTGATG
>NW_011494835.1:6151891-6154783 GCF_000754665.1 Bison bison bison | reverse complement strand
GGACCTTTGTTGGCAAAGTAATGTCTCTGCTTTTTAATATGCTGTCTAGGTTGGATATAACTTTTCTTCCAAGGAGTAAGAGTCTTAATTTCATGGCTGCAGTCACCATCTGCAGTGATTTTGGAGCCTCCCAAAAATAAATTCAGCCACTGTTTCCACTGTTTCCCCATCTATTTGCCATGAAGTGATGGGACCAGATGCCATGATCTTAGTTTTCTAAATGTTGAGTTTTAAGCCAACTTTTTCACTCTCCTCTTTCACTTTCATCAAGATGCTCTTTAGTTCTTCTTCGCTTTCTGCCATAAGGGTGGTTTCATCTGCATATCTGAGGTTATGCATATCTGAGGCATATCTGAGTAGAGAGGACCAATAATAAAAGTCTTGAATGCATACACTGATTTTTGGCTACATCAATATTACTTGTGACCTAATAGAAAAAAAAATGGAAGATGATGAAGGTACATTACAGTGAGTGAAGGAATGAATGGGAAGTGAAGACGGTGAGAGCAGGCTCAGCTTTTAATAAGTTTATTGGGGAGCAAAATGGGCAGTAATCATAGGTGAAAAAGCAGGAATAGACTGAGGGTCAGAGGCCTGTATACTGACAAATGTCAAAGTTATGGATCTCGAAAAGAATACAAGACGTACCTTGCTTGCATGGTATGTCAGACCTGCTCTGATGAAGGTAAAGGTTGATTGCAATTTCTGCATTATTTTTGAAATCATTTCCTTTACAATGTTTTAGACAGTTCTGAAATAGGTCGTGATAATTTCCTTTTTGTTTAGCTATCATTTACCTCTCAGAACATGAAAAAAATAGATCATGGTTCAAATACAAAATAAATCATTTTTAAAACCCAAATCAATGGTGTCTGAAGTAATGAGCTTATATTTTATGCCAAAATTGGGGAGTATTATTAACTATCAATTTATTTGAAGGATGAGGTCTAATCCTCATGCATGACATATATCACCTATTTGTTTAAGTCTTCAGCTAATGGGTCTTGGGCTTCTTATATCTGTGGATTTGTAATACATAAACTCAGCTGATTACAAGTTCCAGAATAATGGATTTTAGTATTGTTTAAGTGGATAAAAAACACTTGGAACCAGTTTATCAAATAGGATTAAGAGGTCTTTAAAAACATTACCCTGCCTGGAACTGACATAAAATTTGATCCATAACCTGTTTTACAACTTGGGGCTGCTGAAAAGACTTTTTGTCACTGACAAATCTTCCTGCTAAAACAGTTAGGTGAGGAATTTAAGCTTACTGGCTGAATGATTCTTGATAATCATATATAGTTGATGAAGTCCACTTGGGTTTATCTATGGGTAACTCAGGGTCTTGAGGTTGACAATAGTTTATAATAGTCATTTTTCTTCTGTATTTCTCTAGCGTGAACAGATGTGTGTGTGTGTGTTAGTCACTCAGTCATGTTCGGCTCTTTGGGACCCCATGGACTATAGTCTGCCAGGCTCCTGTGTCCATGGAATTCTCCAGGCAACTAGGTTGCCATTTCCTTCTCCAGGGTATCATCCCGACCCAGGGATCAAACCTGGGTCTCCTGCATTGCAGGCAGATTCTTTACCACTGAGCCACAGTGTGAACAGATAGATTTATTTTATTTCAGAAATGTTGACGTTATAATAACTGAAGGGATTGACATAGAAACAGGATAGGACCATCAGTACATCAGGGGTGAGCAAAATATTTCAAAACACGTAAGTACTGGGGAAAACAGCCCAAGGCTCATAAAAATTCTTTTATGTTTTGATCCAGGTGTTTGTGTTAGTATATGATTAGATATTTTAAACGGGGAACAACTGAATTGCATTCCAGTGTTAGACAATAGAGGATTACTTTGATACGTATATGATTTTCTTTGCCAGTATGAATAGTAGCACAACTACAATGTCAATCTAGAGTAAACCAAAGCAGTGACGGCTTATTTGTATAACACATTCTTCATTGGGGTCATTTGTTCTTAGCAACAAATGAATGTATGAGCTAATACTGAATGTACCTTAAAAAGTGAATATTCACATATAAAAAAACCAGCAGGAACTATATGCTTTTTCAAGATTTGATGAACGGAATCATGGTATTCTTGGGTCAATGGTAGTAACACATTGTACTGGTAGGTATTTAGTTTGGGTGCTGTTTACACTTGTAATTATATATTTTAGACTATTTGTTTTTAAAAGTTTGATTTGCTGATGAAACTCATCACTCACTGCCATGAGATGGCCCCCATTTACCAATGGCCAGAAACGGGAGAACAAATCATCATGTAATTTCAATACTAACTATAGAATACTTAATATTAGTTCAATATCTAAAATGCTGAAGTAACAATGATGCAAATATCTGTCTTCTGAAAAGATTTACTTTCCCTGAAAAGATTTACTTCCCAGGCTTCCATGTTGGAGGAGATAACCATTATATTCTAATCTCTATTTCTTTCATGTAAGGTAACTCTTGTGTCGAATAGTACAAAAGACCTTAAGTCCCTTTTGCAGATGTGTATCTTCCTGGCTCACACCCTTACGCAAACTCTGGAAACTTCAATTTAGTGGGCAGTATATGTCTCCCCATTTGTAAGCACTCTCAGTTCAGGGCAGTTCAGTTGCTCAGTCGTGTCCTACTCTTTGCAACCCCATGGACTGCAGCACGCCAGGCTTCCCTGTCCATCACAAACTCCCAGAGTTTACTCAAACTCACGTCCATCAAGTCAGTGATGCCATCCAACCATCTCATCCTCTGTCATCCCCTTGTCCTCCTGCCTTCAACCTTTCCCAGCATGAGGGTCTTTTCCAATGAGTCAGCTCTTCGCATCAGGTGGCCAAGTATTGGAGTTTCAGCTTCAACATCAGTCCTTCCAATGAACG
>NW_011494835.1:6142724-6151667 GCF_000754665.1 Bison bison bison | reverse complement strand
TGTTTCCCCAGTCTATTTCCCATGAAGTGATGGGACCAGATGCCATGATCTTCGTTTTCTGAATGTTGTGCTTTAAGCTAACTTTTTCACTCTCCTCTTTCACCTTCATCAAGAGGCTTTTTAGTTCCTCTACACTTTATGCCCTAAGGCTGGTGTCATCTGCATATCTGAGGTTATCAATATTTCTCCCGGCAATCTTGATTCCAGCTTGTGCTTCCTCCAGCCCAGCGTTTCTCATGATGTACTCTGCATATAAATTAAATAAGCAGGGTGACAATATACAGCCTTGACGTACTCCTTTCCCGATCTGGAACCAGTCTGTTGTTCCATGTCCAGTTCTAACCGTTGCTTCCTGACCTGCATGCAGTTTTCTCAAGAGGCAGGTCATGTGGTCTGTTATTCCCATTTCTAATAATTTTCTACAGTTTGTCGTGATCCACATAGTGAATAGCGTGTAAGCACTCTATTCCAACTGCAATCAGGAATACTGTAGTCTCAATATGACCGGACCCAAATGCACAACCTCACAGCAACTTTGGAGCATAACTCAGTATTTCTCTTCATTCTTCAAAATAAAGTAGTTTCCCAAACGTATTAGTAAGAATAAGAAAGTTACTTTTGGACTTCCCTGATGTCCAGTGGTTAATAATTGGCCTACCAGTGCAGGGAAAAGGGGTTTAATCCCTATTCCAGGAAGATTCAAAATGCCATGGGGCAAATAAGCGAATGCACCACAGCTACTGAATCCCACGTGCCTAGAGCCCAGTGTCCACAACAAGAGAAGCCACCACTATGAGAAATGCACACACCAGCCCTAGAGAAAGCCTGTGCACAGCAACGCAGACAGCCAGCCAAAAGTAAATAGATCAAAGTGTTTTAGAAGAAATTTTACGTTTTGTTTAAAAAGCAAGTTAGTTATTTTACATCACATGTTATATAAAATCACCCAGTAAATCCCACCTAGACATCTTCATTCCTCTTCATCTTTACTTCATTATTATTCCATCATCCATGCATCACTGTGTCTTCTCTGCTTTTTATTCCTTGATCCTCTCCTTCTAGCTTCTACTTCCCTTCACCCATCATCTAAAACTGCATTGATCTATAGGATAACCACTGACTGTACATGGCCATTAAATTTCTTTTATTATATTAAATTAAGAATTCAGTTTCTTAGGTACACTAGCCACATTTTAAGTGCTCAGTAGCCTTGTGTGGCCAGTGGCTACCATATTGGAAAGCGCAGATAAATAACATTCCCTTTATTGCAAAAACTTTTATTGGCCAGTGCGAATCTAAAGCAATTAAACTCAGATCCAAGCTCAATACTTCATTTTTCAAAAAAGGAAAAAAAATAGAAGAAAGTGGAGAGGAGCATGAGGAAGGAAAAAGAAGAATCCATGTTGCTCACTTACCCTTCTCTTGGTAGGAAGCAGTTCAAGAGTTCCTCGATCTATCAGGAACTTGATAGCAATTTATTCCCAAATCTACTTTCTTCTCTTCTAGAAGAGAAAAGAGACACATAAAGAGTGTAAGGAGGAAAAGTATACAAGCTGCCTCTTCAATGAAACTAGGGGAGACAATATTTGAAAACCCCAAATTGTATTAGTGAGCAAAAGCAAATAAAATCAGCAAAATCTGCAAGGAAAACTATAGCAGCATGACAGGTAAAAAAGAGAGGATAAAGGTGGATTCACTGGGCCAGATCTCGAAATGAACAGCAAACATTAACTTCTAGAGAGGAAAGCCTCCTCTCAAATAGGAACTACTGCAGTAAGGCAGATTTCCAATGGGGCACAATTACTGTGGCTGCTGTGACATAAGGTAATGAAAGTCCCCAGGGATCCTGGCAGTGGCAGATCTAAAAAAAGCACCATCTTTCAAAGAGAAGAGGACACTTTGGAATAAAGGGCCTGTGCTCCTGGTAGCAGTGTTCAGTGAAGGGTTCATGGTCTCAGGCTAGGTCTGAAAGGCAGATGCATGGCTGCACAGGGGATCATGTTTAATCAAATATTCCAACTCTTTAGCCCCACCCTCTTGTATAATTCCTACCTACACCTCAGTTAAAGTGTCCTGATAATACCTTTTTGAAAAATGCAATTCATTCAAATCTGAGTAAAAACAGTAACAAAATAAACCAGCATCCTGCTTCAGGTTAAATTGTGTCTCCCAAAAAGATAAGTTGAAATGCTAACCGCTACTACCTCCAAATATGACCTTTCTGCAGATGTAATTAAGATGTTAAGATGAAGTTTTATGTTGAAGTGAGGTGCACTCAATGCAATATGACTTGTGTCCTTATAAGAAGAGACACAGAGACACCAAAAGAGAACGCCCTGTGATAATGGAGGCAGTGATTGAAGTACTGCAGCTGTAAATCAAGAGATATTAAAGATTCCCAGCAAACCACGAAAAGCTAAGGATTCTTATCTACAGTTTCCAGAGGGAACATGGCCAATCTGATATTTTGATTTTGGACTTCTAGTCTCCAGAACTATGAGACAATAAGCTTCTGTTATTTTAAGCCATCTACTTTGTGGTACTTTTTTATGGCAGCCCTAGGAAATTAATACAAGCTTCTCAAAGATGCTATAAAAACAGGGAATGCTTTATTCTGAAAGAAAATTCCCTAGTAAAAAATGTTGCCTCAAAAAAATAAAATCACAGCACAACCTTTCGATTAAAGAAGTATTTATAGCCATGAAGGAAATACAAGGGTTCAGGAAGATATGCTTGGAGAAGAAAAGCTGGATGTCTAGACATACGGTGATAAACTGATAAAATTTGGGGAAAATGGAAGAAAATTATTTTGGAAACAAAACTACAAGATCACAAGATACAGTAAAACCAAAGAAAGCAAAATGAGAGATGCATGTGAGAAAATGAAATTAAATTAAAATGAACAGAAATAAAGATATGAAAAGGACTAAAGAAAATATGATACATAAAAGACAGAAGAAAATACATACAATATTCACAGAATTGTAACCCCAAAGAAAACCAAAACAATGGAAGAGAATGGATATTTTAAAATAATTCAAGAAAACTTTCTTAAATAAAGAAATTGTGAAAATGAAAAGTGAAAATCACTAAGTCGTGTCTGACTCTTTGTGACCCAGTGGACTATAACAGTCCATGGAATTCTCCAGGCCAGAATACTGGAGTGGGTAACCATTCCCTTCTCCAGGGGATCTTCCCAACCCAGGTCTCCCACATGGCAGGTGGATTCTCTACCAGCAGAGCCACAAGGGAAGCCCAAGAATACTGGAGTGAGTAGCCTTCTCCAGTAGATCTTCCCGACCCAGGAATTAAACCAGCGTGTCCTGCATTGCAGGCAAATTCTCTACCAAGTGAGCTATCAGGGAAGCCCTTAAAAAACGTGTATCTTCTACCTCCTAAAGAAGAAGAAATCACCAGAAAAGGGAAACACTATAACACAGAATCATCAATACTGAAACAGAATTTTTTAAAAAATTACTAAGAAAAGGTTAAAGATAAAGAATCTTTGGGCAACAGGGAAAAGGTAATTTTAAGTGAAAGAAAATCAAGCTTATTTCAGACTTCCCTTGGCAAATTTCTACCCAAAGATAATGAAGAAACACTTGCAAGGAAAGAAACTATGAGCCAAGCTTTTTATACCTAGTCAGACCGTCACTTAAGTATAAAGCTATAGAAAAACGTTATTTTTTTCAAACATATCTGCACAAACTCATAGAACATCATTCATACAAGCCTCTCTTAAGAATACAATTACTAGAAAAGACCCAACTAACTAAAATGTGATAGGAAAATAGCAGAAAAATGGCAGGTAGTAACATTTTAATATACTTAAGATGCATTTAAGATAAAAACAGTTAAAGGATATAAAATAAAAAGATATTTAGTATAATTTGAAAAAGTATAACTAGCATTTTAAAAGGGAGAAAATGGTTTAAATAGACCAAGCTCACCATTGCTTTCCTCAGAAAAGCTAAATGTTAAATTATTTACAATTGGCAAATCACATAAATTTGAAGACTTTGCCGCTGACTGTCTATCCAGATAAACTCTACTGGTCTGTGGAATGGTGGAGTGACTTTCAGGTTGTTATGCAGGTCTTGATCTGTAGATAACTACTAAACAAAATAAGTAATAAAATGGGGACAGTTTATGTGTCAGAAATGGTACAATATGTCATTTATTGAATCTATACCTCTCTGGTCCTGCAATAACTGGCTTCCTAATCTTAGTTCTTCCCCTATGCTCTCTTTTTCTCCTTTTCTATCTCTTTCCCTCTCCCCCTCCTCTTCCCTCCCTCCTTCTTTCTCTGTCTTTTCTACATAAACCACTGCAAATTGACACTGTGTGTATCAGCCTGAGGTCAGAATATTTCAAGTAAAACTACTTATACTGTGGTTGTATAACTGGTCATCTAGGAAGACAATACAATCTGAGTGATCACAGCAAAAATTGGCAAATAGAAAGGGAATGTATTAGAATAGCTCACAGAATCTGAACAAAAGTAAACAAGCAGACTACGGAAGGATAAAAGCTCAGGGGAGCCTAAGATGCAGGAACTGATGAAAAGCCTTTTCAGATGCTACTCTTTAGCAGAATGAGCTCTAACTTTTTGAAGCATTTTTTTCACTTTGAACAGTTTAATTTATACTGCAAACTTAATGCTTTAGTTGCAAATTAAATTTTAAACTTTTCATTTTATATTGGAGTATAGCTGATTAATAATGTTATGATAGTTTCAGGTACATAGCAAAACTTGACTCAGCCATAGACATGTATCTATTCTCCCCTGAATTCCTCTCCCATCCAGGCTGCCACATAACTTCAAGCAGAGTTCCCTGTTCTATTAAGGAGATTTTTATCGGTTATCCATTTTTTAGCATATAGCAGTGTGTACATGTCAATCCCAATCTCCCTAAGCATTCTTGATGCTCTGCTTAGAAGTAAAATCCAAAGAAACTACATGGATTGCACGTTTTAACATTTTATTGTATCCAATAGAAAAATATAGCAGGCCCACAGGGAAGAAAATTAACCAGAAAAAAAGTAGAATGAATTGAATTCAGAGTGACAAAAGCAGTGAATGTCCACTAGAAAAGTCATGATCTTTGTGCCTACGCTGGTCGGTTAGAAGAAAGGGTTCAAAACAAGTCATTCAAATCTCAGAGATGTTAGAAAAGCTAAGAAGCAGAGAAGACCTGAAGAATACTCAAGAGTCAGAAGCAATTTATAGGAACTCTTTCTGCTCATCCCTTCCTCCTGTTCACATCTCTTTTCCCAAACTCCTTCATCCCATGGAACTTATTCTGTACTCTTGCTTGTTCATATTTTTCTCCCTCTGGCATGGCTCCTGCCAAAGACATAAAACTGTTCTAGTTGTATCCACCTCTCTGGAATTCTGAGACCACCTTTCCTCCAAGAGAATGTGTGTGAAGTTTCCTATCTTCTCCATAGCACTAACTGAATTAGTAGTAGATGCCTATCAAAAGCATTTCAGTACCCTCTATCAAATCTGTGCCCACTTGAGGGCTGCTTTGGAACTTTCAGCTCAAAGAGCTGGTTTAAGATTATGAAAATGTATTTGATCTCCTTAAGTCAGGTCTGCTCTGAAGAACCACTGGTGATTGGGAAGATATTGCCTAACCCAGAAACAGTTTGTCCAAGGCCAATAAGTTGGCAGCAGTTTTTTGTGAGTTTTGCAATTCTGTACAAAGTTTTATTTTCTGATTTGATATTGTAAAGATTCCATCTGCAGTTTAGGGCAGTTTGGAATGCGTTGTAAAAAACTTAGGGAATAATCATGTCTTTCTTAGGTGGGTTTTTATTTTTGTTATGGTGCCATCTGGGATTAAAAACAAAACAAAAACAACAAAAAAAGCATGAGAGTCCCTACATGAGCCATCTGCTAGTGAAGGCCTTTGGCTATTTCTTTCCATATCTATTGCCAAGGGAGGTCCCCAAGACATAATTCCATGTTTAGGATTCCAAATCCCAGCCTTTTAAACAGCAGCAAAACAGCAGCAGTGGAAACACAATAGCAGATCCTTGTCATTTTTGTACATTTGAATATTTTTATGTTCATAAGAAGTTCATTTTGAGATAAACATGAAGATGAAAGAGCAGAGTGGCATTTTAATCACTCTGAAGCAGGAAAAAAGACAACTATTTTTTGGCATGGAAACTTTCTACTTTTAGTAAGAGAAGAGTGAGAGCAGGCAGAGAAAACCGTCAGCTCTACCAGGTTCAACTCATTCTTGAAACCAAACAAAAATAGCCTCTCACAGTTCCCATTGTTCTGCAGCTGTTGGCTTTAAAGCCTTGCTGTCTCCTTCCTTGTGACTAATCATCGTGGTTGCCTGGTTTCCTTTCTTGATTTCCTACCAAAAGTTGCGATGTGTCACAGGAAGAGAGGGCAATCCCCCAGCATTTCTTTCCAGGCCTTGTGAACACATCGTCCGGAAGCACTTGTCATTTTCTTCAGATCCTTGAATTTCTTGATCTGCCTGGACTCAGAGACTGTGTTTGTGACCAGGTATGCTTTAGCCATTTGATAAGGGAGCACATAAGCGGCTTCTTGTTTTAAAGAACTCAAAAGTTATGAACCTGGAATGTGTGCACCAGTCTTAGGCCTAAGGTATTTTCCTCTTGGAGAATCTCTTTCTACTTCTTGCTCCTTTATTGAAAAGAGTCCCAGATTACTGTTATAGTCTGCTTCTGAGTTTAGCAATTACTGAGTCACATCATGTGTATTAACAGAATCCTTTTTATTAAAAGTTGAATGTTAAACTTCTAGCAGCTTAAATCATCAGAACATTGACATGAACTACAAAGTGAGTTGCAGAAACTCCATGTACTAAAGCCCAAACACTCCTCCCATAGAAAAATTTTAAATTGAGAACATTGCCTGGTATATAGTAAACACTACGTAACTGTTTGTGTTTATTAGCGGAATGTATCAATCATTTTACATATAAATCTAGTAAACTTAGTTATGTTTATCAGGAAATAAAAAGATTATCAAAAAGTATTTTTTAATGATGGCAAAAGGAAATAACAAAATAAGAATGTTGTGAAAATTTATATCTGGCATCTATCTATAATAATGAGACAGATAATTTAAAAATACAGCTGCAGTAACTGACCCATTTAAACTGCCAAAGGCTCTGAAATACATTAGATTATTTTTAGAGACACTACCCCAGTGAGTCCAGCAACCCCCTTAAGTCATCAGGGGAAATACAATTAGGTTTTTCTCTGTTCTAAGAATGCAATGCAAAGGAATATAAATATAAATAAATAACCAATAAAGTTCAAAAGAGGCATGCTGAAGCACTAAATGGGATTTTCATCAACTACCTTGGAAAATTCACTCAAATAGGGTGGCTCATTCATCAACAATTTTATTTTATTTTATTTTTTAAGTAACTCTAATCTCTTTGTGTGTGTGTGTGTGTTGTTTTGTTTTATTTTTTTCCAGATGTTCAAGCTGGTTTTATTTTTTATTTTTTACTTTACAATATTATATTGGTTTTGTCATACATTGACATGAATCTGCCACAGGTGTACATGTGTTCCCCATCCTGAACCCCCCTCCCACCTCCCTGCCCATCCCATCCCTCTGGGTCATTGCAGTGCACCAGCCCCAAGCACCCTGTGTCATGCATCAAACTTGGACTGGTGATTTGTTTCACATATGATAATACACATGTTTCAATGCTATTCTCCCAAATCATCCCACCCTTGCCCTCTCCCACGGAGTCCAAAAAACTGTTCTATACATCTGTGTCTCTTTTGCTATTTTGCATACAGGGTTATCGTTACCATCTTTCTAAATTCCATATATATGCATTAGTATACTGTATTGGTGTTTTTCTTTCTGGCTTACTTCACTCTGTATAATAGGCTCCAGTTTCATCCACCCCATTAGAACTGATTCAAATGTATTCTTTTTAATGGCTGAGTAATACTCCATTGTGTATATGTACCACAGCTTTCTTATCCATTTGCTGATTAGAACAAATAATTTCACAATTTGTATGGAAATACAAAAAAAACTCGAATAGCCAAAGCAATCTTGAGAAAGAAGAATGGAACTGGAGGAATCAACCTGCCTGACTTCAGGCTCTACTACAAAGCTACAGTCATCAAGACAGTATGGTACTGGCACAAAGACAGAAATATACATCAATGGAACAAAATAGAAAGCCCAGAGATAAATCCACGCACCTATGGACACCTTATCTTTGACAAAGGAGGCAAGAATATACAATGGAGAAAAGACAATCTCTTTAACAAGTGGTGCTGGGAAAACTGGTCAACCCCTTGTAAAAGAATGAAACTAGAACACTTTCTAACACCATACACAAAAATAAACTCAAAATGGATTAAAGATCTAAACGTAAGACCAGAAACTATAAAACTCATAGAGGAAAACATAAGCAAAACACTCACCAGCATAAATCACAGCAGGATCCTCTATGATCCACCTCCCAGAATATTGGAAATAAAAGCAAAAATAAACAAATGGGACCTAATTAAACTTAAAAGCTTCTGCACAACAAAGGAAACTATAAGCAAGGTGAAAAGACAGCCTTCAGAATGAGAGAAAATAATAGCAAACGAAGCAACTGACAAAGAATTAATCTCAAAAATATACAAGCAACTCCTGCAGCTCAATTCATCAATAATTTTAGTTCTCAAGGTGGCCTTGCTAATTACTCTGATGCTGTAAAATTTGAAGAAAGTCCATCACACAGATCAGTGCCATCTGTGGGCATGGCTTAAAGACTGAGGTGAACTCCACAGTCCTCTTCCCAGGCTGAACCATGACTGGCTCCCTTTAGAAAGTGAAAGTGAAGTTGCTCAGTCGTGTCCGACTCTTTGCGACCCCATGGACTGCAGCCTACCAGGCTCCTCTGTCCATGGGATTTTCCAGGCAATAGTACT
>NW_011494835.1:6107222-6142624 GCF_000754665.1 Bison bison bison | reverse complement strand
AGGTGAACTCCACAGTCCTCTTCCCAGGCTGAACCATGACTGGCTCCCTTTAGAAAGTGAAAGTGAAGTTGCTCAGTCGTGTCCGACTCTTTGCGACCCCATGGACTGCAGCCTACCAGGCTCCTCTGTCCATGGGATTTTCCAGGCAATAGTACTGGAGTGGATTGCCATTTCCTTCTCCAGGGGATCTTCCCAACCCAGGGATCGAACCCAGGTCTCCCACATTGTAGACAGATGCTTTACCATCTGAGCCACCAGGGAAGTCCCCCTTTAGAAAAGAGCTGTACAATGGTTAGGAAGCCTCTGGCTTGCCTTTCAGAAGAATGCAGCCTTTTTGCTCAGAATGAGTCATCAAGATCTATTGCAACCGCCTAATTGGTGTGTATACTGGCATTGGTTCCCCAGACTCGGCCGAGGCAGCCCCAGGCAAACTCATGATTCACAGTATCCTTCAGTTATGTCTCCTGCCCACTTGTGTTTGCTACAGGCTCTCTTCAGGTCACCACACATTTTTTCCTCCTTCATCATCAGCAAAACCACTCACTGCCACACTGCACCTCACACATCCAGTTTGTTTATTTACATGCCTTTGTTCCCAAAGTGGTCTCTCCCTTTTTACTCTTCCCAGTTACCGGGACATATGTTCCTAGCTCAGTAGCTCTCAACTTGGGCCAGTTTTCTCTAAAAGCAATTTATAATTGTCATAACTTGGAGGGCGGTACCACCAGCAGGTGGCAGGTTGGCCAGAGTGCTGCTAAACATCCTATAACCACATGCCAGTCCTCCACCACAAAAGAGCTCCCAATCCAAAAAGCCAACACGGTCAAGATTGGGAGACCCTGCAAGCTCACAGATCTCCGAGTCTGAGTTCAAATCTTACCTCCTCTGAATATTTGCCTATCTTGTACTCCTCACTGGATGAGTGGGTAAACTCTCCCTACTCTTTTTCCTTTTAGTCCTTGATTCAATGTTCTTTCTTTGGGGTTCCATACTATAGCAAAATTGCCTTTGTATAAATCCTTTTCACCAGCTGACCAGAAGCTCCTGCTGAGCAGGAGGCGGGGGTGGGGGGGAGTGAGGGGGAAGGAGTGTCTTTTTTGTCCAATTATGACCAGCACTCAAACCAATATCAGGTTTATTGTATTTTTTTTCAGTGTTTGAATAATTGAGTGAAAGGGAATAATTTTACTTTAATTTTTATGCCTTTGTTTTTCTGCTAATTATTTGGCAGCATTAGAGACATCTTGCTGATCCTCTTGAGAATCTTTAAATATAGAGTAAGCAGTCCACATCTTACATTTCATTATGTCTCTGTTCTTGAGTGTCTCAGCATCTTTGATGATAATCAAACAGTACATTGTAACAGTACATCGATTGCTAACAGTGGATCCCATCTTTTACTGCTAATAATCTGCATTGGAAGTATTTTCTATTTAAGAGAAAAATCACTGAAGTCACACTGCTTGTGTTTTAGTCTCTAAGTTGGGTCCAACTCTTCTGAGACCCCATGGACTGTAACCCACCAGGCCACTTTGGGATTCTCCAGACAAAAATACTGGAGTAGGTTGCCATTTCCTTTTCCAGAAGTCACACTGTCTGTGTTCAAATCTGGGATCTGACACCTACCACCTATGTGACCTTGAACAAACTGCTTAAAATCTCTCAGCCTCAATTTTTGGTCTGATAAACTGTGGTGATTATAGCACAAAGCTCATAGCTTTGTTATGATGATTAGCATTTGTAAAATTCTTAGGACAGCACCTGGCATCTAACAAAAGCTATACAAGTGGTTGTTTAAAATGTAGGACAATCTGGTATCAACCCCTGCTGCTTTTCATGAATGCATCAAGCAGGTAAATCCATCTCATTCTAACATGTTACTGTGATCTGATACATTCCTCAGTAACATGCTAGAATGAGATGTATTACCTGGTTTCATACATTCCTAAATAAAAATGGATGGAACCATGCTGAAAGATAAGAAAATTCACAATTTGCCCATTATATGTCCTGGTCAGACCAAAACAACCCTTCAGAACTCATCAAGCTCTTCTGTGGGCAGGTGAAGGAAGGTCTTACCATCTCGACACAGATACAAAACCACTGATCATCTATGGTTGCCACTGCTGTTGCATTCTAATTTTTCTGATTCAAACAGTGGCATTTTAATCATTCTGCCCATAGCAACTAATGTCCTTTAAATTAGCATTAAAAATTCATTCTTTTGGTTTATCCTTCCTGAATCAAGCTAATTAACTGTCAGCGGAGAGCCCTTTAAATTATAATCTGAATATGTTACATTTTCTAATTTATAATGCCTCATCTAGGCAAATTGAAAATTCAAAAAGGAATGAATTAATTAACGTTAATTAAAGAGTACAGCATGGAACAAAGATGCCAGGTCAATCTTTGGAGTGTTCCTAGAAAGACATTGTTGGGACTAAGTTGACCCTTTGCAGCATACAACTTCAGAGAAAAGACTTTGCTTTGTTAACTCTGTAAAGAATGCGAAAAGGAAGCATAGATCAGACAGTATATACCTGTACATTATATATATTATATATATAATATTACATAATCTCTGTAATAAGAAACCAAACAACCTCTGATATTTTTTACCTTTTTCCAAAAATTTCCTTTTATATCTTTAATCAACAAATATTTTCCGAATGCCTCTGACATACAAGGTTTCATTAGACACCAGGGGAATGCAAAGATAGGAGGGTCATCATCCACAGAATTTATAGAGGAACTCAATCCAATTTCTGTGATCATGAAGAAATTCTCTATCTGTACCATGTACTACAATTGTTACGTGTACATATTCAGCACTGGAAATGTGGCTTGTGTGGTTGAGGAATTAAATCTTTAATTTAGTTTAATTTTAGTTTTGATATAGAACACCACATGTGGCTACCATATTGAATATTTCAGGTCTAGAAGGTGAGAGATACCGCATCTTGCTTATTTTTGTTACTTAAAGATTTCCAGTTTGTTACTCAACCTTTCTCTCATGCCATGCCATTGAACTCTTATATATCTCTCTCTCTCAGGCATATGCTTGTCTGCACACACACACACCTCTTTGTTTTCTATTCATCAACATAAACTCATTTTCTTCAGGGTTGTAATGATTATCTTGGAGAGACAAAGCATATCAGAGTTTCTAGAATGAAGAAGAGAAAACAGCTGCATAATAAACATTATAATTTTATAAGAAAATGGAAAATACTTATATCCAAACTGTAGCAAAGTAAATTGTAAGGGGAGTATGGGGGATACAAATGATTCTCAACAGAAACCAGTTCTTGTTCCCAAGGGCGAGTAGCAGAAGAGAGGCGCTATGAGATTTTTATGTTGAACTAATTGGTATTTGGGTTTATACACTTTAAGAAGGAAATGGCAACCCACTCCTGTATTCTTGCCTGGAGAATCCCATAGACAGAGGAGCCTGGCAGCTACAGTCCATGGGGTCGCAAGAGTCGGACACGACTTAGTGCACTGTCTCTCTCACCTTAACTTTCAAACAGTTAAAACACATTGTCACTAGAGTGCTAAGGGCTCTTTTTACCCTTTAAGCTAGCATGCACATAACCATTTCAAGGGACTTCAGAAACTCACTGAGTGTTCTGGGGACCAGTTGCTGGGTGGTCCCATGGTTCTCCACAGAGTTCACAGAGTTGCCAACATAATTACTATTCGTGTATAGTGGGCAATATAATTTGGATTTTATTGATACCTTAATATTCTTAAATGAAAACAAAGGTGCTAGGAATATAGTTATAAAAAACTGGTTTTATTCACAGTTTAACAAACCACTGTGAGTAAACAAAATACATTCAAGGTACAATAACAGTGGGACAAATATTTAAACGTTTTCTTTTTCCCAAATTCAAATCTATAATTCAATAGGAATTTGATGAGTAAGAGCCAATTCCATGAAGGTTGGTAAACTTAATTCATTTTTCAAGTCATTTTATACTCATCAAAAACGGATTTCAGATTTGATTATCTTTTTTGAGTCATTAAATTATGCCCCTTTTTTCACCCCATCTTTTTGTGCTTGACTTGAATAATACCAATATTGCCACCTATAGGTCAAAATGATTTTTTTTCTTTTATGGTGGGTTTTTGTTTTTTTTTTTTTTGGTTTGTTTCTCAAGACCAAGATGAGGAAAAACTAAAACCCTTAGAGACTGGATCATTCTGGACAGTTGAGTCTGACAACTTAGGATCCAGGCCTTACCCACTTTTTCCCTTTTTTTAAAAAAAAAAAAAGTGAGGACAGAAAACAAATTTCTCAGCTACTGCACTGAAAATAATTAACATTTTTTTATGACTAAGAAGGGTAATCATCGGTATGAATTATTCTTGTTTATTTGGCTCTAAGTAAATTTATCTCAGATTACTGCATCCTTTGCATATTTCACTCAATAGAATATTGTCTGGACCACCCATTCACTTCTTTCTGCCATCAGTATATATTCCCCTTTGGCAATTTCCACTCTTGCAGATGTTGATCACAGTTTCAGTAACTAGAAAACAAAGAACAACCATAGTCAGTGTTGTTAGCAAAATAAGGGTAATTTGGGTGTGAGTTTGTGACTAAAGAATTCTTATTTTATGTATTTTGTGGCCTTGACTTTTTTCTCCTCAGATCAATTTTCATAACTTGCTTCTTGATACACAGCTATATTCCTAACAGGTGAGACTACTGAATAAGAGTTCAGATAGGTGACTCATTAATTCTAATTATTTCTAAGACATTATGTCTAAGATTGCTCCCATTAATTATCTTCATTTTTATTTTCATATGTGATAATTCTTTATACTTGAAATAAAGTGTCAATTTTTAATAAAATATCTTTATGATGTTAAATGTATTTGAAAATCTGTTATCTCCCCTAAGACTTCCAATACCAGTTTCAGTATGCCATGTAACAGTTACTAAAAATGTTATATTTTTCTCCAAATTAGCAAAATGTATTATTCTGAGCAAGAATTAATGAACTTTAATCAACCGTGTAGTATATAGAACATTATTTTTTAGTTTTTAATGCACTGCCCTCATAGATAAGTCATATTTGGAAGGCTTTTAAAAACTAAATAACTCCCAAACTTTTAACTTAGAAGTACCATATTGAGGTGATTTGGGTAAAGCCTTGGACAATATTTCAACACTTCAGAGACATTCGAAGTAGACATTGTACTCTATCTTCTACTACTGTGGACTTTAACATTCATCAAAAGCATTCTAATTTATAACCTTTCTGGGGAAAACAGTTCCCGATAGACATCCAAGATCTATTTTGGAAAAATTGCTTATTATATTTCTATATCAAATATTTGATTTTTACTATATTTAAAGAAAATTTCAGATACGCAACTCATAAATAAAAATTAGTTAAATTGGAAGAACTGCTGAGAAAGTATACTATCCAGTCTATCATGAAAAGACTGCTATACAGTGTTTCTCCAGAAACCCTCTGAAGAAGAAACTTCCAGAGTATTTGGGAATAGTCACTGAATTTGGGAAGCACCTCATAACAGGCTTCTCTCATAGCTCAGTTGGTAAAGAATCCACCTGCAATGCAGGAGACCCCAGTTCGATTCCTGGGTCAGGAAGATGGGCTGGAGAAGGCATAGGCTACCTACTCCAGTATTCTTGGGCTTCCCTTGTGCCTCATCTGGTAAAGAATCTGCCTGCAATGCAGGAGACCTGGGTTCGATCCCTGGGTTGGGAAGATCCCCTGGAGAAGGAAAAGGCTACCCACTCCAGTATTCTGGCCTAGAGAATGCCATGCCAAAGCCTTTGACTGTATGGATCACTATAAACTGTGGAAAATTCTGAAAGAGATGGGAATACCAGACCACCTGATCTGCCTCTTGAGAAATCTGTATGCAGGTCAGGAAGCAACAGTTAGAACTGGACATGGAACAAAAGACTGGTTCCAAATAGGAAAAGGCGTACGTCAAGGCTGTATACTGTCACCCTGCTTATTTAATTTATATGCAGAGTACATCATGAGAAACGCTGGACTGGAAGAAACACAAGCTGGAATCAAGATTGCTGGGAGAAATATCAATAACCTCAGATATGCAGATGACACCACCCTTACAGCAGAAAGTGAAGAGGAACTAAAAAGCCTCTTGATGAAAGTGAAAGAGGAGAGTGAAAAAGTTGGCTTAAAGCTCAACATTCAGAAAACGAAGATCATGGCATCCGGTCCCACCACTTCATGGGAAATAGATGGGGAAACAGTGGAAACAGTGTCTGACTTTATTTCTCTGGGCTCCAAAATGACTGCAGATGGTGACTGCAGCCATGAAATTAAGAGACGCTTACTCCTTGGAAGGAAAGTTATGACCAACCTAGATAGCATATTCAAAAGCAGAGACATTACTTTGCCAACAAAGGTCTGTCTAGTCAAGGCTATGGTTTTTCCAGTGGTCATGTATGGATGTGAGAGTTGGACTGTGAAGAAAGCTGAGCACCGAAGAATTGATGCTTTTGAACTGTGGTGTTGGAGAAGACTCTAGTCCCTTGGACTGCAAGGAGATCCAACCAGTCCATTCTGAAGGAGATCAGCCCTGGGTGTTTTTTGGAAGGAATGATGCTAAAGCTGAAACTCTAGTACTTTGGCCACCTCACGCGAAGAGTTGACTCATTGGAAAAGACTCTGATGCTGGGAGGGATTGGGGGCAGGAGGAGAAGGGGACGACAGAGGATGAGATGGCTGGATGGCATCACTGACTCAATGGAAATGAGTCTGGGTGAACTCTGGGAGTTGGTGATGGACAGGGAGGCCTGGCGTGCTGCGATTCATGGGGTCGCAGAGAGTCAGACACGACTGAGCAACTGATCTGATCTGATATAGTCCAAGGGGTTGCAAAGAATCAGACATGACTGAGTGACTTTCACTTCATATTATAACCCCTTCTTAGATATTAAAAATGCACTTTATGGTATAAATACTAACAATCACATAGTGTATATGCCAGTTTCTGACCCAAATTTCCCAAATTTACTGAACCTTGGAATCCACTGTATCTGATTACATATTCTTGTCAGCACTGGGCTACTCACAGATATTTGCTTCTCTCCTTTTTCAAGGCCATGGTAGATTTCAACTTCTTTATTTCTTTTAAAATCTGAAATCATAGAATCATCTGTATCTGTCCAGGTAAGTGCTGTAATCATCACTAATGTCATTTCTGCGCACAGCTTTAAGGGCCACAGTAGAATCTGCCACACCCCCTTTCCCTGCAAGCATCTGTCACGGTGGAACCCAGGTCAGCCTGTGTCAAGGAATGGCTATACACCCCCTGTTACCTACAAGAGGTGAAGAGTGAGCAAGAAATACCTTTTGTTAGGGTTTAAGCCTTTGAGATCCGAGAAATATGAGGGCTGTTTGTTATGGTTATATAATTTAGTTCATTTTGAATGATACATTGGACTGTGCGGCCAAAAACTTTAAAGCATCAAATGATTTTTAAGATTCCCAAGACGAACCATAGCTCCAGAAATGAATTTTAATGAAGTTCTATAGTAGCTTTGCCTTCTTTAAAAATCTTAGCTATTTCAATAAAGGAAAGTGAATGCATTAAAAATGTTCATTTGGTGAAACTGTGATCAAACCAGATGACCTCAGTTCAGGGTTGGACTACAATCTCTGAAACTCTTGCAAGCACAAAATAGAGTTTAGTAATTATCCACTCTATTGGCTTACCTCCCCAACAGCATTTCTTTCTGCATACTATTTCTACCAAAGCAACTTCATATCATTCTTGCTTCTCCCATAGGATTGAAAATTTCTACACTATAAGCCAACCTATGAACTTGATGAAGAGGCTGACTTAAAGTTGTTATTGTTTTTCCTGAAATGACTTTCCCTGTTTGCTTTCTGAACATTAATAAAAAAGACTAAATTAAAAAAAAATTTGGTGTTCCAGTCCCAAATGGAGTTCAAATTTCTCTACTAAATAAACTAGAAATAAAAGAACTTTTTAAATTGCAGATTGAAGGAGGGACAATCGATATTATATATAAGGATATAAAACAGCTACCTTTTCTTGCCAGGAAGCAGGTTTCTAAATAAAGAAAATTTAACAATACCAGTTTACGCTTAGGTTTGATACTGACCTTTTCTAAAATGATTATAAGAGAAAACTCAACATGAAATAATCTCTCAGTTGTGAGAAACACATTTCTGTGGGCTTTTCAACTACACTAGTCTTTAGTCTCTGTTCTTTTTTCCCCTCAGAATGCTGGAAAAAACTAAACCATTGACATAGTTTAGATCTAACTAAAAAGAATAAGAGCTTATTTTCTGCTAAAGTAGTAAAGTGTTCCCTTGATTTTTTCAGCTTCTCAGTAGAAATATTCATTTCTTTATCTTCTAGAATTTGCTTATTTCTTCATTTAATTACCACATAGTGAGTATTCACTATGGACTAGTTACTGGAAATCACAAAGAAAGTAGTCAATACATCTCCTCTGCCTTTGAATCAAATTCAAAATCTTGAACTTGACTCTCTAATACAGTAACCACTAATTATGTATAATCATTTAAATTAAGTTAATTAAAATAAAAATTTACTCAGTCACATTAAAACCTATTTGAAGTGTTCAGTAACCACACATAGTGGCTACACATTAGACATTATAGATCCACCATCACCAAGGTTCTATGGAACAGTGTCGATCTGGAACATTACATCATCATACAAAGTTCTACTAGATAGTATAGGGTCTAAATAATAAAACTGACATGTTAGTAAATAATAATATAGTGATGATAGTCTTACATGAGAAGCACATAGTGTCAGGCATCTATAACTTTAATGGGGAGATTAGAGAAATACAAAGACGATTAGGTAGAAAACAGCCAGTATAAAAGAAGGGTCATTTGAGACAGAAATGTCAACATGTTTTAAGGCTCATGTATTTGACATAATGTGTATTTTGGAACAAGGAGGAAATTTAACATGTCCAAGCCAGGCTTCAGCAATACGTGAACTGTGAACTTCCTGATGTTCAAGCTGGTTTTAGAAAAGGCAGAGGAACCAGAGATCAAATTGCCAACACCCACTGGATCATGGAAAAAGCAACAGAGTTCCAGAAAAACATCTATTTCTGCTTTATTGACTATGCCAAAGCCTTTGACTATGTGGATCACAATCAGCTGTGGAAAATTCTGAAAGAGATGGGAATACCAGAGCACCTGACCTGCCTCTTGAGAAATCTGTATGCAGGTTAGGAAGCAACAGTTAGAACTGGACATGGAACAACAGACTGGTTCCAAATAGGAAAAGGAGTACATCAAGGCTGTATATTGTCACCCTGCTTATTTAACTTATATGCAGAGTACATCATGAGAAACACTGGACTGGAAGAAACACAAGCTGGAATCAAGATTGCTGGGAGAAATATCAATAACCTCAGAAAGGCAGATGACACCACCCTTATGGCAGAAAGTGAAGAGGAACTCAAAAGCCTCTTGATGAAAGTGAAAATGGAGAGTGAAAAAGTTGGCTTAAAGCTCAACATTCAGAAAACGAAGATCATGGCATCCAGTCCCATCACTTCATGGGAAATAGTTGGGGAAACAGTGGAAATAGTGTCAGACTTTATTTTGGGGGGCTCCAAAATGACTGCAGATGGTGACTGCAGCCATGAAATTAAAAGACGCCTACTCCTTGGAAGGAAAGTTATGACCAACCTAGATAGCATATTGAAAAGCAGAAACATTACTTTGCCAACAAAGGTTCTTCTAGTCAAGGCTATGGTTTTTCCTGTGGTCATGTATGGATGTGAGAGCTGGACTGTAAAGAAGGCTGAGCACTGAAGAATTGATGCTTTTGAACTGTGGTGTTGGAGAAGACTCCTGAGAGTCCCTTGGACTGCAAGGAGATCCAACCAGTCCATTCTGAAGGAGATCAGCCCTGGAATTTCTTTGGAAGGAATGATGCTAAAGCTGGGAAAACTTTAAAGCTGGGAAACTCCAGTACTTTGGCCACCTCATGTGAAGAGTTGATTCATTGGAAAAGACCCTGATGCTGGGAGGAACTGGGGACAAGAGGAGAAGGGGAGGACAGAGGATGAGATGGCTGGATGGCTTTACTGACTTGATGGACGTGAGTCTGAGTGAACTCCGGGAGTTGGTGATGGACAGGGAGGCCTGGCGTGCTGCGATTCATGGGATCTCAAGAAGTCGGACATGACTGAGTGACTGAACTGAACTGAACTGAGAATGTAGTATGGACATAGGGGGACAGTATGAGATGAAACTGTAAGCTTTAGCCCAGGTCAGACTTTGAAGGGTTTGTGTGTTATACTAAAAGTTATCAACATGAATTTCAAGGAAATTCAAAACATATTTTAAGCAGAAGTATAACATGGTCATATACTTTTTTAGAAATATAATTTAAAATCTCCCAAAAATGAATTAGTAAATTGAGGCCAACTTCTAAATCAATTATGTAGAAATGACAGAAGAGAGAAGACTAAATAAAACCAAACCAAAATGCTAGATTAAAAAAATATATATATATACACACAGTTTTGTGAATTAAAATTTAAAAAAAAATAGCATGATTGAAGCCATTGGTCTATAAGGCTTCATATTCATAAGTGATCCAAATCAGGTAAGGACAACACCTAGATCTGACTGCCTGAAGCTCAAGATGAGTAAAAAAATCAAGCTATTTCTTGAGTAGATTTTAAATACTCCTAATATCATGCAGGAAATAAATAACCAAAACAAATGGAATAATAACTTTGAATTTCTAAAGGAAAATAACTATCAACTTAGAATCACAAACCCAGTTATACTGTCATTTAAAACTCAAGGCAGTACAACTCAGCAGTTGATCACTGAGCTTATGGGCAGATGAACACAACTAGCCTCATGAATTAATGTAAATTACAGGATACATTGATCACCAATACTTCATGCACACCTGAAGTCCTAGGTTCTTCCCAAAGCTATGCTAAAAAAAAAAAATCAAGGAAAATAAAGATATTTTCAGATATTAAAATAAATCAAGAGATTTACCACCCATAGTCCCTTATTAAAAAATTGATTAAGAGACACACTTAAGTAAAAAACAAGCATCAAAACCAGAGGGAAATCATAATATACAAGAAACAATGCTGTCCACAGAAATTTAAAAATAGCTTAGTAACAGTAACTATTAATTGGAAAAATAAATTGTAAAAAAGCTGTAAAACTTATTTTATTAACTTTAAAAGCATAATATCCAATATTTCATGTTAAAAATAAAATTAAGGACTTCTAGTTTGTGGTCTGGCATGTAAAGAGCTTAGAAGTCACCACACCACTCTAACAACAATCAAAAAAACGGAAAAAATTCAAAATCATAAGTTTTCTTAGATCCATCCGAAAACTGAGGTCAAAGGGAAAACCAGTGCACCAAAAACTGGAGAGACACAAGTTCACAACTTGAAGGTTCATATGTAAGGGATTTACTATACATAAAAATGTATCACTTTCCCATTTGCCACCAATGTGAAATTAAAAATACAATAGTACTTAGCATTCAAAAAGATGAAATACTTAGGTATGAGTCTAACAAAATATGTACAAGCTCTATATGAGTAAAACTACGAAACTTTTATAAAAGAAATTAAAGAGGAATAAAATAAGTGGAAAGATATATCATGCTCATGGATAAAAAGACAATATTGTCAAAATGTCAGTTTTCTTAATAAAAAATGCAATGCAATTCCAATCAAAGTCCATTATATTATGGATATCAACAAACTAACTCCAAAATTTATATGGAGAGTCAAAATGTCCATAATAACCAACATAACATTAAAGAAGAAGAGCAAGTTTCAAGGACTGACACTTCCCAACTTAATAAGACACTATAAAGCAACACTAGTCAACGTAGCATGGTACCTTGAAAGAATAGACAGATCAATGGAACAGAACACGGAATCCAGAATTAGAGCCACACAATTTGGTCAAGTGACGTTGACAAAGGATCAGAGGCAATACAGTGGAGAAAATCTAACCTTTTCAAAAAATGCTGGTGAAACAACTGGATGTCCACATGTAAGAAAGAAAAAATGAGTCTCTCATCAGGTGAGAGACATGGATGTTATACCTTTCTAACTCACAGAATTAAGTGTAAAATACAAAATCATAAAACTCTTAGAAGATAACATAAAAGATCGAGATAACGTTACATTTGGCAATGACTTTTTAGAAACAACACTAAAGGCACAATTTCTGAAAGAAATAATTGGTAAGCTAAATGTCATTGAAACATACATATATATGGATAACTGAATCATTCTGTTGTACACCTGAAACTAACACAACATTGTTAATCAACTATACAACAATATATAACAAAGATTAAAAAAAAAAAAGCACTCCTGCTCCATGAAATATACTATAAAAAGAATGAAAAGACAGCCACAGACTTGGAGGAAATATTTGCAAAAGACATATCTGATAAAGAATTTGTAACCAAACTATAGAAAGAACTCATTCATCTCAGTAATAAGAAAACAAACATCCTGACCAAAGAAGGGGCCAAAGACACCAAAAAAGATAAACAGATGCCAAATAACTTGAAAAGATGCTCAGCCTCATATGTCATTGTGGAACTGCAAATTACAACAATAATGAGATACCACTACACACCTATTAGAATGGTCAAAATCCAAATCACTGAAGATACACAAGCTGACAAGGATGTGGAACAGGAGGAACTCTCATGCATCATTGGTGTGATGGCATCACAACCACTTTAGAAGTTCTAAAGACTACATTACTTGGGACAGTGTGACGTGGTATAGTGATAGACGAGGAAAACTGATGTAATATCACAGAAAATCCAGGAGTATAACCACATGAATAAGAAAATCTGACATATGTCCAAGAAGGCAATAAATTAATAAGGAATGGAGAAGTTATTTAATAAGTGGTAAATAGGCAACTGATTGTCCCTATGAAAAATGAAATAAAACCAGATCATTACACAATATACTAAATTTAATCCTACTTGTCCTTGTAAATGTACATTAAGATAACAAGTAAATTTCTTAATCAAGACACAAAAGTACAAACCCAAGAATTTAAGATTAATAAAGTTAATCACATTAAAATGATAAACATAAAACAGAGGCTGTTATAAACAAAGTTAGAAGACAAAACAGACTGAAAAGATTCTTGCAATGCATGTAACTGGCAAAAGATGAGAATTCCTGTAGCTCCTACAAAGAAAAGAATTTCTACAAACTTCACTCATCTGGTGAGAAAAAATGGCAAAGAATATAAATAGGCTCTTTACAGAAGATAAAGCCCAAATTTCCAATAAAAAAATGCAAATATAACATTTTCAAAATTTTTCAAGCAAGACCATTCTTAGATATTGAGATATCTGAAGAAATAAATTTGTTTAGCCACACTGAAGAATAAATCTTCACTTAATTTGTTGCAAATGTGCTTACCTTCAGTCCAGCAATAACACTTTCAAAATCTTAAAGAAACTCATATATATATGCAAGGAAATATGCACAACAGTGTTCATTATGAGATTATCTATAATAGCAAATGTTTTAAAACAATTAAATACCCATCATGGTGGATAAATGTATTATGGTATATTCATAAAATTATATATATCCAAGAGAATTCTATATGTCCAATCAACAAAATGAATGTTGTCATAAAGAACACATACTAGGTTGGTGCGAATGTAATTGCAGGTTAGGTAGTGAATTTTAAATCATTACGACTAGGCTCTTCTTTATTAATCAAAATAGGACCCATTACAATCAACACATTTTTGTCAATGAGAAATGTTTATTTATTCCTGTAGTGTAAAAATCCATGCTTCGGGATTTGACAAACTCTTAGAATGCATTTTGTGCATCCTGTTGGTTGCAGAAGTGCTTTGCTTACAAAAAGTGGAGATGCTTGAAGAAGTGGTAGTCAGTTGGCAAGATGTCAGGTGAATATGGTGGATGAGGCAAAGTGTCATAGCCCAAACTGTTCAGCTTCTGAAGCTCTGGTTGTGCCAAGTGCAGTCAGGTGTTGTTGTAGAGAAGAACTGGGCCCATTTTGTTGACCAATGCCGGCTGCAGGCATTGCAGTGTTTGGTGCATCTCATTGATTTGCTGAGCATACTTCTCAGATGTAGTGGTTTTGCCAGGATGCAGAAAGCTGTACTGGATCAGACGATCAGCAGATCACCAAATAGTAACCATGACCTTTTTGTTGGTGCAAGTTAGGCTTTGGGAGCTTCTCAGCCCAACCACTGAACTAGTCATTGCCAGTTGTTGTATAAAATCCACTTATCATCACACTCCACAAACCAGCTAAGAAATGGTTTGTTGTTGTGCAGAAGAAGAAAAGACGACACTTCAAAATGACCTTTTTTTTTTTTTTAAATTTGCTGTCAGTTCATGAGGCAATCACTTACTGAGCTTTTTCACTTTTCCCATTTGCTTCAAATGCTGAATGACCACAGAATGGCCGGTGTTGAGTTTGGGGGTAACTTCTTGTGTAGTTGTAAGAGGATCAGCTTCAATGATTGCTCTCAGTTGGTCACTGTCAACTTCAATGGCTGGCCACTGCACTCCTCATCTTCAAGGCTCTCATCTCCTTTGTAAAACTTCTTGAACCACCACTGCACTATACATTCCTTAGCAGTTCCTAGGCCAAATGCATTGTTGCGAGTTGTCTCTGCTATTTAATTACTCATTTTGAACTCGAATAAGAAAATTGCTCAGGTTTGCTTTTTGTCTAACATCACTTCCATAGTCTAAAATACATATAAAATAAAGTGATAAGTCACTAGGAAAAAAAATCATAAAGCGAGAAATGTTCATTGAAATGATGTATAACATAACCACATTTATTTAAGAAAGTATTCCAATATCAAAGGCAGATTTCAACAATGCAAAAATTGCAATTACTTTTGCACCAACCTAGTAAAACTGTCCTTTGGCAGCTAGAACTGAGACTATAAATAATGAGATATCAATAGTAAGTCAATAAAACCCTCAAACTTGCTGATCACATCTGCACTTGTGGTATTTGGAATGTGCTTTTCCAAGGGCACCTGTCAACATGTCAGAAAGAATAAAGTAAATGTCAGGTCAGCTTCCGGATCTCTGGTATAAATGCTCCAGATTAAGGCATGATTGCTAATTAAAGAGTTTAGTTCTTGCATTGCATTCTTTAAAGCTTGACTTTATTGTTTTTTGTTTTTAAAGCTCCAACTCATTATGTCCCTTATGCCACCAAAAGTCTTCTTTCTTAATACAATTAAGCATAGACAATATAACTCCTATTCACTGAATTACTGCCCTATAAGACTTTGTTGGTCCTATTGTTGATTCTTACACTGGAGTGAGGAAATGCACTCACGAAGGAATATAAAAGACTTTGTTCCTCTTATAGCTGCTTCTTTGCCTGGGAGAGGATTTACATCATACAGCTGACTTGCATTCATTCCTAAATTTAGACACAGATAAGCGTGTGTGTGTGTGTGTGTGTGTGTGTGTGTGCCTAAAAGAAAATAACTTGTTTTCTTTCCATTGGGAATAAATAATCTTAAAACTATACCCAAAAACATTAACTACAAATTATAACAGCTATTCCCTTTTTCTTTCTTTCTCATTCAGGCTTCCTATGCCTCTGTCTCTGTCTCTGTCTCTCTCTTTTTAGTACTGTCAACCTCCTGTTTTGACTTTGTTAAATAAGCATCTGTTGAGTGGAGCTGGAGTGCCACATGGTGACCTGGGGTTCAACAGCAAACCACAAGAGAAATTAAAATAGTTGAAGCACCTGCTTAGTTGCTCAGTCGTGTCTGACTCTTTGCAACCCCCTGGACTGAAGAGCACCAGGCTCCTCTGTCCATGGGGATTCTCCAGGCAAGAATACTGGAGTGGATTGCATGCCCTCCTCCAGGGGATCTTCCCAACCCAGGGATCGAATCCCAGTCTCCTGCACTGCAGGTGGATTCTTTACCATCTGAGGAGCCACCAGAGAAGCGCAAGAATACTGGAATGGTTAGCCTATCCCTTCTGCAGGGGATCTTCCCGACCCAGGAATTAAACTGGGGTCTCCTGCATTTCAGGCAGATTCCTTACCAGCTGAGCTACCCAGCTGAAGCCCAGAAGTATGTTAATCACAGGTCCTGGAGGAGGGAGGTCAAGGCAGAGTGCAAACAAAGAGAGGCAGGACCTGAAGCACAAGCCTATATTAGGGTCCATGGGTGCAGTGTTTTGGGATCCCCAGGCTGGGCCCAGACTGCTCAATTTAAATAAAAATAGTGGGGTTTTGGTAAGCCACAAATGAGTGAGGTTTTATAAGGGGCCCATAAGGAATACAGACACTGACAGGCATTGGAGATTGTTGATCACAAGGACTGCTGCAGGAGTCATATTAGGAACTTACATCTGCCCATGACTGTGAGCTGTTCTAGGGCATGTTCTTGCATGAGGGACGAGTGTCAGCTTAAAGTCCCTGCAGGCTAGAACCCAGTCATATAGCCCCAACCTAACTACAACAGAAGCTGTGGAATATGACCTTTCTATGTGTCCAAGAAAAGGAAGAAGGACTGCTGAGCATCTAGCAAGCCTCTGATATTCTAACTTCTGATGATACTAGTAAGGAATTTTCTACTCACTGGTACACGCAGTAAAAGTTCCTGATAAATTGGCCAGATATCTCATTACTACTACTCTGCAAAACTCTGGGAGGTTAGCTGGGTTAAGTCTAAGGCTAACTATATCTAGTAGTTAGCTGCCTGAAGGTTCAGCTAACCCAGGATTCTGAGACCAATCCTGTCTCCTTTCAAGTCAATTTTAGGAATTTAGATCATTAATTAAGTTATCAGCAAGAAGTTTTGTGTTCTCTTACTACAGCTGGGATTCTGTGCCTGTTTAAAATGGTGGATCCAGGAGACAGAGTGCCTGTATGCATTCTGGATTGCTACCTAAGCACTTTGTAAAAGTTGCCTCACTTCCATTCTCTGTAAAATAGGAATAATATACTTAACTCCCTAAAAAGCCTGTGAGAAATAAATTTCAGAACCTGTGAAAAGCACCAAGCACATCGTCTAGTTTCTAAGCCATTATTATGAATACTATCATCAATAGTTACCAATGTAAATTACAGAAATATGAATGACTATCAGTCTTTGGGTATGTCCAGGGAAAGGCACTCTCTAGCTTTGGGAGTTGGGACAGAACAGGGAGACAGTTCAGAGATTGAGACCATGAAAAAAACTGAGTGAGTAGGGCCCCAAGAATGAGAAATCTTGAGCTCCCTCATCTAAAAGCCCATGAACAATAGTGAGTCAAAAGAAAAGGTGGGTCGGAATTGAACAGAATCAAGAGAAAGGCAATTTGCAGCCAAGTTAGGTCAATTACCCAAAGATGTCCAGGCACCATGATCCTGTTCCAGTAGTCTGAATGGGTAGAACCCACTCAGGAGGAAGGAAGGAGGAAAAGTGACTCGTAGGAGGAACAACAAGAACAGAAATAAAATACCAGTTCAGGATTAGAAAAATTTTGCTGAGGCTGCCTTTTATTCATATTTAACTTACTGCACCTTTCTTCTGAAAATCTTTACCTTCACCTGTTATTTCATTTCCCCAAGAATGAGGGCCTACCTCATTCTGATCAGTAATCTTGCATCTCCTCTTTGGTCTCTCAGATTACCTCCCTCTAAAACTGCCACATCTCCCTGGACCTGGATTTGTTCATGTTCTAGATCTGGTCCCAATCATCCACCAGCTCACCTATTTGATTATGGACCAAAATTTATTTTTAACACCTACTTTCTGGCCCTTGAAAATTCTATTGATTTATCAGTTTCAGGGTCTAGATAGTCCTACTATAGGTCAAGTCCTGATCCTGCCTCTGCTCATGTTTGGGAAAGCCTCTCTCTAAGGAAGACTATATTAAAGTTAGTCTTCAAAGTGAAACTGAAAGTGTTAGTCACTCTGTCATGTCTGACTCTTTGCAACTCCATGGACTGAAGCCCACCAAGCTCCTCTGTCCAAGGAATTCTCTAGGCAAGAATACTGGAATGGGCTGCCACTCCCTTCTTCAGGGGATCTTCCTGACTTAGAGATGGAACCTGTGTTTCCTGCATTGCAGGCAGATTCTTTAGTCTGAGCCACCATGAAAGTCCTAAATTCAAGTTATATCAATAACTTAGTCAATAGAAAAACTTTTCTCTTATTGAAGTTTATTAGATTTGTTTTAAATTTGGACTGAAGTTTTTTTTTTAATTCTATAGCATCTCCAGAAATAAATACCAGCATTTCTTCATTAAATAAGTCTTTGCATCACTTGTTTTCATATTCTGAATCAGTAGATTTCAATTCAGCTCTAGGTTCCCTGTGTAACCACTTCACATGTTCATTGCTTACATCCCAAGCAAAAACTTCTCTAACCAGGCAGCCTGGTGATACGCCATTTGAAAGAAAACATTACTATCTGCAGCATTATGAGCAACTGTGATTGGTTTTAAAGAACTCTTTCTATCCATTTCTAGCATGACTCACAGAAAAAAATCTGTTTTCTCCTTGTCTCCAGGTTAAAAGAAGACTTCCTTCAGGTTGTGGGAACAAGGAAGAGGGGGTCTATGCTGAGCAAGTTCCTTCTTTCAGTAATACTTTCTTAAAGATTTCTAATCCCATTTCCTCTTTGAAATAGTTTACTAAACCTCTTAATCTACCTAATTACAGACTAGATAAACTTGCTTTGGTAAAAGCTACCTATGCCTTTGTACATAACATAGCGTGTCTTTCTCCTCCAAATCACTGCTTATAAGATTGGAATCTTTCCTTGTGTTACAGTTCAACAGCCTCTAACATGAAAGTGCATTTTCGGGATACTGAATAGAAATAAGACTAAAAATATATTCCCAAATGAATTTAGATTACACTGAAATCTAAAACTCTCCATAAAGAATAGTGAAATGCAGGAGAAATTTTGAGCTTTTAGATTTCTTCATAAATGAATATAATTAATAACATAATTAATTTTACTTGGCTTGGATTTTAGATGCTATGATTTTACTCCTGGAACACAATGCAATTATTTTTGAATCATAATTTTTTATTTAGAAGTTGAAGATATAGAATTCTTAGACTTGACAATGAATTAACATTTGTTTAGGCTTCCATACAGTTACTATTCTCTAGCAAAGAATAAACTACATTCATCTTACATTAAAGTTAAGTCTCCAACTTACTCCCCTAATAGAGAAAAGCACCACATGTGCATTTTAATTTAAATTGGTATCTTCACCTTTAAATAAAGTAAATATAATTGTATTTATGTATACACATATTGATGATAGAAGTATAAATCAGTATTACCTCCAAAGAGAGGAATTTGGCATTATATATCAAAATTAAAAATCCCCACATCCTTTGAGCCTGAAATTTCATTTTCAGGAATTTTTCCTTAAAGATACACTGGCTCATGGATTAATTAATGTATGTATCAAGATGTTCATGGCAGCAGAGCTTGTAACAACAAAAGACTGGACACAACTTAAAGGTCTATCGATACAAAACTTGCTAAATAAATTTTGTTAAGTGCATGCAGTAGAATAAACTATAAAAGCTAATGTATTCATTCATTAAACAAATTTAAGTATTTATAATGTGTCTACTATATTCCAGGCACTCTCTCCTAGGCACTGGACATATATGCAGAAAAAAAAAAAAACAACTTACTCTCATGTAGTTAATATTCTAGTTGGGTGTCAGAAGTGATAAACAAATAAATGATGATGATTAGTTTGTTTTGAAGGAAAATATAAGGAAGATAGGAGTGTGGGGTAATGAGTTCTAATAAAATGAAATGATATCTTTAGTATTAATATGGAAAAATTTCTAATTTATATTGTTATATGAAAGAAGGAAGGTACATAACAGTATGTAAAACACACACACACACACTTTTACACAACCAGAGAGTATTTGCTTACATAAATTAGCTCTGAAAGATATGAAGAAGCTGGCAACATTAGTTATCTCCTCAGAGGAATATTGGGCGAACATGAGCAGGAGATAAAGAGTTCATTTTCTACTTAAGAAAATGTTGCGCCATGCAGTGTATTTATTTTAAAAATTAAACAAAGAGTTAGTATAAAAAATACATTTAAATTTCCATATACCCATTAAGTCCTAATGCCAGAAGAATCACTTTACATCCTTGGGAAGTATGAATGCGTTGCAGTTTTTGGTAAAGTATTTCTGACTGTAAATATTTTAATGATATAAAAAAGTTCTCACGCTTTTTCTGGACGTCTCTCAGAATGATTTCATCTGCCCAGACCCCTGTTCCAAAAGGTAAAAGAAGGAAATAAAACATGAGGACTTATATTTTTCTCACAAGCCATTTGCCTAGTATTGAAGGTGACTGCTTACTGTCACTGGGCACTTTAAAGATAGACTCAGTATTTGAATGGCTCCAGCCCAATTGTATGATGCATCTGAGAATTTGCAGAATTAATGAGTAGCATGAAAGTGAGCCTGGATTGGCTGTATATATATAATGCATACTCTAGGCTAACCACAAGACAGTTAAAAAAAGAAAGAAAACATTTCCTAAGAAAAGAGAAATGTAAAATACTCAGTTGAAATGACAAAAGGCAGTGCAAGTTGAGTAAACTGAGGTCCAGAGAAAAAGCAGAATGGTTTGCTCAGGAATCCACGGTAAGATGCTGCACCAGGGCTAGAAGCAAATGTCACTTCCAGTTCAGTGACTTTCAGATGCAAGTAAATTCAATCTCAGTCTATATCTACCCAAGTTCTACTGCATTCTTCTCACAGGAAGAATGTCTATGAATTCCCTAACTTCACAAACTTGGTCATGTAAGCCTCTGTGGATATATGCAGCCACCAATATATGGGGAATTCTATCATAAAAAAACAACTACCATCTATGGTTCTAGTAGGTGGAGAGTTGGCCTGATCTATGCTTTACCAGACATCAGGTATGATTTCCAGTCCTTGCTGGAAGGTAGGGACGGAGCACCGTCATTATTTTGTCTTGAAATTAGCATGGCATCCAAGACTTAACAAACCTTCACATGTGTGTGAACATTTTTTAAACTCCGTGATATATAAATACAGTTTTAGGTCAGGTTCCCAAAAATGACAAGCAAGGACACAACTTCAGACAAAAAGTCTCAACCTCAGCCTCATGCTGTAGGGGAGCTCTGGAACCTGAATTCTTCCTCGGGGAAGGTCCCAACTTGAGGCAAGTTTGCTGAGCCTTCATGACCTCTGCCAGACCATCCTTGGTAAGGGCTAGGACATGCCAACCCCTATGGATGTTGATGGGCACCATGGCACCAGCAGCCCAAGGGCAGTCCTCCAAAAAGGGTTACAGAGGCCATCCTCTAAGGCCAAGCACACTGAAAGCAGCGGATGGATACACAGAAAGAGTCAGAGGAATCTGAGGGGACCTGTTGGGGTACCACCAGCATCTGATTCACATATTATTACACTACACGTCCTAAAGATAAAGTGTAAAAATACGATTAACCCCTGAAACCCGTGTCACATCATGGCAAATACATGGGGGAAAAGTGGAAACAGTGACAGATTTTATTTTCTGGGGTTCCAAAATCAGTGCGGGCAGTGACTGCAGCCACAAAATTAAAAGATGCTTGCTCCTTGGAAGAAAAGTTATGACAGACCCAGGCAGCATATTAAAAAGCAGAGATATCACTTTGCCAACAAAGGTCAGTATAGTCAAAGCTATGGTTTTTCCAGTAGTCATGTATGGATGTGAGAGCTGGGCCATACAGAAGGCTGAGCACCAAACAACTGATGCTTTCAATTGTGGCCCTGGAGAAAATTCTTGAGAGTCCAAGGAGATCAAGCCAGTCAATCCTAAAGGAAATGACCCTGTATATTCATTGGAAGTACTGATGCTGATATTGAAGATCCAATAATTTGGCCACCTGCTGAGAAGAGCCAACTCACTGAAAAGACCCTGACGCTGGGGAAGATTGAGGGCAGGAGGAGAAGGGGGCAACAGAGGATGAGATGGTATGATGGCATCACCAACACAATGGACATGAATTTGAGCAAACTCCAGGAGACAGTGAGGGACAGGGAAGCCTGGCATGCTGCACTCCATGGGGCCACAAAGAGTTGGACATGACTTTGCGACTGAAAAACAACAATCCCTGACCCCTGTTATCTAAAGACAAATCTTTCCTTAGGAACACAGGCGAGGATGATATCTGCTTTTCATTTAGGACAAAGGCTCAATACTGCTACCAACAAAGCCCATTAACAATTCCTAGGAAATAAAAATAGAATCTGGGTAATAAGATAAAGTCTAACCTTTTTTTCTCCTTTGTGCTTCATCCAGTTTCACTTGCTCATAGAGGGCCACGTGAAGAGAACTCAAATCTGGCACTTAAGAACAGCGTTCCCAATGCAAAATGCCCCTGACACTGCAGCTTAGGGCCTGGGGCAGAAATGCTGCTCGGGACACTGCAACTCAAGACGGTGGGCTGGGTGGATGTGGAGAAACACCGCCCCAGACCCTGAGATCTGAAACTAAGCCCCTGCAAAAGCGCCTGCTCCTCTAGAACTCTGCCCTCTTCTCACTGAACCCTGCCCCCTCCTCCCCTGCCCCTGAGACTTCTAAAAGTAGCTCCACCCACACCCTTTCTGGAAAAGCCTGTGCTCTAGAGCCCAAGCTCCTGCCTCCCCTTTCTTTATCGAAAGAATAAAGCTTTCCTTGCAGCACGTGGGATCTTTAAATTGTGGCATGAGAACTCTTAGTTGCAACTACAAGTGGGATCTTAGTTGTGGGATCTAGTTCCCTGACCAGGGATTGAACCCCACATGCTGCAACTCAAGATCCCGAATGCCACAATGAAGATTGAAGATCAACGCGCAACTACTCAGACCCAGCGCAGCCAAATAAACAAAAAAATAAAGAGAACTTGGTCTCATTCCATTGACTCAAACAACACTAGGCAAGAGGGCCCTTCTTGACCCGAAAAGGTCAGTAACAGTACCCCCATATACAAATATTTTTTTCAGAATGCATACACATATTCTAGAACAAATATTTATAGAATTACACATATACTTTTAAAGACTTTTACCTAAGTAAAACATTATTCTTATTCACAATCATATTATTTCATGCCCCCCAAATTTTCCCCTGGAAAGTCATTTTTCTCCCTTTAAATCCAGTCCACTCATTCAGGGTCATGTAACTTTACTAGAATTAGAGCATGCTGAAGCTCTTATTTTACACACCTTCTAATCTTTTTATAATGGATAAAATGATCAATTTTTTCCTTTATCAGGCAAAAAGAAAAAAGCCATGTAAAAATCATACATTCACTTGGAGCACAGACACACGGATTAAATAAAAGGATGACTTTATTTTGTTTGAACTCAAAATCACACAAACCCAATATGGCAATACTCATCATATGCTCATCAGAAGCTGTGCTGGCAGTCACATGTTTGACTAAAAGATCAAAATATGCAAACAAATAGTTACTTAAGGAATTCAGTTATTTCACTAGACCAAATATTTCAAAGCATAAGTGAAAAACAACACAGGGTATTCTTCATTGGTGGAAAAGATGAAGAATAACTTTGCTTCTCTTTTACTCATCTCTTGGATGGTTTATTTACTCATCTCTAAAGCTAATTATTAATTTACCAAGAATACTAGTCTCTGGGTAAAATACAAGCAAAATCTCCTGTGGACTTCTCTGGTGCTAACTACTTAACACCTTATATTCAGACTTCCCACACTCCATTGCAAAGTTTGTGTACTTCACAATGGCACTGAACTGCAGGGCTGAGGAGTTTCTGAAATCCACTCAGGTCCAGGAGCCACGCTGTGGCTGTCAGGGCTGTGTCTACCTACCTAGAGGGGGTGCCACAGCAGCTAATGGCAGGCCTGTTCATCTGATTCAACATATCTAACCAGATACTTCTCCCTTTGAGTCTGAAAGTTTAGACTTCGGCCTGGAAACATTCTCAACAACCTAGCTATCCAGTCATGAACAATTATGTAATTTCCAAAGTATTCCAAGCTTGATTTCAAGCTGCTGCCAACTAAAGAATGTCTCTAGCCATCGGCTCTACAAGGACTGAGTCGTTAGCCACTGCAGTTGCTAACCGTTAACACACCCTGACAGGAGTCTAGGGAGGAGACCAGGAATGAGGCTCTCTGTATTCTGGGAAAACTGACAGAACAGGAACAGTTAGATGTTTTTCAGGAGAAAAGTCTTTATGAACCCAAACTCCTGCATCTTCCCGTACATAGAAAAACACTAAAATCATTAAGACTTTTTTTCCTCGTGACTAGCAGCAACTTTCTGCTGAAACGCAAGCCTGATTACATGTACTCCCCTCACCAGGATCACAAATATACTGACTGTCTCCCTTACGTCTTTGGAACAGTTCCTCAGAGCCATCTGAGAGGCTGTATCTGGGGCTGTAGTCCTCAATAAGTCCTCCAATAAAACTAAAACTCATAGCTCTCACATTGTGTATTTTTATGTCAGTTGACACTGCTGAGGGAAAATTGTGTAGCCTCACACACACACACAACACAAGATATGTTTATGTATGGATGAAAATACATAAAATTTAGCCAGAAAACTGGTTTAGATACGGGAAAAATATACATATTCTTCTTATATGGGTGAGGTAATTGAGCTTAACAACCACATTCCATAAGAAGACATTTTGTCATATAAAATGGAAATACTCTCACGGTCAGAGAAAAGATAGCCCTTGCAGATTCTATGATGTCCTTAAATCCCCTCTTAGTAACATCATTAGGATCTAACATTTGGATTTTATGACCCAGACAAAATTATTTATGTTCCAAAATTAACCTAACTCTTTTGCCAGATATTTATGACTAGTGTTTTTGTATTCATTAAGTCCAAATGTCACAATTTTTTAAAATAAGTAGATATAAATAATCTAATTCTTAAAATACCCAGGCTAGTCTTCTGTGTCCTCAGGGAGCTTCCACAGACTCTGTCTTTATAAAATGTGGACAAAACAAGGCTGTCAAGTATCTACCTTCTCATTTTCCACTTTCAAATTTCTTTCAATTGCCTCATTTACTCAATGCTGTTCCAAAAGTCAAAAATACCACATTTAGTAAAAATGTCCCCATTGTTATCCAAAATTTAATTTTTCTCCTTTGATGGAAAATAATTCCATTGTTACTCCATCAAGTATTGGAGAATTTGTAAAGGTTTAATTCTTTCATTTCTGACCATTATCCTTGTTGTTTTTGTTTAGTCACTAAGTCATATCTGACTCTCTGCAACTCCATAGACTATAGCCCACCAGGCTCCTCTGTCCATGGAATTTTTCCAGGCAAGGATACCGAAATGGGTTGCCATTTCCTCCTCTGGGGGATCTTCTCCATCCCAGGATCGAACCCGCCTCTCCTGCTTTGGCAGGCAGATTCTTTACCACTAAGCCACCAAGGAAGCCAGTATGCCACAGAGCACAAGTCAAATCATGAGATTCATGTACAGCAAGCTGGATGCCTCTCATCCCTGCGGAAACCAGAAATAGACTCAACTGCATAGTTTCAAAGGCCCACCTATATGAACCAATTAAAAAAAGAGCTCCGTCCTTTACTCTTCTGAGTGCCAATTCAATTTCTGTCTCCACACTTCAGTATTAGTACCTTTGCTCCCTCCAAAAGAGTGCAGCAGTTATTCCCACTGTGCATACTTTTCTGGAGCTGATTCAGGGACATGGTGACACTTGCTCTGTATTAGCCCTCAGGTTATTGCCAACGACTTCTTCATCTTGTGTGAGCTTGGATGGAACTGCTGCTCCTGCTGCTAAGTCACTTCAGTCGTGTCCGACTCTGTGCGACCCCGTAGACGGCAGCCCACCAGGCTCCCTGTCCCTGGGATTCTCCAGGCAAGAACGCTGGAGTGGGTTGCCATTACCTTCTCCAATGCATGAAAGTGAAAAGTGAAAGGGAAGTCGCTCAGTCATGTCTGACTCTTAGTGACCCCATGGACTGCAGCCTAGCAGGCTCCTCTGCCCATGGGATTTTCCAGGCAAGAGTACTGGAGTGGGGTGCCATTGCCTTCTCCTTGGATGGAACTACTGCATGTGAAATACTGATGCTAAGGATAACTATGGAGACACCTGGCATTTGCTCTCCAGTCCCCTGACATTCATGTTTCTACTTGGATTTTCTTGGCTCACACTCAGAGTTAGATTTTCCTGGTGGCACCCTGCCTGGCAGGAGAATCCTATCTGACCTGGTGGAGTGACCCTGTGATATGGAGAAACCTCTGCAGGGAGCTGAGTCAAAGTAAGAGATAAATTTGATTCTTTGAAAAACCTGCCTCCATTGGAGCTAGAGTTGCTCCCTGCAGGAACCTTCAGTGGAAGGGATCCCACACAGCTGGGTTCTGTGCACATGGTATTTATGATGCCACCTACTGACACGCATAAAATGCATGAGCTGAGATTTACTCCAGCTCTAGAATACTCATGACGCCTGACAAACATGTAACAAAATCACAATAAACAGCACTCACCTTTGCTGTTTCTATCATTATTTATAAGAAATTTCAAAGATATCTTTTATGTTTTTCCCTTAGGAGAAGTATTATTTTTTTAATGTGTGGGCTCTATAGAGGTTTATAGAAATACTGTCTGGATTACGACCAGAGTAAAAATTAAAATGTATGTTTAAAAACATTTGGTTCTGAACCAAATCAGAGAGGAAAGGACTTCACTAGTGGGCTGGATAACAGAAGGAACTAAATATAAGAATGATAGCCAAAAAAAAAAGTAACAGAATTATCATTCATGAGTACTTTTGTTCTTACTGATGTGTTTCAAGGAATGCTACAGTCAATAATAAATGATCTGAGAAAACATTTCATTGAAATTTATTTGAACTGCAAGTGAAGAGACTAGATGATAACTTATATAATATCAGAATTCTTGCAGTTTCGTTTGCCTCCTCCCCCATTACAAGTACCCTCTCCATCCCTCCCTGTCCCTGTCTTGCCCTGGGAGGCTGACCTCTGGGAAATGCTTCTTGTTTCTGGTGGTGTTTAGCCACTGAGGAGCAGGGTGCTGGGAGGCTACAGGCGAGAATGGTCAGTTGTTAGTTATGAGAACTTGGGCCACTTTATAAGGGACCATAGGTTCTGTGAAGTAAAGTGGCCCAAGTTCTCACAACTAGCAACTAACCAAGCTGAATGAGTTAGTCCTACCCTTGAGGTCTCCTGATGCCCAGTCCAACTCTCAGCTCCTTTCAAAGTTCTGCATCAGTCTCGGTGTTACTGGCTTGTAAAAGGGAGAGAAAAGTCAAGTATGTAAATTACACTGCAATGCAAATTTTATGTGTAAATTAATTTTGTATTTATTGATATATACTAAGAAGAACTTTGACACATATATGAAATCAGAAAGAAGGTTACTCAGGACACACAGCAAAGGGTTTCTTTTTTCCTTCATACACTTTGTGCTAATGTTATACGTCAGCATTCTAACTTTTCTACTGCAAGTATAATACATTTTTTTTAGTTTAAATTTATTTATTTTAATTGGAGGCTAATTACTTTACAATATTGTATTGGTTCTGCCACACATATAATACATTTTTAAATGACTTTCTATGCTTAGTTGCTCAGTCTTGTCTGACTCTGTGACCCCATGGACTGTAGCCCACCAGACTCCTCTGTCCATGGGGATTCTCCAGGCAAGAATACTGGAGTGAGTTGCCATGCCCTCCTTCAGGGGATTTTCCCAACCCAGGAATCAAATCCAGGTCTCCAGCATTGCAGGCAGATTCTTCCCATCTGAGCCACCAGAGAAGCCCCTTAAATGATATAAATACTTAAATTATCACATATACTAATTTATTGATATATCCAATAAAATGTTTTGAAATGTAGTGATATGCCTTTTAAATATAATTGAATGGAATGGGGAAGAAGAAGTGAAGAAAAGTCAAAGTCGCTCAGTTGTGTCCGATTTTTTGTGACCCCATGAACTGTAGCCTGCCAGGCTCTTCTGTCCATGGAATTCTTCAGGCAAGAATACTAGAGTAGGTAGCCATTCCAGGGGACCTTCCCAGCCGAGAGATCGAACCCAGGTCTCCTGCACTTCAGGTGGATTCTTTACTATCTGAACCACCAGATAAGCCCAAGAATACTGGAGTGGGTAACCTATCCCTTCTCCAGCAGATCTTCCCAACCCAGGAATCAAACTGGGGATTCCTGCATTGCAGGCAGATTCTTTATCAGCTGAGCTACCAGGGAAGCCCATCAAATGGACTCAAGAGTGACTAGAGGGGACATCCCTGTAGATACAGTGGTTAAGAATCTGCCTGCCAGTGCAGGGGACATAGGTTCAATCTCTGGTCTGGAAAGATTCCACATGTCACAGAGCAACTAAGCCCATGCACAATCACTGAGCCCACATGCCTAAAGCCTGTTCTCCACCAACAAGAGAAGCCCAAGCAATGAGAAGCCCAATCACCATGACCAGAGAGCAGTCCTGCTCACCGAAACTAGAGGAAGTCCACGAGTAGCAACGAACATCCAGCAAAACCAAAAATAAATAATCAACAAATTTAAAAAAATAAAAATAAAAAGAGAACAAAAAGAAATGCTACCTTGAAAAAAAAAAAGCAGAAAGTCTTTTCTTTAAAAAAAAAAAAAGTGTCTGGGGGAGTCTGAAGCCCTGATTTCTAGCTCTAGCCCCATCACTACATCACTGCAGTTCTTTCTCTGGGTGTGAGTTTACACTTCTCCAAACAAAGGGAAGTCTCAGATGATCTACATTCTCTTTCATCTCCACTAGTCAATAATTCTACGAAAGAGAGAATTAAGTCAAAAGCCCCTGCTCCAGTTCAGTCACTAGTAAAATAGAGAATTTTTTTCAAATAACTGTTGATGTGTCTTTTATACTTTTGTTTGAATTTCACAAATACAAATAAAAGGAGAAAACGCAATTACTATTTCCTCACTAATGCTGGAGTTCCTGAGAAATAAAATGTTGAAAATGTAGTTCTTTTGTCTCCTAGCTAGTCTAATAAGACTATAATTGCAGAGTAATTTTTCTTAATGTTTTTAGATAATTAACCACTTTCAGGATCTTCTAAGGGTTGTCTACAATTTCAAGGTTCTACAAATTAAGGCATCCATGTACTTCTGTTAAAAATTCCTTTTTTCAACATGCAAATAATTATATATTTTATGATTAAATATCCATTTCCAATCTTTCCTAACAGTTTTCATAACTGTTAAATAAATTGTTAGTAATTGTGTGAAAATAGGGGTAAATCCAGTTTTATTACTGCATACCACAGTGAGCTTGATCAAGTTACTTCATTCCTTGTGTCTTGATTTTCTCATCTTTAACACAGAATGAGGACATCCCTGGCTGCCCAGTGGTTAAGATTCTGAGTTTCCAATGCTAAGGGGCCCGGGTTTGATCCCTGGTTGGGGAAGTAGGATCCCACAAGCCTCATGGTGAGACCAAAAAAACCAACAATGAACAGTTTGCTATTATGAAGTAAAATGAGATAATATAAGGAAAAGTGTTCTGAATACAGAACTGGGTTTATCCAATATAGTTAGTTACCATTTGCCTTTTTTTTTTTTTTGGTACATAGCACAATGGCTGACCAAATTAAGTAGCCAATAAATATTTTATCAATGAAATGATGGTTGAATGAATAAATGAGAACAAGTTCAGTTCAGTTCAGTCGCTCAGTCGTGTCCGACTCTGCGACCTGCATGATGTACTCTGCATATAAGTTAAATAAGCAAGGTGACAATATACAGCCTTGATGTACTCCTTTCCCAATTTGGAACCAGTCTGTTAGATCCATGTCAGGATCTAACGGTTGCTTCTTGATCTGCATACAGATTTATCAGGAGGCAGGTCAGGTGGTCTGGTATTCCCATCTCTTTCAGAATTTTACACAGTTTGTTGTGATCCACACAGTCAAAGGCTTTGGCATAGTCAATAAAGCAGAAATAGATGTTTTTCTGGAATTCTTTTGCTTTGTCTATGATCCAACATATGTTGGCAATTTGAGCTCTGGTTCTTCTGCTTTTTCTAAATCCAGCTTGAACATCTAGCAGTTCATGGTTCATGTACCGTTGAAGCCTGGCTTGGAAAATTTTGAGCATTACTTTGCTAGCATGTGAGATGAGTGCAATTGTGTGGTAGTTTGAACATTCTTTGGCATTGTCTTTCTTTGGGATTGGAATGAAAACTGACCTTTTCCAGTCCTGTGGCCACTGCTGAGTTTTCCAAATTTGCTGGCATATTGAGTGCAGCAATTTCACAGCATCATCTTTTATGATTTGAGATAGCTCAACTGGAATTCCATCACCTCCGCTAGCTTTATTCATAGTGATGTGTCCTAAGGCCGACTAGAATTCACATTCCAGGATGTCTGGCTCTAGGTCAGTGATCACACCATCGTGGTTATCTGGGTCATGAAGATCTTTTTTGTATAGTATTCTTCTGTGTATTCTTGCCATCTCTTCTTAATATCTCTGCTTCTATTAGGTCCGTACTATTTCTGTCCATTACTGTACTCATCTTTGCATGAAATGTTCCCTTGGTATGTCTAATTTTCCTGAAGAGATCTCTAGTCTTCCCCATTCTATTGTTTTCCTCTATTTCTTTACATTGATCACTGAGGAAGGCTTTCTTATCTCTCCTTGCTATTCTTTGGAACTCTTCATTAAAATGGGTATTTTCTCCTTTACCTTTAACTTCTTTTCTCAGCTATTTATAAGACCTACTCAGACAACGATTTTGCCTTTTTGCATTTCTTTTTCTTGGAGCTGGTCTTGATCACTGCCTCCTGTACAATGTCATGAACCTCCATCCATAGTTCTTCAGGCACTCTCTCTATTAGATCTAATCCCTTGAATCTATTTCTCACTTCCACTGTATAATTGTAAGGGATTTGATTTAGGTCATACCTGAATGGTCTAGTGGTTTTCCCTACTTTCTTCAATTTAAGTCTGAACTTGGCAATAAGGAGCTCATGATCTGAGCCACAGTCAGCTCCCAGTCTTGTTTTTGCAGACTGTATAGAGCTTCTCCATCTTTGGCTACAAAGAATATAATCAATCTGATTTCGGTGTTGACCATCTGGTGATGTCCATGTGTACAGTCTTCTCTTGTGTTGTTGGAGGAGGGTGTTTGCTATGACCAGTGCATTCTGTTGGCAAAACTCTGCTAGGCTTTACCCTGCTTCATTTTGTACCCCAAGGCCACATTTGCCCGTTACTCCAGGTATCTTTTGACTTCTACTTTTTGCATTCTTGTCCCCTATAAAAAAGTACATCTTTTTGGGGTGTTAGTTCTATAAGGTCTTGTAGGTCTTCATAGAACCATTCAACTTAAACTTCTTCAGCATTCGTGGTCGGGATATAGACTTGGATTACTGTGATATTGAATGGTTTGCCTTAGAAATGAACAGAGATCACTTCGTCGTTTTTGAAATTGCAAAAAAGATAACTACTGCCCTTAAAATTCTCTGTTGAGATTTAGATTAGTGCCACAAAATCTTCCATGTGGAGGCTGTTCATTATCTTAGTTACCTGTGTTAAGGACAATTATGTTAAAAATGCTAATGGATGTGAAGTACTACACGTCATTTTTAAAAAATACTCAAGTAGTTCTAACCTGAATTTTAGTGGTCAATAATCAATAATAATTTAATGTGTTCTTATGAGAGCACCTATCAGAGATACACAATAACCTATCAATGGAAACACTTTCCCTTCTTTTTTTTTCTTCTCTTCCTTAAAGAAGTTCACATTTTAGTGGATGCAGCAGTCAGTATAATCTAACCTATATTGTGGTTTTAAAAAATCTCCAAATTTTAGTCTTAAAACAGCTAAACTTTATTTTTTACTTATGATACACGTCTATTATAAGTCTCTTAGGAGCTCTGCTCCTTGCAGTTATCCATGGATCCAGGATGATAAAGCAGGTATCATCTCAGCCATTTCCAGTTGCTATACCAAGGGATATCACTCTGGAAGGTCTCACATTTGCAACTAGATGCACAGCCTTAGAAGTGACATGCCTCTCATCTGCTCACAGCTCATTGATCAGATAGTCACATGGCCCTAGCCAATGACAACAGCCAAGGAAGCACAATCCTACTACATCCCCAGAATGCAGAGAACCAGAAATATGTGGGAAGATGCACTAATGACTATCATAGAGACATAAACAATGTTTGGAACAAACTAAATCTATCCTTATGTCCCTCAAGTCACTGAAAAATCTTCCTTCAAGCCATATTTATTCTGAGAAGAAAGAAGCAAGATTGGGGAGAGAGATGATTAGGAAAAATGGGGAAAGGGAGAAAGAATAGAAAGATAAAAACATCAGGAAGAAAAGCAGGAAGGTAGAAAAGGAGCAAATCAAATTAAAAAAAATACGATTATTCCAAAATATTCATCATCGATGAAAGGGTATGTGAGCTCTAGCATTTTTAGAGACTTCAACTTCTCTTTGAAATTTCCAAAATTACTAAGGTTTTTAGATTTTCTATTTATTGTTTTGTAATAAAATTATTATTTGAACATTTAACCATTTTCAGTGATTTCAGAGACATCATACTGTAGGATAGTTATTTTTATCCCTAAGACCAAACCTGAGGCTTTAGGCAGTTTAATGAGAAGCTACTCCACTAGTGTGGGATCCAAGGTAGTTCAGACGGTAAAGCATCTGCCTGCAGTGCGGGAGACCTGGGTTTGATCCCTGAGTTGGGAAGATCCCCTGGAGAAGGAAATGGCAACCCACTCCAGTACTCTTGACTGGAAAATCCCATGGACTGAGAGGCTCCTCAGAGCCTGGTAGGCTACAGTCCGTGGGGTCGCAAACAGTCGGACACAACTGAGTGACTTCACTTCACTTCACCCTACTAGTGTAGTGAGTTGGGTCACAGAGTAGAGGGCAGAAGAGTAAACAGAAAGGAAGTAGAGTGGAAAGAAATAATACAGCAGACAATATGGTCCCAAGAAAATGATCCAAGAATGAGAAAACCCTGACCCCTATGTTGGTAAAATAAAGTAGCAGGGAGCTTTCAGTTTGTGAGTTCTCTGACCTTTTTTAGGAATGGCCTATTTACACTTTGGATGACACTCCAGATGGTTTCAAACCCATGACAGTAATCAGAGCAAGAGGTTAAAGATGGTGAAACAGGAATTGAATTTTCCCAGGACTTGCTCAGAATCCAGGGCCCAGTCGGGAAAGGAAGCTGTGCTGAAGTCACCTGTGCCAGCGCCCTGCTGGGGGAGCCCCAGGAGCAAGATGTGGAAGAAGGACTTCAACCTGCAACCATGGTCATTGCCAGGAGCAGCAGATGGCACTTGCTGGACATGGATGCCTGTTAGCCCGGAACACCTACTCACAAAGAACCTCCTGGCCGTGTTCATTATTACTCCCTAGGTTCAGCTAATCTGGGCAGCCTCAGGAAGCACAAAAATCACACACAAAAAATATTACATTAAGTTTATTACAATTCCCCCATTGCATAGTAGGTTCTTAATCCCCTGATATATGTTTTCTAAATCTGTATTTCATTGGTGTATCTCTACTTTTCCTGAAAAGATTTCTGTATAATTCTCAAGTATTTAAGTATTCAAAGTAAAATATTGTTTTGGAGGTAAGAGTTCCATTCTTTGCTGGAAGAAAACTTTTCTTGGGAAGAAGTTTTTGGCAGCTGGTCCCTTGACAAACATCTAAAGAGCCAATTGCTGCACGTAATTTTAAAAAGCTGAAAAACGAATGATGATGTTATGGGTTCATTACCCTCATAGCATTGTCAATGTGTTCTCAGAGAATTCTGGGAGCAGATGGAGGGTGGAGGAAGACTGTTCCTGGGAATCTCCCCCAGGGAATTCTCTTTGCGAATGTTTTCCCTTGAACTGCATTACTAATTCAGCCCTGGGCAGAGCCCTAAAATGCTGGCACAGCCTGTGGAAAGGGGTTCCTTCTCCAGCTCTCCTTCTGACTCTATCCACACTCCCCAGCCCCTACCAATGTGGCTCCTGCTGGGGCCCTGCCTCAGGTTGGCAAAGCCTGAGCATGGCTGTCAGAGAATCACACTTCCCCACCCACTGAGGGCAGTGCCCACAGGCCTGCCATATGCTGCTAGATCCAGGAAAGAGCCTCTGCCTACAATTATGAAATATGAATTCTCTGAAAATTCCATTGTCAAATGCTCCTGGAGCAAATCAACTTGGGGGTGAGGTTTTCAAAATGTTCTGCTCACCCCACCCCTACCCCCAGCACAGTGAACAAGAAAAGGAGCAGATGGGTTGACATTTGAAATGTCATTGCTTTATTCTATTCAGTTTCCTCATAACCATGAGATACTAAAGAGCAGAAGAGAATATTCTCTCCACCATGATATTATGCAATAATTATGTAGGGGCCTGGGACCTGAAGCGGAAGCACATATTTACATTGTGCTAGATCATTTTCTTAGATTACATTTCCTAGGACATGCTACTCAGAATGTGATCCTGGACCAGCAGCAAGGACATGTGGGAGCCTGCTACACATATAGGATTTGAAGCCACAGCCCAAATTTCTGAACCACAACATATATTTTAGCAACATCCCTAGGTGATTTATATACACATAAAAGTTTGAGAAGCAATGCTCTCAAACACATTTATACCCTTTGGAATATATGAGACAATTGAAAGATCAAAGGATTTGAAGCCCAAAGATGGGCTCAAGAACTTGGTAAGGATGAATTCACAGAAAAATTTCCAGGTGAGGGAGAGAACGGAAAGCAAAACAGAGGCAGCAGAATTCGGGTCTCAGGCAAATTGCCCAGCCATTTTCACAGACAGTACTCCTGACCTTGAGAGCAACTAAATGCTCTCAGAACTTACTACTGTGGTACCAACTTGCTCGTTTATTTTACAAATACGTCCATAGCATTTACTATGGGCCAGAGACAGTTCTAAGCAATTTACAAATGTTAACTCACATAATCTTTCTAACAAGCCCGTGAAGCAGGTACTAGTGTTATCCTCATTTTACCAAGAAAAGGACTGAGACCCACAGAGGTTACATAATTTGCCCAAAGTTCCAGTTCAGTTCAATTCAGTTCAGTCGCTCAGTCATGTTCGACTCCTTGCGACCCCATGAATCGCAGCACACCAGGCCTTCCTGTCCATCACCAACTCCCGGAGTTCACTCAGACTCACGTCCATCAAGTCAGTGATGCCATCCAGCCATTTCATCCTCTGTCGTCCCCTTCTCCTCCTGCCCCCAATCCCTCCCAGCATCAGAGTCTTTTCCAATGAGTCAACTCTTCACAT
>NW_011494835.1:6094276-6107034 GCF_000754665.1 Bison bison bison | reverse complement strand
CAAAGTAATGTCTCTGCTTTTCAATATGCTATCTAGGTTGGTCATAACTTTCCTTCCAAGGAGTAAGCATCTTTTAATTTCATGGCTGCAATCACTATCTTCAGTGATTTTGGAGCCCCCAAAAATAAAGTCTGACACTGTTTCCACTGTTTCCCCTTCTATTTCCCATGAAGTGATGAAACAGCAAAACCAGGATTCAAACCACAGAAGGCTGGTTAAATCTGAATCTTAAACGATAATCTCAATTACTCCTCAAATGCCAGAGAGAAGTGAAGCTTAAATCCAGACATTCCAAATTGAAAATTTTTTTAATCCCTTTTTTTATGCATAGTATAGAAAAATGTATGTGACTTTTGCTTCCTACTTCATTATATATCCATGTTTGTTTTAACATACAAACTATTATTTCATTTGCTTTCCACTGGTTAAGATTAATGTTTCTAGCTTGTAGCTTCACATATAAGTGCGGGTGACCACATTTGAGAAGTAGAGTCCTAAAATATCCACAGCTAACTACAGCCCCGTGGCTGAGTCCTGCTCCAGTATTACTACACCTAGAAGGTCCTCCTAGGCTGAGGAAAAGGTTGCCAAACCACAGCCTCCATCTGAAAGCACAGGTATTTAAGGCAGAATCGAGCTAAGATTAACTGCAGTTTGGTAGGGCTGATTCTAACTTGGAGAAGCTTGTAAAAGAAATTCTTGGTTGACTCATCATTTTTATTGTTCACATTTTTCATAAAATGAACTGTTAATTCATACCTCCAGTATTCTTGCAAATCATGCCTACTATTTACAGTTTTCAAAGACAAAAAATATCTTTATACATTATGATGTCACCCATTTGACTAAAATTTTAATTATCATCAATCTAGTTTTTATCAAATGTTTAAATATTTGATCTAAATCTAGATATAGGCAAGAACCAATAAATGGCTATTATCAAAGATTTTAAAAGACCTCTTAATGGGTAATTTATCTTCCTCAATAGAAAAGTGTAAACATATTTTCTATGTATTTTCTTATAAATACATATAATAAACTATATAGATATAATTAAACAGTTTGCTTTGCTAATAGTATATACTCTACTTGTAAGTATTAAACACAGCTAAGTATATAAAAATTACAGTCAACATCAGGAAAACATGAAGATTAGGAAGGCACTACAGAAAGAGTAAGACTGATAGGTAAATCTATTTCTATAAGCTTGAATCCTTCAGTCTTACAAATATTAGAGAAAATCATCAAAATCTCACCCATATATGAAGTTAAGTATGGCCCGCACCAGGGAGAAGGTGCTGATGTGTCAAACTGAGAACAAAAGGAAAAGTATCTGCTTTCACCCAGACATTCTGGAACAACTTTAGCCTGCTGCTTAAGAGCACGGACTCAGGTTCTATCAACCTGGTTGGGTGCCTAATTTTGCCACATACCAGTTAGCTGTGGGAAACTAGTAGAGTTGTTTGAAGATTAAATAAAAACGGCTTATGAAACATTAGACACAACCCTGCTCCCGGTAGAGGCTCAGTAATTGTTACTTATATGGCTGTGTAGTTTTTCCTGGATTTACAAAATAGTGCTCCCCATTTTCTAGAGAGTAAAACACACAAGCCCTTAATAACAGATTTATTGGTCCACAGTCAATAGCTCAACTGAGAAGCCAATTTGACAAAGAAAGACTTGGTTAACAATTTGGTGTCATATAATTTGGGTTTAGAACTTTTCTGGAGAGAGCATAGTGAGAAACTTTGGCCACTGGTGGGGAATATTTAATTACTGTCCCCATTTCTGGGCCAACAAATATTTACTGTACACCCACTCAGCTCACTACCATCTGTAGAGGATACAAAGATTCATGGCTCCTGATTTTTAAAACATAACAGTCTTTGAAAGATATTCAAAAAAAATCTCTGATCCAGGGATTTATATGCAAATTTTTAGAGATGTATGTCAGTGAAAGTTCTAAAGGAGGTGAGATACCATTCAGCAAAGCCAATGGAACAGCTTCAGAGAGTAGCTGAACAGAGCTAGGCTGGGGTTCCCAACTGAGAAATCCAAACCCCTCTCCATAGCCCACCAGCCCCTACTCAGCTTGGCTGCTACCTCTTTGCCTTCATCTAGTATTAACTTTGTCAACAAAGGTCTTTCTAGTCAAGGCTATGGTTTTTCCAGTGGTCATGTATGGATGTGAGAGTTGGACTGTGAAGAAAGCTGAGTGCCAAAGAATTGATGCTTTTGAACTGTGGTGTTGGAGAAGACTCTTGAGAGTCCCTTGGACTGCAAGGAGATCCAACCAGTCCATTCTAAAGGAGATCAGTCCTGGGTGTTTATTGGAAGGACTGATGTTGAAGCTTAAACTCCACTATTTTGGCTACCTGTTGCGAAGAGCTGACTCATCTGAAAAGACCCTGATGATGGGAAGGGCTGAGGGCAGGAGAAGAAGGGGACGACAGAGGATGAGATGGTTAGATGGCATCACCGACTCAATGGACATGAGTTTGGGTGAACTCGGGAGTTGGTGATGGACAGGGAGGCCTGGCGTGCTGCGGTTCACAGGGTCGCAGAGTTGGACACAATTGAGCGACTGAACTGGAGTATTAGCCTCTCTGAGCCCATGCTGTTCCTACACTCTGCACTTCTCTCCATGCCTGGTACCTGCAAGTCTTCTCAGCCTTGGCACCTCTACACTTGCTGTCATTCCTCCAGGAATGTGACATCTCATGTTCTGGACATGGATAAGTCCTTTCAGTCAGGTCTCAGGCCACGTGTCTGCTCAACTCAGTTCTCTCTCCTCTTTACTAGCTGGCTTTCTCTGCTTCCTCACAGTTTCTACTCTTCATGATGATGTCCAGTTTGTGGTTGGAATCAGTATGATGTGGTTTCAGATTTGGCTTGACATGATCGTCATTCCAGCCACAAATTGACATAACAGTCTTCATGTCTCTTGGCTTGAATTCTCAGAACAGGCCTTCCTACTCAACATTAGAATATGTGCCTTGCTGGCCCAGGTGCTCACAGTAATGAGGTAAGGGGTTATGGTTGGATAAGATTATAAAAGAGCCTACAAGGAGGGGAGGTGATCAATCTTGTTCCATATTCTAGCCTACTGAAGTATTTTCTTATTTCATTACTTAATTATTTCATAAATTCTATTAGTTTTAATTAGTTTTAAGGTAGCTCAGATGGTTAAAAAAAATCTGCCTGCAATACAAGAGACCAGGGTTTGATTCCTGGGTCAGGAAGATTCCCTGGAGAAGGGAATTCTAGTATTCCGGCCTGAGGAATTCCATGGACAGAGGAGCATGGTGGGCTACAGTCTATGGGGTTGCAAAGAATCAGACACAACTAAGTGACTTAACACACACACACAACACACACACACACATTAGTTTTAAAGTATACTCCTTGGGTTTCTAAATATCCAAATGCATCATCTGAATATAATTTTGTTTCCTTTGTGTTTATTTTCTTTGTGTGTTTCTCAATCAACCAACAGGAGGATAAATAATAATACTATGCTCCTGAATATGCTACAATGCTTAAAGGAATTAATACAAAGCCCTTAGGACAGTATTTAGCACTGCACATTTGAATATTTATTATTGTTATAATAATAATATTATTGTTAATTTTCAGGGCATGTCTTTTGTAGGACTTTAAAATTGGAAATAAGATACAGGATGTTGATAGTGTAAGGATACCAGGTAGAAGAACTGAACAGAAATGTAAAAATATAAGACATGATAAAATTTTTAAATCTTAAACTATAAGCAGGTGATTTTATTATATATACTGAGAGAAACACCAAATTTATTTATTTATTGGCCGCACCTCATCGCTTGTGGGATCTTAGTTCACCAACTAGGAGTCAAACCTGGGGCCCTAGCAGTGAGATTGCCAAATCTTAAAAGTGGGCTGCCAGAGAATCCCCAAGAAATACTAAATTTAAAAACTTATTTTACATGTGTCCACTGAACAATATTTCTCAGGAAAATATTTACTCCCTTTCCTACTTCTTCTAACCATTACAATAAACATTCACAAAGCACCTACTACTTGCCAGGCTTTAACCCACACGATAAGCATGTTAGATCAGGTTTTACCAAAAACAGACCCTTAGGTAAAAGGTATGAATGCAAAGAGTTTGAGTGAACTTGAATGATTCCAGAAAGTACCAGTAAGAGGAGTAGGTAAGTGAGATGAGGAGGAAAGGAAGGTAATAAAAGGGGTTACTCTGCCGGTTACTGCTCAAGACAGTGGAGCTCAACCCCACCAAGAACTCTGGGAGCCAGTGTAGGCCACGTCTCAAAGTCACTTCAGCCCAGGGCAAGGTTGTTATCTCCTGGGCACTTCCTGCCCGTCTTGCACATAGGCCAGTGGATTCTTGTCACTAGAGAAAAAGCCAAAGGCCAAAGGTCAACAAGCTAACAACTAGGAGCACTCTGGTGGGCATTCAGAGATACGGACGGGACAATGATAGCATCAGCTACCATCAAGATTCAAAGATGGTTTCACTCTTCAGAACACTCCTAGCTCTATGGAGAAATTAATGAGAAAAAAGTTCTATGAAGTACCTAAATGCTTGTGACAAGTTTTTCTGCAGAGTATTTAATAAATTGCCTAGACACTTCTATAAGCTTACAATTAAAAAGGGAACCATGAAAAATAGCTCCTTAAACAGTTTACTGAGAGTCCATGGGCCAGGATTATATAAAATTAAAGATAAAACTGAATTTTTGCAAATTATTCACCACTACAAATATTAGCTATCTTTTATGGTTACTTATGGGAAAGTTAAAGAAAATAAAGAAGATACAAAACTCTTAAGATAGTGCCTAACTCATATAATCATTTAATATATGCTTATGAACTATAAGCTGCATATATGGTCATAGTTCAAATAATAATAGAGTAAAAATAAAATAATATTAGTATTGCAAGTGACATGTGGTAAACTGTATCACTATTCAGAAATATTTGCTGACTCTCCCTAATAGGAAGATACTTCAGGCTTGACCACGTGATTCTTTTAGTCAATGAAATGTAGGTGGAATTAACATGAAACATGTTCAGAAAAAGTCTGAGGCATCATTTGGTCCACCATTGCTCTTTTCTCTCTACTGTAAGGTAAGATCAGCACGTATCAGTTCCACTCTTTCGTCCTGGGTTTCAGCATGAAGACAAAATAGTTGACCCAGAGTGTAACATGAGCAAGAAATAATCTTGTTATTGAAAGCCATTAAGATTTAGGTGCTGTTTATTATTGAAAAATAACTCAAACTAAGCTGACTGATAGAACATGAATGGAAAAAAAACACATTCATGCATATAATACATATTTTAAATTCTCTAAATGCAAAGGGAAGTTAGAAATCATCTAGTCAAACTAGGAGGTGCTAATGTCCCTGGAGAAGAAGGGAAAAAAGTAAGTAGCTGTAGGTATAAGCCATGGTTCTCATAAGTATCTGTCCTACTGTCCTGTATTTAGAAAAATTCGTTCTTTAATATGTTAAAATGAAATTCATGCTATGACCCAGTAACCATATAATTAAAAAAAAAAATTCTAAGCAGTATGCTAAATATTATAAGAAGGAGAAATGTTAACAAAATGAGAGGTAATTTACAAGGTAATATATATTTCAACATCATTATAACATGTGTTTCAATATGTGTGAACACACTTGAAGACATCTACAAAATTCAAGTAAAGAAGACAATGAAAGTTAAGAAAGTTCAGGCTTTGGATTTCTGAATAGAAATCGTGTCTTAAGCCTCTTGTCTTATCACTGAATAGAAATCAGTGATAAGACATATAATAACAGAGTAGAACTGTTAACATGACAAATAAAAAATAATCTTAACTAAGGTGGCAGCAACATAATAAGATAAATTATAGACTGTCCATAAAAGAAAATACAAAAATATTTTTTTTCACAAATAAGCTGGACCTAACTTATAACTTATTTCAGAATAATTCACTTTTTATATTATGGAGAGTAAAAAAATATTATCACAGAAAACATATCTTATTTTAAAATTTCAAACATATGAATGCATACATATATCTCTTATATACAAAAAGACCTTGGGCATACAATGGAGTACTGCTTAGCAACAGAAAGGAACAAACTACTGATACATGTAACAATTTAGTTGAATCTTAAAAGCATTATCCTGAGTAAAAGACAAAAACCATATTGACCTTGTCGGAAAACAGATTACTCACTGTCAGGGGCTCACAGTAGGGGAAGGTTATGACTAAAGCAGCATCTTGAGGGAGTTTTTCGAGTAATGGAGCTATTCTGTTTCCTGATTATAGTGGTGTCACACTGAAGCCATGTATGTGTTAAAATCATACTGACATACACCAAATAAAGTAAAAACTACTGTCAATTTAAAAAAAAATAATCATTGTATAAGTCAAGGTTCTCTAGAGAAACAAACAACAGGATGGTGTGTGTGTGTGTGTGTGTGTTACAAAGAATGGCTCACTTGATTATGGAGGACGACAAAACCAAAGCAGCAGTGTGAGCTGGCAATCTGGAGACCAGGGAGAGTCAATGGTACGGGTGAAATATGAAGACAGTCTGCTGAAGAATTTCCTTTTGTTCAAGGAGGCTGGTCTTTTTGTTCTATTCAGAACTTCAACTGCTTAGATAAGGCCCACTCACATTATGAAGAGCAATCTGTCTTACTCCCATTTCACCAGTTTAAACATTAATCCAACTCAAAATCACCCTTCATAAAATTAACCATCACAATCATGGAAGTCACATCCTTCAATAAGCAATGGAAAATTGATGGTGGGATGGAAAAAAGAAAAAGTAATATAACAAGTCACAGTCAAGCCAAGAAGCATTACAATCATAAATAAATTATTTTCATGTAATTTTCATGATTCTTATCATCTGACTTCAACATTTAAAGAGTATGTGATGGAAAAAAATTTTTTTAACAGATTTTATTCACAAAACTTCATGATATTCTTTCATAATATTTTGTCTAGCTACTCATCTAATAATGTTAATTTAAAGTGTGCATGCTTAGTAGCTCAGTCATATCTCACTGACCCCAGTCATGTCTGTAACCCCATGGACTGTATAGCCTGCCAGACTCCTCTGTCCATGGGATTTTCCAGGCAAGAATACTGGAGTGGGTTACCGTTTCCCACCCCAGGGGATCTTCCACCCAAGATCAAATCTGCGTCTCTTGTGTCTCCTGCATTGGCAGGTGGGTTCTTTACCACTGCACCGCCTGGAAGCCCATTAATTCTAAGGCAGTCTGTTAAGGAAATCTCTAATTTTTGAATCTTATCACAGATAGTCCTTGCATCACACAGTCCTTGCTTCACTATGTTAACTGAAACCATGTGTTTCAGAATCATGCAGAGGGAGACCACAGCTCCAGTATGCACAAGTTTCAGTTAACATGAGTGCTGTGTAAAGCAAGGACTGCCTGTATGTATTGACTGCAACAGATACAAAACAAACTGAAATATGTGTACCTGTTAGCAGTCCTGATACCACAAATAGCACTGCTGTCAGTCAAATGAGCTTCTAAAATTGCAAATCACTCTTGGGAAATTTCCAAACAAAACAAAGAACAGTATTTTTTTGGTTTTCATGGTGTTTGCATGCCTGGAAAATTTGGTATATATTAAAAATGTACAAAAAATACTTTATATGTATATCCCTAGATGCCTGTCTGGTAAACATCAGTAGCAACTGACAAACTCTTTCTTACATATTGTGATAAACAAAAATTCACCACAAATTACCAAAATGCTTCTCCAAAGAAGCAGAATACTCTCAAATGAAATCATCTCTTATAGCATTAAATGCATGCATCCTTAATTGCTTCAGTAGTGTCTGACTCTTTGCAACCCTATGGACTAGGGCCCTCCAGATTCCTCTGTCCATGGGATTCTCCAGGTAAGAATACTGGAGTGGATTAACAAATTGAAAGGTAAAAACCATATGATTATCTCAATAAATGCAGAGAAAGCCTTTGACAAAATTCAACACCCATTTATGATAAAAAATTCTCCAGAAAGCAGGTATAGAAGGAGCAAACCTCAACATAATAAAAGTCATATATGATAAACCCACAGCAAACATTATCCTCAATGGAAACAAACTGAAAGCATTTCCTCTAAAGTCAGGAACAAGACAAGGGTGCCCAGTCTCACCACTACTATTCAACAGAGTATTGGAAGTTTTAGCCACAGCAATCAGAGAAGAAAAAGAAATAAAAGGAATCCAGATTGGAAAAGAAGTAAAACTCTCACTGTTTGCAGATGATATGACACTCTACACAGAAAACCCTACATATACTACCAGAAAACTGCTACAGCTAATCAATGAATATAGTAAAGTTGCAGGATATAAAATTAATACACAGAAATCCCTTGCATTCCTATACACTAACAATGAGAAAACAGAGAAATTAAGGAAACAATCCATTCACCATTGCAATGAAAAGAATAAAATACTTAGGAATAAATTTACCTAAAGAAACAAACTATAAAACACTGATGAAAGAAATCAAAGAGGACACAAATAGATAGAGAAATATACCATGTTCCTGGATCAGAAGAATCAATATAGTGAAAATGAGTATACTACCCAAAGCAATCTATAGGTTCAATGCAATCCCTATCAAGCTACCAATGGTATTTTTCAGAGAACTAGAACAAATAATTTCACAATTTGTATGGAAACACAAAAGACCTCAAACAGCCAAAACAATCTTGAGAAAGAAGAATGGAACTGGAAGAATCAACCTGCCTGACTTCAGACTATACTACAAAGCTACAGTCATTAAGACATTATGATACTGGCACAAAGACAGAAATATAGATCAGTGGAACAAAATAGAAAGCCCAGAGATGAATCCATGGATCTATGGACACCTTATCTTTGACAAAGCAGGAAAAAATATATAATGGGAAAAAGATCATCTCTTTAACAAGTGGTGCTGGGAAAACTGGTCAACCACCTGTAAAAGAATGAAACTAGAAAGAACACTTTCTAACACCATACACAAAAATAAACTCAAAATGGATTAAAGATCTAAATGTAAGACCAGAATCAGTTCTAATGAGGTGGATGAAACTGGAGCCTATTATATAGAGTGAAGTAAGTCAGAAAGAAAAACACCAATACAGTATATTAATGCATATATATGGAATTTAGAAAGATGGCAATGATGACCCTATACCCTATATGTGAGACAGGAAAAGAGACACAGATATAAAGAACAGAATTTTGGACTCTGTGGGAGAAGGCAAGTGTGGAATGATTTGAGAGAATAGCATTGAAACATCCATATTACCATATGTAAAATAGATCACCAATCTAAGTTCAATGCATGAAACAGGGCACTCAAAGATGGTGCATTGGGACAACCCAGAAGGATGGGATGGGAAGTGAGGTAGGAGGGGGGTTTCGGATGGGGGGACACATGTACACCTGTGGCTGATTCATGTCAACGTATGGCAAAAACCACCACAATACTGTAAAGTAATTAGCCTCTGATTAAAATAAATTAATTAATTTAAAAAAAAAAGAATACTGGAGTGGGTTGCCATGCCCTCCTCCAGGGAATCTTCCCAACCCACAGATCGAACCCACAATCTCTTATGTCTGCCACATTGGCAAATGGGTTCTTTACCACTAGTACTACCTTGGAAGCCTCTTTTCTTATTGCTTCTTTACACCCAAACCAATAACCCCCATAAACTTGATTCTTAAGGTAATAAGAGGAGAATCATCAGGAGAGGCCATTGCCTTTAAAATAAACTAACCCAAGGACAGACATAGGAGAAAATGATGCCCTTGGAGTCATGCAGTAAGTTCATCCTGTGATTCAGCTCATGGGCAATAGATACACTGTCATTTTGTTTATTTTAAAATTTTGTTTGTAAACTCAATGTCCACAGTACATTGCCAAGACAGTATAGCTCTGATCTGTGTAAATGTTTTGGTAACTCATTAAAATGACAATTCACTACTTCAGTTATGTTTCTGATAATATCATTCATTTTTAGATCATCCAATTAGTAAAGACAGTGGTGTCCTTGATTATAAGACACTGTCACTATTTCTGGAAAAAAATAAAGGAATGTGCTTCCCAATGATTGTTTATCACTTGATAATTACAGAGTCCTTGCAGCTATTCTTTATATTTCAAGAACTCCTATTTTTTTCCTCAGGATCCAGCAGTTTTTTGCTTTATTTTCCTCTTAAATACCTCCTGCTATTTAAGCAATAATTCCTTCTAAATCAATTGTTAGCAGCAGTTAATGACCGGTTGGTTAATTAATAGCTCAAAGCAAAGCTGAGGGTGTTCCCTGAGCTAACAAACCACCAGCCTCTAACTGGGGTATTATTGTTAATGTACCCTGTAATCACTGGCTTCTCAAACAGCCTCACTGCCACATATTATTCTTTTTTAACTAAAAAAGATGAGTTGAGTGGGAAATAGGTGACAGCACTATGCAGTCACTCATAACACTATACCCATTTTGAAGTTATTTGCATGTTCAGCTTGATCCTTATTTCCACAGGATGTGCCAATAGGCAGGGGGATGAAATATCAGCCTGTACTGTTTAGGAAGCTCTTTTAACCACAGCGGTTTCCTCTCTTCAACCTCCAGTGCTCTAAGCCTGGTGTAGCTGCAGCAGCCTCATGGCATTCTGCATCTTTTCTGTTCCAAAATTGTACTCTTAAGCACTGTGCTCCTGACAGTAGAAGCAGAGAAACTGTGCTGCACACTTCCTGCCTGATAAACATATGGCTTACTTACTGACACCAGATATGCCTTTTGTACAGCGAATAGAGAGGATATGTGCTTAATAATTAGTGCAAGAAACAACACATCAAGAGTCCTTCGTTCCTAACATTTCTGTCTTGTTCTGTGCAATCACAGGAAAGTGACTTAGCAAGTCTCTACTTCTTGTGCTAATAATTCTAACAATCAACCTAAATTAAAGAGAAGATGAGTATTCATCAGAAAAGAGTCTAGAGGAGCTATAAGGCCCTTAAACTGTGCCTTTTCTAGAAATATATTTATGAACATGTTGCATGAAAATAAATATCAAGTAGATATTTTGTGTTTCACTAAAGTAATGCTTTCATTTTTATATGTCTTCTTTTTTTATTAATTTCTTGAGAGAGGACTGGCAAGAAGCTTTTGGTTGTGTCATCCAATCCTCACTGTGTATCTATAACACAATGAGATACCAAGGGTGAATAATACTGTGAAGGGTTAGGATATGAATATTAGCTAACAGTTTTCCTTCTAGATTTCAGTGTAATGGACTATTGCTGGATAAAACAGGGTATTATGATGGAATCATAAATCTCAAACACCAACCTTAAGGATTTGCTGACAACATCATGACATGGTCTTTCATAGACAATAATGGAGGAGAAAGTTGATGAATTAAAAGGAAGGAAAAGTGTAGGCTATTCAAGAATAGGGAAGATTCTGAAGGGGAAAGACATGGGAGATACATAAACACTGAAGGAAAAAAAGATGAAAATGAAAGATACTATGAAATACACTTCCAGTAGAAGTCATGTGGTGTACTTATGCTTGTGAGAACCACAAATAATGCTCTCAGCTGAGTCACAAAGGAAATAAGAGTCGGAGTCCATGATCTCCAACAGGATTTCAAGCTTGGTTTGCAGGCAGTTGCCTAGATTGCTATTAAAGTTTACTCATTGGAGCTCCAGTCCATCTATATTTTAGTATTTTCATGATTTCTACAATTTCACCGTTTACTGAAACTGACTCGGATTCCCAGAATAAGCAAAACATATCCATTAATATTGAATACTCAACATGTTCCCGGTCTATAGACATGATTAAAAACATAAAAGATTAAATTTGTTCACAGAAATTACTTTTTGACTAAACTAAAGTTCCCGAATGGATTGCTCTCCCATAAGCCTACCTGTAATGGTCTAAACTTTGAGGTATGATGTTCCCACCAGAGCTATAAAAGCTATTCCTTGCTATGTGTCCATTTAAACAGCCATTTTCGCATTTAGAGAGAATGTGTGCTCAGTCACTAAGTTGTGTACGACTCTTTGTGACCCCATGGACTGTAGCCCACCAGGCTTCTCAGTCCATGGAATTTTCCAAACAAGAAAACTGTGATGGGTTGCCATTTCCTACTCCAGGGAATCGTCTTGAACCAGGGATAAAACCCGTGTCCTTTGTGTCTCCTGCATTGGCAGGTGGATTCTTTACCACTACCACCACCTAGGAAGCCCCTTTGGGAGAATTTATTCAAATTTGGCAGGGACTTATTTTCTTAACTTGATGTTAATATTAATGGGAAAATATAACTTTGGCTTGCTGAGAATCTAGTGTATTTCAGGCACTGAACCTTATTCCCATTAATACTAACAATGAATATCTCTGGTTCAGTCAGTTCAGTTCAGTAGCTCAGTCGTGTCCAACTCTTTGCAATCCCATGAACTGCAGCACACCAGCCTCCCTATGCATCACCAACTCCCAGAGTCCACCCAGACCCATGTCCATCGAGTCAGTGATGCCATCCAAGCATCTCACTCTCTGTCGTCCCCTTCTCCTCCTGCCCTCAATCTTTCCCAGCATCAGAGTCTTTTCAAATGAGTCAGCTTTTCGCATCAGGTGGCCAAAGTATTGGAGTTTCAGCTTTAGCATCAGTCCTTCCAATGAACACCCAGGACTGATCTCCTTTAGGATGGACTGGTTGGATCTCCTT
>NW_011494835.1:6089505-6094176 GCF_000754665.1 Bison bison bison | reverse complement strand
TCCGACTCTTTGCGACCCCATGAATCGCAGCACGCCAGGCCTCCCTGTCCATCACCAACTCCCGGAGTTCACTCAGACTCACGTCCATCAAGTCAGTGATGCCATCCAGCCATCTCATCCTCTGTCATCCCCTTCTCCTCCTGCCCCCAATCCCTCCCAGCATCAGAGTCTTTTCCAATGAGTCAACTCTTCACATGAGGTGGCCAAAGTACTGGAGTTTCAGCTTTAGCATCAGTCCTTCCAATGAACACCCAACTGATCTCCTTTAGGATGGACTGGTTGGATCTCCTTGCAGTCCAAGGGACTCTCAAGAGTCTTCTCCAATACCACAGTTCAAAAGCATCAATTCTTTGGCGCTCAGCTTTCTTCACAGTCCAACTCTCACATCCATACATGACCACAGGAAAAACCACAGCCTTGACGAGACAGACCTTTGTTTGCAAAGTAATGTCTCTGCTTTTGAATATGCTATCTAGGTTGGTCATAACTTTCTTTCCCAGGAGTAAGTGTCTTTTAATTTCATGGCTGCAGTCACCATCTGCACTGATTTTGGAACCCAGAAAAATAAAGTCAGCCACTGTTTCCACTGTTTTCCCATCTATTTCCCATGAAGTGATGGGACCAGATGCCATGATCTTAGTCTTCTGAATGTTGAGCTTTAAGTTAACTTTTTCACTCTCCTCTATCACTTCATCAAGAGACTCTTTAGTTCTTCTTGACTTCCTGCCATAAGGGTGGTGTCATCTGCATATCTGAGGTTATTGATATTTCTCCTGGCAATCTTGATTCCAGCTTGTGCTTCCTCCAGCCCAGTGTTTCTCATGATGTACTCTGCATATAAGTTAAATAAGCAGGGTGACAATATACAGCCTTGATGTACTCCTTTTCCTATTTGGAACCAGTTTGTTGTTCCATGTCCAGTTCTAACTGTTGCTTCCTGACCTGAATACAGGTTTCTCAAGAGGCAGGTCAGGTGGTCTGGTATTCCCATCTTAGTATTATTAAATTTTTTTGTGCATACTGAAGACATCAAGGTGCAGAGATGTTAAATAACAGCCAAAAGTCAGCCAACTAGCAGTGAGCAAAGCCAGAGTCAAAGCAGAATTCTGCCCAATGCCAACACATAACACTATTATATCTAATACAGAACACTGATCTTTGAATCTCACATCAATCTCTAAATCAGAGCACGTTGCTTCTGATGATCCACAATTATCCTTTTCAAGTTCCATCCTTACACCACATTCACTTAATATTTTCTTAAAATTTATTTACAACCATAGAGTTATTTGGGGAAAAAACAGAATGTGAGATCATTTTTGCCTTCTGAAGTGTCTTGATTAAAGTTAGATGGCTGACACTGAAACAGTATCCCTCATCTCAAAGCTCATGGCTGAGTGGAAACCCAACTGACGGTACACATGATCAGGACAATGTCCCTGGTGCCATGAAAACACTCAGGGTTTTATTATTATTATTATTACTATGTTCAACTGACTTTTTCAAGAATCGACTAGGGGAGAGTATGTCTTCCAGTTTCCCTGAAGGGGCGCTCAATCTAGTTAAATTGAAGGAAGACTAAACAGTTCGTAAGTGAACACAGTGCAACAATGGAGAGTCAGCAGCAAACTTTGGGACTTTTAAATTATTTTTGCAGTAATTTATAGCTGTGCGTTTGAATCAACAACATTATTTCCGCATTTGCCAAAGCAAGAACAACAAAATCCTACTGTGCATGTCCTACTGTTATCAAATGCAATTTCTTTATTAAATTGACTTTTGTTTCAGGTTTACCACCTAGACTTCTCTGCTTTAAAGCAGGCTGTTGTGTAAGCTGTCACAGCTACTAATTAGTTATGGATTGGACAGCTAAGTGTAATGTAAGATCCTATGAATCTAGGATCACATACAACATTTCAGTTGGTTGGACTATGTTTAGTATATGTAAGAATATTAGATGAAATAAGCCATGCAGAATAAATTTATTTCTCACACACACAACCAAATGAACATATCTAGTTGTTAAACCACACTAATTATTCACACAGTTGGCAAGTATTCAAAATACTGGAGCAGTGGACACTAATGCAGTAAAAACAATTTTCACACATTTTCATTTGCTGTGAAAATTGTTCTTCCAATACCCCTTCAAAGTGTTTACAGTTCATTAGAAAATGTTTAATCTCCCCCAAACTGTATTCAAAGCAGTATATTTTCTATTTCTTCATATTACATCACTGGCAAATAATAATCGAAGAAAGTGTCTTTTAAAAGTAAAAGGAAGTAACATGGGAACAGGACTTGGTTTTGCAAGTTTTCAAGCTGCAAAAGTGGAAGCTCAGGTGATGATAACCCAGCTTCAGGGAAAAAAACTGAGAAGTCAGGCCTCCTTCTTGGGAGGGGGTTCTGCTTGAAATTGTAGATTGTGTGGCTTGAATTTGAGTCTTGAGGACAGTTTAAAAGCAGGTATCAGTTAGCCAAGACATCAAGAAGAAGCAATTTGCTGACATTTACATTTGACTACTAGTGAGTGCTCCAGTGAGCGTAGGAAGAAAATGGAGGTGGTGAAGTTCAGGTTAAATCGTGTCATTAACGCCACTACAAGCATTCAGATCCATCTACTTAATTATCTGGTATAATCAGAGCTTTCTGTTCATTTTTTACACATAAGAGAGAAAAAACAGTCACTTTATCCTGTTGTTATGTGAATAGCAAGCACTGATTATCCCAGTTTATCCTCAAAAAAAAAAAAAAAAACTGGCAAATTCTCTCAGGGAAATCTTCATGATTTACGGCAGTATGGATTTCACCCTGATAAACTGTTTTTTTCAAGGCTTGCTTTTCTTAACGTTTGTTGTCCAAAGGTCACGCGGTCATAGCCAACAGAACAAACTCTATAGAATTAGAGAAACGATAGCATTCAACAGTTCCATCTAGATTTAGAAATGCCCAGGGTGAAGATGGCTTGTGCTGGATTAATGCCCAGGTTTCTCTCAGTCACTTCTGATTCATTTAAAGGTGTAGTGGGAAAGGAGTTTACTTATAATGACATGGATGAACACTCACACTCCGTTTTCTCTGTTTTCTTTGAGGATGGCTCATATGGACAAATTTGGTACAGGTCTAGCCTATCTTTTGCTGACCATGAGACAGGAATATGAACAGAGTCGAGTCCAAATTATTTAAAACATATAAATCAGGTTTTTAAAGAAAACCACTAAACCACTAATTAAATAAAATCTATTTTATCTTCCTACCTAAACTAATATCCTTTAAAACCACCTGGAACACCAGATTGGAATTTGGAATTCTTGAATGTCTCAGAGTTGCAAGCTGGGAAAGCAACAAGTTCAGGATCTGTGTCCCAGGCTGTGAAGTTTGCGGAAAGTTATTTTCTAAATCTGCTCCAATTTTCCAACATTACTCCAAGAATGTGCAGATTAAAACTGAATAGAATCTGTTCTGCTTCGGAAAGAACAGTGATGTATACATATTTCGGAAAGATATCCATCCAAAATAGTTTTAGGACTTAAAGAGAGTAAGTTTTATCTAAAAACGCACTTATAAGAATCAGCTCAAACCTGAAAATTAACAAATAAATGGAAATTAACTAGACTTTAACAGAGGTTGGGCTATTAGCAAGTATAACAGTTTGCTATTTGCCAAAAAAAGACAATTTCTTGGCTCTAACATGTCACATCACTGCCACGGCCTGTATCGGTTACAATTTATGGCCCCGCCACAGTTTGGTATGGTTGACTAAAGGCTTTTTTTCTTCTAAAGAGCTTTCTGCATGAAAAATTCAGAACCCAGTTATTTTGACAGTTTGGTTATTTAAATATATTTTCATTGCTTTCGCTCACTACTCCTTAACTCATCTTATCAGTACCTATTATTTACCAGGTACTCTTTCAGGTATAAGATCTACAGAGATTAAAAAATAATAATCTTCTGGCAAGTCAAAGGACTTGGACTATTATCTGGCTTCAGATCAGATCAGATCAGTCGCTCAGTCGTGTCCGACTCTTTGCGACCCCATGAATCGCAGCACGCCAGGCCTCCCTGTCCATCACCAACTCCCGGAGTTCACTCAGACTCACGTCCATCAAGTCAGTGATGCCATCCAGCCATCTCATCCTCTGTCATCCCCTTCTCCTCCTGCCCCCAATCCCTCCCAGCATCAGAGTCTTTTCCAATGAGTCAACTCTTCGCACGAGGTGGCCAAAGTACTGGAGTTTCAGCTTGAGCATCATTCCCTCCAAAGAAATCCTAGGGCTGATCTCCTTCAGAATGGACTGGTTGGATCTCCTTGCAGTCCAAGGGACTCTCAAGAGTCTTCTCCAACACCACAGTTCAAAAGCATCAATTCTTCGGTGCTCAGCCTTCTTCACAGTCCAACTCTCACATCCGTACATGACCACAGGAAAAACCATAGCCTTGACTAGATGGACCTTAGTTGGCAAAGTAATGTCTCTGCTTTTGAATATGCTACCTAGGTTGGTCATAACTTTCCTTCCAAGGAGTAAGTGTCTTTTAATTTCATGGCTGCAGTCACCATCTGTAGTGATTTTGAAGCCCAGAAAAATAAAGTCTGACACTGTTTCCACTGTTTCCCCAACTATTTCCCATGAAGTGATGGGACCGGATGCCATGATCTTCATTTTCTGAATG
>NW_011494835.1:6077871-6089405 GCF_000754665.1 Bison bison bison | reverse complement strand
TTTTAGTTCCTCTTCACTTTCTGCCATAAGGGTGGTGTCATCTGCATATCTGAGGTTATTGATATTTCTCCCAGCAATCTTGATTCCAGCTTGTGTTTCTTCCAGTCCAGTGTTTCTCATGATGTACTCTGCATATAAGTTAAATAAACAGGGTGACAATATACAGCCTTGACGAACTCCTTTTCCTATTTGGAACCAGTCTGTTGTTCCATGTCCAGTTCTAACTGTTGCTTCCTGACCTGCATACAAATTTCTCAAGAGGCAGATCAGGTGGTCTGGTATTCCCATCTCTTTCAGAATTTTCCACAGTTTATTGTGATCCATACAGTCAAAGGCTTATCTGGCTTGCCTAGGGTTAAATATTTACATTTGATAATATTATTCAAGTTCTTTGAACAACATTTTCTCAAGAAAAACTAAAATAGTATTTTCTGCAGGGACTTGGTAAGAATAAAGCACAACCTAAAGAATTCCATTTCATACATGGAAAAGCCACATTCTCCAGGAAGCCAGGTGCTTCTCTTGGGTACCCAAAGCTGTTGTGAATGATTAAGCTTGCTTTCCCCCACTATATAACCAATTCTTCTTGAGTTCTCACTGTAATCAATTGTCAGTTTTAGTTGATCACCTCATTTATTTCCCCTATAAAAGTTCCAAGATGTGCATAGGATCACAAGCTTCCAATCCTCCTCGCAGGAGAATATGCCCTAAGACCAGCAGTTTTAGAACATCACAGTGCTGGGACTTCCTTGGTGGTCCAGTGGTTAAAGACAACACGCTTCCAGTATAGGGGGTGGTGGGTTCAATCCCTGGTCAGGGAACTAAGATCTCACATGCCATGCAGTGAAGCCAAAAAATAAAAATATTAAAAAATAAATAAAATAAAATAAAAAGAAGAATCTCCCAGTCTTTAATTATTGCTACCTGGCTAGAAAAGGGTCTAATTCTGTGTTCTGCACAGTGCGTAATTCCGTGTTGGTGCTCAATAAATGTGAAATACCAATAATAACCATGGTGGTAATCACAATTCCTTCTGATATAAGCTTGTTTGTCTCAACCTTGTTTTTACCCTGTGTCTCTTAGTAAATTGCCTGGCATTTTCCCTGCTGCACTTGTCTTTTTTAATTACATCCTACTGACATGATTCTTCAAGCATCTTAAAGAGAATGGAAGGAAGGCTTACTGCTCTCTACACAAAAGGAGCTGCAGGAAGCAGGTGCCTCACAGTCAGAATAATAAATTCCAAAGCAATAGGCTGGGTCATGCTTTCATTCCTCATAAATACAAAATGGTGGGTATGGGGGGAGTGAAGGCACAAGGAAGGAGGGGAGAACTTAGTTCGCATGAGCGCACTGCTGAGGACAAGCATGACTTTTGTTTCCTTATGTTAGTTGTACTGGGGAGAGTCGGTGCAGTACAGCAATTCATAGCCACTGCATAAGGCATTTGCTTGGGCCTGGAAAAAGAAGAATCGTGTACAAATGTCACTGATAAACAGAAATTGAGCATCTCTTTTGCAAAACCCACATATTGGTGGCACAGTGGAGAAATACATTAAAAAAGAATAAAATTTCCATTGTACGTAACTCTGGTTTAGGTAGTCATGGAGACCCATTCATGAACAAAAGCCATGTGCTGGTCTATCTAGGATGAATAAGTTTTCTTCCTGGTCTCTTCCTTGACATTGATATTAAAAATAGTGTCCTTTCTTCAAAAGATTAAGCATTGAGCTTACTTAAGCTTTGAGCATTGAGTAAAGCATTAAGCATTGAGTAAAGATTCTCTTTAAGAGCTTCCCTGGTGGTTCAGTAGTAAAGACTCCACCTGTCAGGAGACCTGGGTTTGATACCTGGGTTGGGAAGACCCCTTGGAGAAGGAAATGGCAACCCACTCCAGTATTCTTGCCTGGGAAATTCTTACCTGGGAAATCCCATGGATAGAGGCGCCTGGCGGGCTGCAGTCCATGGGATTGCAAAAGAGTCAAACACGACTTAGTGACTAAACAATAGCAACACAGATTCTTCAGGACCTTTAAAGCTGTGGAGAAAAACCTTTGCAAAATTTAATCTTCCAAAGTTAGTATGTAATGTTAACTTCATTCTTACATTTTTAAAACTATATTTATGTTATACATAAAAATGTATCAATGAAAATCACAGTCCCTGCTTTCTGGAAGCTTACAGTTCAGTGGAAAAGACATATTTTATAATTTATGAAAATAATTATTAAATTATAAATGTAGAAAAGTATAATTGGAAAAGTTATGTATGGAAAAATATGGGTACCATGTAAGCATATTGCAGAAGGCACTACTTCCTTTGGCAAGGGGGTGATCTTCATAAATAAAACAAGGGAAAGAGGAGAAAGAACTTAAGACATTCCTGCAAATAGTCTGTGAAATAGATAATGCTAACCGGGCCTAATGTTGCAGCAGTTCAGATGGACCGACGTGGATATATTTGATACGTATTTCAAAATCTGAATTGGTAAGACTTTGTGATTGGAGGGAAGAATGATGAAAGAGAAAGAAAGCAAGGCTGACTCTCAGTGAATAACGATGCCATTTACTGAGCTAAGAAAGAATGATGAGCAGCAGTGGAAGGATGGGGAGCAGGCAAGAAGGAGAAATTCAATTTTGGAAATGTTTACATAAAGTATATTTACATGAGTCCTAAAAATGGAAAGAAAACTATATAAATGAGAGTTTTTTCCCCTGCCTTCAAATAAACTTTTATGACAGTTTTCTCCACTGCTATTGAGAAGACGGAGCAGAGTGCTTGGTCTAATGTCATTCAGGGCTCTTGTAAAACTCTGAATATCTCTCCACATTTGATAGGTTCCTATATTTTGAATCCTACACTCTTGGGTTAAAATTTTAAGAAAAAATACTTTCTATTTGCCTTTGGGGTGCAGACATGTGCCTTGAGTTCCATCAGTTAGAAGTACCTGTGGAGATTTTAATTTGAAAGTGAGCTACAGAAAGCAGAAAGCTAGGCATCAATTTTGCTGGTGTGCTAGCATTGTTTTGCAGTTGGTGGTAGCAATAGCAATCACTATCAGGCCAATTAGAAGTGAGGTTCTATTGTTTCTGAAAGTGTAAAGCCTATTTCTTCAGATCTTTCAATGATTCTCTGAGCAATGTAATATTCCCTAGTAACCCCCATTCTGTTGAAAGTAGCAAAAGTTACTGTCTTCAACTAAAACAACCCCAGGTCTAATTAATACACAGTAACAATATATTCTATTAAAACACTGTATAACATTTCCACTTACATAACTTGTTATACATCAAACAATATATCTACTTCAAAGTACTAAAATATTAAATAAAAACAAAGTTAAAAAAAACACACAGATGCTTTTAAGAAAATAATCTAATAATTTAAATTTAATAATTAAGTTCATAGACTGTAACAGAATGCCACAAAACAGGAAATAAACTTCAAAACTGTAGGAAATGAATATAGAAGCTATTCCTAATAAGTCTATTTATAATTAGTGTCTAGGAGACAGAAATGAAAAATGGAAATCTATGTATGTAATTCTAAGTTAACAGACGTAAAATTGTTGTATAACAAGGACACTCAAACTAGTCTTTCAAATTTTCAGTTTACATTGAATCCAGGAAGTGGCTGCAGTCGACATGCATAAATTAACACAGTTTTTAAACAGGTTTGCTTATCCAGGGGCTTCCCAGGTGGCAGCGGTAAAGAATGCAAGAGACGCAAGTTCAGTCCCTGGGTGGGGAAGATCCTCGAAGGAGGAAACGGCAACCCACTCCAGTATACTTACCTGGAGAGTTCCATGGACAGAGAAGCCTGGCAGGCTACAGGCCATGGGGTTGCTCAGATTGAGCGACTGGGCACACATGCGCATACTTATCTCAAACCAGGAAATCGGTCTTTCTCAAACTACAATTAAAAACAAAAACTAAAAAAAAAAAATTTCTTTAAAATCTAGATGTTCTTTATCCCGTCTAATTTCTTCCAGCTACCCTTAATATTCAATGGGCCACCTAAAATCTGCTCAAACATTGTATGTCAGTCCTGCAAATTCTGAGAAACCTTCATGAAAGCAGAAAGTTGATTGGAAACAAATTTTACTGTCTTAAATACAGACGCAGACTGTCTTAAAAAGAACTAACATTTATTTAATGCGTTCTACATGCCGGGCCCTGCATTACCTACTTTCTTCACAATATCTACAAGATGAAGAGCATGAGGTTTTTGGAAAACTGACATCAGAGAGTTAGCAAAGGAACAAATCTGAGATTCAAATTGCCTAGCTTCAGAACTCTGCTCTTTCCACTGTATTACACCAACTCTAGCAACAGGTAGACATGTTCTACCCCTGCCAACTGATAGGCTTCTCAGCAGGTCCTGCCCATCCAGCTTGTCCTCCTCCTCAGAAAATGTGATGTCTGGAAGAGCCTAGTTCCAGTTTTTTTCCAGCTGTGGCTCATCCCCATCCTTTATTCCTGGCAGAGTTGAGCCCTGTTTTCAATTTTTCTGATTGCTCTCAAAATGATTCTCCAGAATCAAGTCAAGTTTTCTATCAAACACTAGGATATGTCTTCTCTGCATTTCTAGTGTTGTTTCCTATCTACTCCATTTAATCTAGACCCACTAGGTACTTCCATAGTCAACGGACTGAATTTCTCACACTGTCTTGAATCAATTTAAACCTTGAGGGATGGAGTTCCCGATTTGACCTTGATTTTTTTCATTTACCTCCAACAAGTTCCTTTTACTTAGGCTATGGACCAAGTGCTGTGCCTGACATGCATGCTCAGTTGCTTAAGTCATGTCCAACTCTTTGTGACCCTATGGACTGTAGCCCGCCAGGCTTCTCCGTCCATGGGATTCTCCAGGCAAGAATACTGGAGTGGGTAGTTGTGCCCTTCCCCAGGGGATCTTCCCTACCCAGGGATCAAACCAACATCTCTTATGTCTCCTGCACTGGCAGGAAGGTTCTTTACCACTAGCACCACCTGGACAGCCCAGACCAAAGTGCTACCAGAATACCAAATCAATAGACTACCACTGCCCTAAACTCTATTCAAGAAGCAGTTCTTTTTTTTTTTTTTTAATACATTGAAGGAAAAGATCCTTAAAGCAAAAATAGCATTTTTAACAACAGTAAGTGGGAGTTACATTATTTCACCCATTACAAAGGACTTACACATTCACTGTTCATTTTAGGGCAGTGAATACATGTATTATCCTGTCATTATGAAAAAGTAAAATAGAGATCCTAAATATTAAATGATTTACCTGATGTCACAGAGCTAGTGGGTGGAGCTGGGTCTCAAATCTAGGCTTTATCTGCTAAGTCACTTCAGTCGTGTCCGACTCCGTACAACCCCATAGACAGCAGCCCACCAGGCTCTCCGGTCCCTGGGATTCCCCAGGCAAGAATGCTGGAGTGGGTTGCCATTTCCTTCTCCAATGCATGAAAGTGAAACATGAAAGTGAAGTCGCTCAGTCGTGTCCAACTCTTAGCGACCCCATGGACTACAGCCTTCCAGGCTCCTCCGTCCATGGGATTTTCCAGGCAAGAGTACTGGAGTGGGTTGCCATAGGCTTTATCTAGGCTTTTTTAAATTCCAAACCCCATCTTTCTGAGAAGTAGCAGCATTTATGACAAATATAATAATAAACCATTTAGTAAAATTCACTAAAACGTATCAGTGAAACAGATAATGTAACTTTAATGAGTTTTTAAAATCAGATACAAAAAGTTGGAAAAAATTTCATGGTAGGAAAAAATATTATTAATTTTTCTCTGTAATGCAAGTCAACAATATCAGTGTTTTTGAAAAGCTCTGAATGTTTCTTGACAGTATAGGGATTGGTTTGTCTAAATTGACAATTATACATGATTGAAGCTGTATTATTTACAGACATAGGGGGCTAGAAATACTTATTCAAAATGTGTTAGATCTAGCACATTTTATTTCACTGACTTGCAATTCTTTGTTCATGTATTTCTTCAACAATAGGGTCCACAGCATCAGATTTCTCTCTGAAGAAACTTATAGTAGAAAATATAACTAACACTATAAGGCTATAAATAGAACTAAATGAGTGGTTATGAAAAATAGCTGTTAGTAGAATTCAGATAAAAGAAGAGTTGCAGTGATTTGGAGCAGGGGTCAAAAAACTACCACCCATGGGCCAAATCTGGCCAATCACCTGTTTTGTAAATAAAATTTTATTGGAATATAGCCACATTCATCCATTTATATATTTTTATGGTCTCTTTTCTGTTAGATGAGCAGAACTGAGCCATTGTAACAGAGACTTGATTAAGTACACAGCACCTAAAATATTTATTACATTTTGTATTTTCCAGAATAAGTTTGCTGGCTACTGACAGTGTATTTGTTACACAAGGTTTTATGAGTGTAGAAGAGTTGGGCCTATGTCACTGGTAAAAATGGGGGAAGGGTTGAAAGGAGTGAATTCAGGCAGAGAACCTAGAAATAGCAGAGGCATATTTGTAAGATATGCTTAGGAATGGTCAAGGGACAGTAAAAAGTATGACTTGGTTCAAATACAGGACTGATGCTGGGAACTGAAGGGGTATACATTTGAAAGGCTGACACAATTCCAGGGCATTTGGGGCCAGGCTAATTCATTTGAAGTTTTCCTAAAGAATTTCACTGGTGATCCACTGAAGGTATAAATCTCAGTGCCCTCATAACCCAGTTCAGAATAGAGTCAAAGAGGAGAAGAGAAAGGAAGGAAGTAGGGAGGGGGGATGGGAAGGACAAGGAGAAGTAGAAAGGGAAAAAGCAGCAAACAAACCAATCGTATTTCTGGTACTTTTTAATATTAACGGGGATGCAGTTTGTAATGAAACCAACACTTTCAAAACTCCTCTTTCTTTTCTCATTCTTATCTTAACTTCCATGCTTGCTGTGCTTAGCTGTTAACTCGTGTCCAACTCTTTGTGACCCCATGGACTGTAGCCCGCCAGGCTACTCTGTCCATGGGATTCTCCGGGCAAGAATGCTGGAGTGGGCTGCCGTAACGCCCATAGTTTCTCTCTATCCCTAGTCTTTCACCTTCTGTTTCTTCACCAACTCACACAACACTTGTTATTTTCTTCCCTCCCACTTTCCTAGTTCCCCCTCCCACTTTCGTACTTTTATTTCTCCTTCTACCTTTTCCCATTTTCTACATCCCTCCTCTATCAATCCATCATTTCTCCTTTATGCAATCTTGAAGTCCTCCAGGAAAGACTGGACTCTCATTACAGCAGGGGCTTATAATGTTTTTTGTGCCATCAACTGGTGGGCAGTCCGGTGAAGCCTGTGGACCTCTCTCAGAACAATGCTTCTAAATGCCTAAAACAGAATATACTAGACTATAAAGGAAACCAAATAGACTGAAATGTAGTGAATAAAATGTGATATTAAATAATTATGTTGTGGTATATGTCTTTTGGGCTTTGCACTAGTGGTAAAGAACCCACCTGCCAATACAGGGGACACAAGAGATGCAAGGTTGGTCTGTGGGGTCAGGAAGATCCCCTGAAGGAGGGCATGGCAACCCACTCCAGTATTCTTGCCTGGAGAATCCCATGAATAGAGGAGCCTGGTGGGCTACAGTCCACAGGGTCGCGCAAAGTAGGACACAACTGAAGCGACTTGGCACACGGGTTTCCCTGATGGCTCAGTGAAAAGAATCTGCCTGCCAATGCAGGAGATATGGGTTCAACCTCTGGGTCAGGAAGATCTCCTGGAAAAGGGAATGGCAGCCCACTCCAGTATTCCTACCTAGGAAATCCCATGGACAGAGAAGCCTGGTGGGCTACAGTCCATGGGGTTACAAAAGTTTTGGACATGATTTAGTGCTTAAACAACAACATATATGTCTTTTATCTATTCATTAAATAACAAGATCTGATGATAAAATTAACAGCTGCTATAATTAAAAATAGTGATCAGTGTAAATGACATTTTGAGATAGCTATAATTAAATATATATATATATATAAAATACATGTGTATATATAAATATGTACTTGTATATGTAAATATATTTCTATTGTGGAAAAGCTTCAGGTGTCACTAACATTACCTTCATTTGTTGCCACTTAAATTCATAACTGAAAATATTTAATTTAATTTAGTGGTCAGTGAAAAGAAAGATGGAGTTTTTAGCACCCTCCTTAGATAATCTCCTGAAATCTGATTCGAAAACTCCTTCCCTAGAGGATGAATGAGAAGGCACTAAACAAGCAAAGACAAAAGTCCTTTCAATAGGTAGGATAAATGGAAGAAAGCTAGGAAGTCTCACATGAGAATACTTTTTTTAACCACTAAATTTTTTAAGTAAGAAGGAAAATTATAGCAATGGAGCTTTTATAAACATTTATTTGACAGCATTCAAAGTTGGGAAAAGGTGATTTAAATAAACTAGTCAGAATACTTTATAACAGTCAATGCACAAGGTAAACAACATCACTTACACTATATTTGGAAACAATAGGAAAGATCTTACCTGAATTCAGAAAACACTTCATTTATTTAACTGCCACATTTAAATCAGGGATTCTTACTTAGTAGCTAAGTTGTGTCCAACACTTTTGTGACCCCATGGACTCTAGTCTGCCAGGTTCCTCTGTCCATGGAACTTCCCAGGCAAGAATATTGGAGTGTGTAGCCATTCCTTTCTCCAGGAGATCGTCCCAACACAGGATCAAATTTGGGTCACCAGAATTGTAGGCAGATTCTTTACAGTCTGAGCCACCAGTGAATCAGGGGTAGATGACAATTAAGCAAATGTTTCCCCAAACTGAGTATTTAGTTTCACAAAGTAGTTTATTCCCCAACTCAGCTACACTTAAAGACACATACACACATTCAGAGCATGTACAACTAGAGAAAGTAGCCAAGTTGTTGGAAATCCAGTGCATTCAAATTGTTCAACAGGAAATTGCTATATTCTCCAAAAATACAGGCATTTTGAACAATGATTTATCTGTATGTCACACAATAAAAGTTAGAGTTGTCGTTTAAATTCTCACTCTGCCACTTGTTAACTGTGGCAAATTCCTTTAAGCGTCAGTGGTTTTCATCTTGAAAGTTAGAACAACGCTAATGCTCTCTAGCCCAGAGGGCTACAGAGAGAATAATTACTCCATACATGCAAAAGCACTAATCATGGTATTGGATGCATTGCAAATACTCAATATGTGTTGATTGTATTTCAAAATAAGAGTGTACTGCTAGATCCACAAATTAAGATACTATCATTTAAAATCATCTTCAAATGAAAGGTCTCCAATGTACCCCTTTCTTCTTGACTAAATCATGTGTTTGCTGTCCTAGAAAGAAAGCTATAATTTAGCTCTCTATACAATTTCCTTGATCCTGAGGCAACACTGAGGCTATAACACTTAAACATTCAAAGCATTAGAAAGCTGAGTATCTAAATAGGTACTTTGAAAGAATTTTGATTACATTGTATACTCCCATCTTACTGCCTTGGTACAAAATAATTATACTCTTTTGAACACAAGGTTTCAGTGTACCAACCCAGATTTCTGAAGTTGTGCAGCCTCAGGGCAAATGGAGAAAATGTTATGAAATTCAGCTCTACCTTGTTCTCTTGATAACAACAACAACAACAACAAAAAGCAGTTAAAATAATGGGAATTAAAATCCTATGGGCTGGCTGGTAATGTGGCACAGAGAGGGACAGTGGGTATACCTGAAAGCTATAAGTCTACTTAAACCTGCATTAGGTTTTATCTAAAAAACAAGCAAGCAAATAGTAGCTTTTGTACTTGCGTTCTTGGAAACAAAATTAAGTGCTTTCCTATGAGGATGTATATTTGTGTGTGCATGCTAAGTCACTTCAGTTGTGTCCAACTCTTTGTGAATCTATGGACTGTAGCCAGCCAGGCTTCTTTGTCCATGGGATTCTCCATGCAAGAATATTGGAATGGGTTGTCATGCTCTCCTCCAGGGGATCTTCCTGACCCAGGAATCAAACCTGGGTCTCCTGCATTGCAGGTGAATTCTTTACTGCTGAGCCACCAGGGAAGCCCCAAGGATGGACATATTAGTATGCAAGATTCCTTCTAGTGAAGATGTATTTTAACAAAGTAATCCTTTGAAAATGATATCTACATTTTGTCCTAAGAGAAAATGTTAGTATGGCTCCCTTGACTTGCCTGAAACATTTTGAGCCAACCTCGTGTTCAGGTTGGTCTCTCTGTATCTTTCCTCAATCCGGCTAAGTGTCATTTAACCTTCCCGATTTTATAAGCCATCAGCACTCTTCCTGTCCATCACTTCAATTGCACAAGACTGGACCATAAAATTGAAAATTTAAGCCAAGCTGAGAGAAAAATTGTGATTCGTCCTGGCCCTCTCCTAGACATTAGGTTTATCCTCTGGTCTCTTACTCAGTTTGCCCGAGAGGCCTCCAAGCCATAGTTGGTTATTTATGTGACCCCTTTCTCGCTAAAACCACATCAAATCTTCTCTGATTTTACCTTTTTTCTGTCCCTCTGTTTACTAGGGTAGATTAAAGGTTGCTCTTGACTAAGACCTCATAACCAAAGATTCATCACTTTCTGCATCTTCCTTATGGCTTGCATTTTAACAGAACCTTAATGTTCTGTCTTTAGCCCACACACTGATAGAGAAACATTACTTTTTCTTCTACTTCCAAAAGTTTGCATAATTTCAGGATCTATGTGTGGGAGCTGTATAACCACGCTGCTACAAGATGAAATGCAATGGCAATTTTTGCAGTTCTGCTGTGATGTAGAAGCACAGCACTGTAAAACTAGAGAAACAGGATCTCAAAGAAGGATCTCATAGAGGTCACAAATTCAAATGCATATGTAGTCCAGGTAGGTAAACTGCTATATTTTGTGACCACATGTAAGACAACAGAGTAGTGAATTGACTTTAGTCATTGAAAACAATTAAATACTGAGCTATGCAAAACTTCCCTGGTGGTTCAAGGCTGAGATTCTGTGTTCCCAATGCAGAGGGTCCAGGTTCAATCCCTGGTCAAGGAACTAGATACACCCATTTGAATGCAAAGTTCCAAAGAATAGCAAGGAGAGATAAGGAAGCCTTCCTCAGTGATCAGTCCAAAGAAATTGAGGAAAACAATAGAATGGGAAAGACAAGAGATCTCCTCAAGAAAATTAGAGATACCAAGCGAACATTTCATGCAAAGATGGGCACAATAAAGGACAGAAATGAAATGGACCTAACAGAAGCAGCAGATATTAAGAAGAGGTGGCAAGAACACACAAAGAACTATACACAAAAGATCTTCATGACCCAAATAACCATAATGGTGCGATCACTCACCTAGAGCCAGACATTCTGGAATGTGAAGTCAAGTGGGCCTTAGGAAGCATCACTATGAATAAAGCTAGTGGAGGTGATGGAATTCCAGTTGAGCTATCTCAAATCCTAAAAGATGATGCTGTGAAAGTGCTGCACTCAACATGCCAGGAAATTTGGAAAACTCAGCAGTGGCACAGGACTGGAAAAG
>NW_011494835.1:6077280-6077771 GCF_000754665.1 Bison bison bison | reverse complement strand
TTTTTTTGGGCTCCCAAAATCACTGCAGATGGTGACTGCAGCCATGAAATTAAAAGACGCTTACTCCTTGGAAGGAAAGTTATGACCAACCTTGATAGCATATTCAAAAGCAGAGACATTACTTTGCCAACAAAGGTTCATCTAGTCAACGCTATGGTTTTTCCTGTGGTCATGTATGGATGTGAGAGTTGGACTGTGAAGAAGGCTGAGCACCAAAGAATTGATGTTTTTGAAGTGTGGTGTTGGAGAAGACTCTTGAGAGTCCCTTGGACTGCAAGGAGATCCAACCAATCCATTCTGAAGGAGATCAGCCCTGGGATTTCTTTGGAGGGAATGATGCTAAAGCTGAAACTCCAGTACTTTGGCCACCTCATGCGAAGAGTTGACTCATTGGAAAAGACTCTGATGCTGGGAGGGATTGGGGGCAGGAGGAGAAGGGGACGACAGAGGATGAGATGGCTGGATGGCATCACTGACTCGATGGACGTGAG
>NW_011494835.1:6076849-6077180 GCF_000754665.1 Bison bison bison | reverse complement strand
CACTCAACATGCCAGGAAATTTGGAAAACTCAGCAGTGGCACAGGACTGGAAAAGGTCAGTTTTCATTCCAATCCCAAAGAAAGACAAAGCCAAAGAATGTTCACACTACCACACAATTGCACTCATCTCACAAAGGAGTACGTCAAGGGTGTATATTGTCACCCTGTTTATTTAACTTATATGCAGAGTACATCATGAGAAACGCTGGACTGGAAGAAGCACAAGCTGGAATCAAGATTGCTGGGAGAAATATCAATCACCTCAGATATGCAGATGACACCACCCTTATGGCAGAAAGTGATGAGGAACTAAAAAGCCTCTTGATGAAAG
>NW_011494835.1:6076342-6076617 GCF_000754665.1 Bison bison bison | reverse complement strand
AGAAAAGTCAGAGGAACCAGAGATCAAATTGCCAACATCCTCCAGATCACTGAAAAAGCAAGAGAGTTCCAGAAAACATCTACTTCTGCTTTAGTGACTATGTCAAAGTCTTTGACTGTGTGGACCACAACAAACTGTGGAAAATTCTTAAAGATATGGGAATACCAGGCCACCTTATCTGCCTTCTGAGAAATCTGTATGCAGGTCAAGAAGCAATAGTTAGAACTGGACATGGAAAAATGGACTGGATCCAAATTGGGAAAGGAGTACATCAA
>NW_011494835.1:6022467-6076242 GCF_000754665.1 Bison bison bison | reverse complement strand
CACCTCATGCGAAGAGTTGACTCATTGGAAAAGACTCTGATGCTGGGAGGGATTGGGGGCAGGAGGAGAAGGGGACGACAGAGGATGAGATGGCTGGATGGCATCACTGACTCGATGGACGTGAGTCTGGGTGAACTCTGGGAGTTGGTGATGTAGAGGGAGGCCTGGCATGCTGCGATTCATGGGGTCGCAGAGAGTCGGACACAACTGAGCGACTGAACTGAACTGAACTGAACACATGCTAACAAAACAACGCTCAAAATTCTTCAAGCGAGGCTTCAACAGTATGCGAACCATGAACTGCTAGATGTTCAAGCTGGATTTAGAAAAGTCAGAGGAACCAGAGATCAAATTGCCAACATCCTCCAGATCACTGAAAAAGCAAGAGAGTTCCAGAAAACATCTACTTCTGCTTTAGTGACTATGTCAAAGTCTTTGACTGTGTGGACCACAACAAACTGTGGAAAATTCTTAAAGATATGGGAATACCAGGCCACCTTATCTGCCTTCTGAGAAATCTGTATGCAGGTCAAGAAGCAATAGTTAGAACTGGACATGGAAAAATGGACTGGATCCAAATTGGGAAAGGAGTACATCAAGGCTGTATATTGTCACCCTGCTTATTTAAATTATATGCAGAGTACATCATGTGAAATGCTGGGCTGGATGAAGCCCAAGTTGAAATCAAGAATGCCGGGAGAAATATCAATAACCTCAGATATGCAGATGATACCAACCTTATGGCAGTAAGTGAAGAAGAACTAAAGAGCCTCTTGATGAAATTGAAAGAGGAGAGTGAAAAAAGCTGGCTTAAAACTCAACATTCAAAAAACTAAGATCTTGGCATCTAGTTCAATCACTTCATGGCAAATAGATGGGGAAACAATGGAAACAATGACAGATTTTACTTTCTTGGGCTCCAAAATCACTGCAGATGGAGACTACAGCCATGAAATTAAAAGTTGCTTGCTCTTTGGAAGAAAAGTTATGACCAACCTAGACAGCATATTGAAAAGCAGAGACATTACTTTGCCAACAAAGTTCCATCTAGTCAAAGCTATGGTTTTTCCAATAGTCATGTATGTATGTGAGAGTTGGACCATAGTGAAAACTAAGCGCTGAAGAACTGATGCTTTTGAACTGCAGTGTTGAAGAAGACTCTTGAGAGTCCCTGGGACTAAAATGAGATCCAACCAGTCCATCCTAAAGGAAATCAGTCTTGAGTGTTCATTGGAAGGACTGATGCTGGAGCTGAAACTCCAATACTTTGGCCACCTGATGCGAAGAATTGACTCATCTTAAAAGACCCTGATGCTGGGAAAGATTGAAGGCAGGGGAAAAGGGGATGACAGAGGATGAGATGGTTGGATGGCATTACCAACTCGATGGATATGAGGTTGAGCAAGCTCCAGGAGTTGGTGATGGACAGGGAGGCCTGGCGTGCTGCAGTCCATGGGGTTGCAAAGAGTCAGACACGACTGAGCAACTGAACTGAACTGAACTGTGCAGTGCAAACAAATCCTTTAAGTGAGCCAGATTCTACCTTTAGCTCATACCAGTTTTATTATCCATAACTGGTCAAATGGACCTTGTCTTACCCATTAAATGCTCACTAAAGAATATATTCTCTCTATTATTTTTTAAATAACAAAGTGCTGATATTACCTTTTGTGCTTTCCACACTTAATATCCATTCCAAAGAATATTTTGATAGGTTTGTTTCTTTTTTCCTAAAACACATCTCTAACATAATTATTTCATGTTTAAAGACATAATTACAGTAAAAATTGTGATCACTTTGCATTTTGGTCTACCACCAAAACCTCCTATCTGATATCTCTACCTTTATCAATCTATTGAGCACACTACCACGGAAACAACCTTCCTTAAATATATTATAATAATATTGTTTCTCTGCCTAAAAGCCAGCAAGGGGTTCAATCACTCTAAATTCTTGATCACTATAAGAAAGCTTCATATTAGCACATTTATCCTTTCTCCATTAAACTTCATCATCTCTTAGTCCCATTTGAACTCATCTTTTGTGTCAAACAAATTTGCTTATTACCAATCGCTGCCAAAGCAACCACTCAGTGGTAATTATGGTATGCCCACTGATGTTGTCATAAAGGAAAATGTTCAGAACATTTCCATTCCTAGTACAGCATGGAAAGTTCAATTTGCCTAGTCACTAATGTTTTTGCTGCAAGTGCCTTATGCTTCCTTAGAAAGGGAGTACTTGCACTTTTCAGAACTACTGGGTCATTGGCCTCTCCTTTGGAGCCATCTTTGTTGCTGCTCCAATCTTACACGTGAAGGTGTGTTCAGTCATGTCTGACTCTTTGTGACCCCATGGACTGTTGCCTGCCAGACTCCTCTGTCCATGGGATTTCCCAGGCCAAGAATACTGGAATGGGTTACCATTTCCTACACCAGAGGCTCTTCTCCACCTAGGGATTGAATCCTCCTCTCTAGTGTATGCTGCAATGGCAGGCAGATTCTTTACCACTGAGCCACCACTGAGCCACTGGAGTTGGGAAGCCCAACTCCAATCTTACAGTCACCCTTTTAGTAAATGGTAAATGTTTCCTTTAAAATGCCAATGCTTGTGTATATGTGGCAAAATTAACCTTCCCTAAAGCAAATGTGGCAGAATCTCTGGTGCAAAGTGCAGCATGACCAGAAGCAAATGGAGCAGGAGCAAGGAAATCTGTCCCAGAGAGTCCAGAAACACTATTTACTGGCAATTCTGTCTAAATCTGCTTTATTTGAATCTGAATCATAAGAGATCTTGATAGTAAGTAATTACTTCCTTTGAGATCAAGGTAACTAAGGGAAATAGCCTTGGCTTTGAACTACAGAACCAAATTAAAAGCAAACTTGTTTTACAGATAAGTGGCCTAAAGGCAGAGGTAAGATAAATAACTAATGGGCCATTGATGGAGAAAGAAGGTTTACAATTGGCACCCCTTAAGGCTCTTATGCCAAACATTCAACACCATCAGGCAGGAAAGGAACTCTAAATTTTGGGAACTAAAAACTGCCTGAATATAATTTGAACAGAGATTAAATGCTGTTTAAAAAAAAAAAAAAGCCCCTACTAAACTATTTTAAGAGGACCTTAGGGATCATCCAACTCATTCCCTCTCTGATCCCCTTGACTCAGTTTTCACTCACACCAACATGAAAGAACCTAATATTCTCTTATTTATTTCCCTAAAAGAGTCTCATTTTAGCAAACCACCCCACCGCCCCCACCCCAAAAAAAAACAATAAGCTTCAGGAAAAAGATATTTCCCAGCTAGCAAGCTGGTAAGGCCATAATGCAAATCTTGGTCTGTTGAGCTCCAGAGCCAAGGCTCTGTTGTTGTTAGTTCTGAATATATTAACTGCTATGGTTTAGAGACTGGTGCACAAGTGTGAATACAGGGGCCTTTCCCATCACCACCACCTCTCTGGGTTTGCACCGTCGCTTGAATTCAAGATGGTCATCAGAGGATGTCCCAGTGGTGTTCATGGGGGATAAGTCAGATGTGGGTAGAGGAAAGGTTTCCGATTCTAATGGGCTTGACCTTTCTTAGATGTCACTGTTCAAGGTGCAGGTTACTGACAAAGGAAAGTGTGGGCCAAAGGTGAAGATAATTTGAACTACTGCTGGATATGTTGGATTTGCTCAGATGATGCTTCACGTCTGCAGGGGATGATTCCATTCACACACAACCCCCAGGTGCTCAGTTCTGCCCACATGGCCCTTTCAGGTCCAGCCACTCTCTACGCCATTGTTATTCTAAGCATGCAACTTTGGTATCACCTGGGTATTTAGTGGAAATGCAGAATTTCTGACTCCACTTCACACCTACTGCATCAGAGTCTGCAGTCTAACCAGATCTCCAGGGTATCTTTATGTCAGAGTTAGAAGTACTCCAGTTTAGGTTATTTCTATACCAATCTTAAGACAGAAGAAATCTTTGTGAGGCTTTCTGTGGCCTTGTCTGCCTCAATTTTTCCACCTTCTAATTGCCTCCTTGGAAATCTTCCTGGTAAACAGAACCCAGGGTTCTGTTCCTTGGGAACAATCCACTCCTCTACACTCATCCCCTGTTCATCTGTCCCTCTTCACAAGTCCCGGGGATTATTTTCCTAGCCTTCCTAGCCTTGGACCCTGCCCTCCTCCCACTGTTTGTCCCAGTCATTTTATCTATCCTCACTTAGGTCCAGCAAGGGCGTAAGTGCTTTGGGAATAGCAGAACCTGACAGACTAGGAACCTATTTCCGGTATCCACCCTGCCTGCCCTCATTCCTGAGCTGAGGCAATTAAATGGAACCAACTCTGCTGAAGTTAGGTCAAATGAAAGGAGTGAATGGAGGTGGAGTGGGGAAGGTTAGGATATGGGAGGAGAAGGTGTTGATTAGTTTACGAAAAAAGTAATCTATCACACTTACATGTGATGCTTTTGTATGAAGTGTATTCTCAGTAGTGTGTTTCTGTCCATAGATTCCTGGAAACAAAGCTCTATTTCTTCTTTCCACCTTGAATCCAAACAGACATTAGAAATATTTCCAAATAATTATGATTATCTTCAATCTCTGGCTTGAGATAATCCAGCCAGAAAATGAGCCCATGTCCTTACATTCATGGGGAGGCCGTCCAGCCTAGCATTTAGTAAGTGGGTACTGATCTCTGACTCTACTACTCACTAGCTGAGTGGTTCTGGGTAAGTCCCTTAGTATCGCTGACCTTTAACTTCTTGTGAATGAGGATAATAACATTATACTGACTTCAGAGAGTTTTTACAGGATTAAATGAGAAACTGCAGATAAATGTTAATACATTATCTGGCCTATGGCATGCCTAATAAAATTGATATTCTCTTATTATTTCAGAATTACTATCCATGAAATGTTAATATTCACTCATGGCAACTGGAAAATGATGAAGGTTTGAATCTACACTCCTAGTATTAAAAATTATTATATAAAAATTTTAGTTGGAACCAAGGTCATCATAATACTAATAATATATTTATTGAGCATTAACTACATGCCACCTTTTCATATATGGTCATGAAGAATCCTGACAACTCTTTTGAGGCAGTTACTATTTTCACCTTCCTTTCTCACAAATCTGTTTCCTCTTTTCCTGGCACATAGCTGCAGATTGGGTAAACAGCCTAGACGTGGCCGTGTAACTGAGTAGAGTGGAACGCGTGAGGCCGGGATTATGCTACTTCCGGGCTTGGTCCACTAGCCCCACCTTGTTCCATCCCTCTGCTCTTCCTTCCTTTGTGGCAACCTTGAAAACTGCATGTTAAAGATGGAGGATCTACAAGAGGGAAGGATCCTGGCTTCTGTACCGCCTCTTAGAGAAAAGCCACCAGCTGTTCAAGAAGAACCATTTTGGATTTTATGTAAGTAAGAAATACATTTCTATTATGCTTCATTTCTGGCATGTATTTGTTACAGCAGCTAATCTCATCTTAACTGATTTACTTAGTCTACCTAAGATGACAGAGCATATAATTAGGGATTGGAATTCTAGGCCAGTGGAACCCTAAAGCCCGCACTTTGATTCATTATACTACACCGGCATCAAGCTTCACTTGAGAGCCAAAGAGTGGTTCCTTTTAGCTGCCTACCAAGTTATGCCAAATAGTAAACGCTGCTGCTGCTGCTGCTAAGTCTCTTCAGTTGTGTCCGACTCTGTGCGACCCCATAGACAGCAGCCCAACAGGCTCCCCCGTCCCTGGGATTCTCCAGGCAAGAACACTGGAGTGGGTTGCCATTTCCTTCTCCAACGCATGAAAGTGAAAAGTGAAAGTGAAGTCCCTCTGTCGTGTCTGATTTTTAGCGACCCCATAGACTGAAGCCTACCAGGCTCCTCCGTCCATGGGATTTTCCAAGCAGGAGTACTGGAGTGGGGTGCCATTGCCTTCTCCGAGTAAATGCTAGAAGGAGACAAATCTGAAATTAGAAACATCTCAACTGGGTTGTTTTCAGAAGCCAGTGCATGAATCTGCTGATTCATGGGCCCTAGGAATTTCCTACAGCCGTCATCAGATGGTTTCAAACAAGGCAAACTTATCAATAAGGAAAACAATTTTGCCTCAAGAACCCATCACTGATATCTGAAATCTGCTGTCAGTTTTACTTCTCTCTCTGTGGGGTACTGAACCAGTGACTTGTATGTTTGGAGCCTCTAACGAGGCTGGTAACGGTCTTATAAATTCTCCACGGAGCTCTCACACCTCTAATTGAGAATCAGACACGAGACTGGCCAGAGGCCAGGGAATATTCTCAAAGTGCGTGCTCATGGTGGCAACTACTCAAAAGGCTCAAGGAAAGGTCTCCCTGCCAGGGCTCTAAAGAATTAGGGCAAGCAGGGCTCGACTTGGTGGGACGAAAGCCCTACAGTGAAGTAGAAAAACAGCACTTATGATAACAATAAACACTCGCAGGGCACATGCAGATAACAGGGCGCTTTCAAGTGCGGTCTCAGTATCAATAGCCGTTGAGACAATCGCGCTTCGTTGTGGAGATTAAATCAATGAAGCTAAGAGACTTGCCAAGAACATAATAAAATAAGGTATAAACATTGGCCTTCTAACTGCAAGTCCATCATGAAACTCTCCCAGCTCTCTCTATCTAAGTTCTCAAAGATCCTAGTAAGGTCACTGCAGTGAAAATCAATGGGGCTGATTCTCACATTCTTTCAAATGAGGGAAGCTGACCTATAAGCCAAACAATATGGCCTGTGAGTGAGGGTCTGTTTCAGCACCATCCCTGCCCTCATTCCTGTCCACACAGGGCCTGGCCTCTGCCTGGCTTGGGGCCCTTCAGATCTGCCAGGAGCTACTTTGTCTTAACAATTCTGCAGCTTAGGCAGCAGACAGTACAAGTGGTGTATTAATTTTTTGACCTCCAAAATCAGGAAGCAGAACACTCTCATGAAGGCAGGGTCTGAGCTTCTCCTTTCTACTTAGGCTTCAACTTGGTTAAAGCCAAGGGAAAGAACCTTAGCAGAAGGCAACAAACCATCTTGGTTTGTTCTGCTTGGCAACCCTCTCTCAAGGCAGAGCTCAAGAATATTTACACATGCAAAGGGGGAGCATCACGTTTATTGTGTTCAAAAGGCTCGTTGCCATCAGGTCTGTCTCCTCAGTGCTGAGCTGCAAATCGGTGTTCCCACCTTACCACAGTATATGGTTTAAAAAAAAAAAAAAACTGAAGATGAGCTAAAAATACCTGAGCCAAGTTCAGCACTTCTGTAAGAAGGCTGAGCACACCGGTGACACCCATGGTAAAGACAGCGCCAACATTATACACAGCAAGTCACATCCTGATGAGTTAATTGCCCCCAACTGAATGTTAAGTGCAGTGGAGGAGAAGGGTATGTTAATACATGAAACTTAACTTTTTCACACAGGAAATAAAACCCCAAATGGAGATTTAACATCTTATGAAAACTTGCGCAAAGATAACTTTTAAGGAGAAAAAGAGCTGTTCAGATTTGTAGATGAAGCTATCTCATGAATAAAATATCCTCATACTTCATCAGTTTTCAAAGAAAAAATAAAACTATTTAGCACACTTCTGTGTCCTTCCCACTCAGCACATATCAATGGAAAGAGTAGGTGCCCTAGAATTGAAGATCTGAATTTTAAGTCCCTCTGCGCCGCTCTAACGGGTTATGCAGTGATGACCGAGTGGATGAACTTCTCCGTCTTGGTTTCCATATATTTATAACATTGGGGTGATGCTTATTTCTCCCAGGCTGTTTTGAAAAGTAAATGAAGTGACACAAACCCAAAGGCACAGTGCCTGCAGTAGCACCTAGCACATGATAGACGCTCAGTAATTATCAATTCTCCCTTTACTCTGCACTACAAAGGGCAGAATGAAGAAATGAGGAGAAGAAGGAAAACAGCAAATGGGGACCCCCGAACGTAGGATAGAGGGGCACTGTGTAATCTGGCCAAAGGGGGATCAGAAATATTCATTATGGCATCCAAAATACTGACACAGGAAACAAGAGCAAACTAGAGAAAGTGTTTCTTTTCATCAAAGTTTCTTGCAAAAAAGGAAAATATTGTAGAATTCATTCTATTTTTTCATTGGTTGAATTCTGCAGCCCCCTGAAGTGACCTCAAGTTACAGCTAAAGGCAGGAAAAACTACGTGGCTATGAAACAGTCAGATATGAATTACCTTGATGAAATAAGTGTTTATGTCTCTGAAAAAATTAGTAGATATACAATACCAACATTTAAATCAGTGATAACAGAAACATTGAAAACTCTTACCTCAACTGTCGTTGCTCAGAAAAACACATCTTGGTTGGCTTTTTGGTCACGCACTAGTGTGTGGTCCTGCAGCTCTGCAGGTACTAACACACACAGAGGAAACTCAAATGCTGGGCATACTTAATGAAGGGACTGGACATAATCTGGGCATTGCTGAAGGCTAAAGGAGAGCAGATGGAGAGACCACAATGAGGAGAAAAGGGGGAGATACCAAGTAATGTCTGTGGAGAACACAGTGGTCAGAGAAAATCTTCTAGAGGTGATGTTGGCTGAGGGATTCTTAGGATGTGGGATGTCTTATATTACATGTGAAGTCTTGTGCTGGTGTGCACAGTAATTCTCCTTGATTGTTTGCAACCTTTAGAAAAGGTCTGTTCCACCCATTGGCTTCTGATAGTGGTACTATACAGAAATAATTAGCAGAGCACAGAGCTCCATTTTACAATTGGGTTTCCTTGGCAGGGGGCGGGCAGGGGTGGGCAGGAAAGGCAGTCCAAGCAGAAAGACGAAGAAATATAGGAAGGAAAACACATGTCTAGAGGAAACTGGAACCTGGAGCAAGCAGCGACTAGGAGAAAAAGGTGTCCCCTGAGAACTGAATTCTTGCCAACTACGGGCTAGGAACCTATGTCAGGGTATCCAATGCCATCCCTAGGTTCAGGTTTGGCCAGAAGGGCTCACAGGACTCAGCAGCATCCAAGTTCCCAGATGCCAGGCAAGGGCCATCCTCATAAATAGGCTTTCCTAAGGACAGCAGTCTTGGGTCTGCTGTGTTAAGTCTTTTCTGCACAGAGCTCAAGGTGGTTTTTAAAATCTTTTCAGAGAAGGATGACCCTCACATCCCCGAGGACTACAGAAGCCAAATGTCTCCTATTTGGGTTACACTAACAGTTTTATAGATGCTACCCTACAGGGTTACACTAACATTTTATAGCACTTTTTCTGTAATAGGCATTTTCGTATGTACGTTACTTTATTTCATCTTTGCAACAATGCTGGGGAGGAAGCAATGTATGCTCACAGATGGGCAACCCGATGCTCATAGACGTTTGGTAACTTGCTGACAGCCTCACATGCAGGGTGTCATGGAACTGTGCTTCAAACTAGTTCTTTAGACTCTAAAGGTGGCACGCTTTCACTAGTTCACAACACCAGCACCACTTCTCAGCTTGTGGCAGCAATTCCAGTCCTCACCTCTAATCCACTCCCTCAGGAGATTTCTGGTTCCACATCTGTCTACATTCAGTAATGAGATTATGGCAGATTGTACCTCTCAAAAATGGTCACAACAATATTTCCAGCCCCATTTGCCCTTCTAGATGCTCGCGACTCTCCCATGGAGACGTGAAGCCTACTTTCCAGACTCTGAACCTGAATAAGCCCTTACGACAGACTCAACAATCACAGTGTGGCAGAAGTGATGCTGTCTGCTGGCGAGCCTAGACAGTGAAGGGTTATGCAGCCTCCTCCTGAAGCCTGCTCTCTTTCTCATCCTCTCTCCCTCTCTGTCTTTCTGGAAACATGCAGCTGGTAGCCCAAGGAGATGAGCAAGATGGACAGCTAGCCTGAAGTAATCATGCTAGAAAAACATTAATGCATATATATATGGAGTTTAGAAAGACAGTAACGACCCCATGTGTTAGACAGCAAAAGAGACACAGATGTAAAGAACAGACTTTTGGACTCTGTGGGAGAAGGCCAGGGTGGGATGATTTGAGAGAATAGCATTGAAACATGTATATTACCATGTGTGAAATAGACAACCAGTGCAAGCTCAGTACATGAAGCAGGGTGCTCTGGGACAACCCAGAGGGATGGGGTGGGGAGAGAGGTGGAAAGGGGGTTCCATACGTGTACACCTGTGGCTGATTCATGTCGATGTATGGCAAAAACCACCACAATATTGTAAAGTAATTAGTTTCCAATTTAAATTAATTAATTAATTTTTATTTAAAACCACATGAAAAGACCATGTGCAGATAGATACCCTAGGAGGCCCACCTCCAGTTGTTTGAAGCTTCCCAATCTGGGCACCTGAAATGCAGGGGAAGAGAACTTCTGCTGATCCCAACCCCTAGCCTTTGAGACACTCAGCTGATACCCAATGAGCCAGAAACTAAAGATCTCCACCAAGCCCCTGTCCAAACAGCAGATCCTTGAGCAAAGTAAATGTTGGTGTTATGCGTCAACAGGTAACTGAAACAGTGACAGTGATAGACAGACAGACACATAAAGTACATATGTGTCTCATATATGTAATAAAAATTCGAAAATGAGATATATTTCTAAAAGAAGAAACTCAAGCTAATCTACATTAGCACATACAGTGGTTGAGACATTTTATATTTACATTGTCACTAATCTTTTCAACCTAAATTATCCCTAGTATAATGAACATTAATGCTGATTGGCAACACAATAGCAAACCTAAATTTTTTTAAATATGTGTAAATCTTGAACTTTTTTGCATTTAATAGGAAATCATTGGCTATTTTCAGACAATGAAATTATACTTAGAGTCTTATTAGCCCAATAATGATGTCCTGTCACCACAAAATTGGGCACATGATCTCATTTAAAGAAGGAGCTTACAATATTCTTGGCAGACATTAGCCCCTATGTCTTCATAAGTTAAAGAGGTGGGCTTCTTGGCAGGTGAGGCATTCACACACTTTGGAAAGCGGAGTCTGACCCCTGGAGGCTGAGAAGTGCTAGGACCACACCTTTCATCGGGCAGGAAACATGAAACAGACAGGCCAGGAATATAGGGTTGGAGCCAGCACCAGGAAAATAAACCCTCCTGACACCCAGGCTGGCAATACCTACCAGGTGAGCTAACTTGAGGGAGATTGGAGTAGAGGCAACTGCACATGAGGTGAGAGATGGAAATTATTCACTTGTCCTTACAAGCGACAAATGGCATTACAAGCGACAAACTCAAGATGATATAGCTGTTTCGCCTACACCTTCAGAGGTAGATTTCAGAGAGACCACACTGACAGGCTTAGATATAGCTTACCACTGCTCAACAGAGTGGTACTGAGGGTAGTTACACCAGGGGATAAAGCTCCAGAACACAGCCACGTACCTTGTCAGCTGGACACATATAACTACAACTAGTCCTGGGAAACAGGGGGAGAATCTATCTTGTTTCATATTCACATATGAGACTGCCCTGACTATTTACTTGGAGAGAAAGAATACAATCTCAAGACAACCTCGAAGCATGCACCAGCAGAGATGAGGCAAAGGGTGCTCTGAAAACACTTCTGTGGCCACATCTATAGAGAAGGAGACTTCAGGAGGCTTTTTACATTATACCCTGCTCCATACTTCGGCCAAGTTGTTTATTAAAATTAAGCTTTTAGAGAATTTCATTACCAGCAAAATTCAGGGTCAGACCTTGAATGGGAGATGCAAAGGAGGATGAACGTTAGAACAGAAAAGGGAATTTTAATTATGACAATTACAACTGCTCTTCACTTACCCTTGCCACGAGAAAATCTCAATGCTCACCTCCTGCAATAACTTATATCCTCTGAGAATTTATAACGCTGACAGAAGAGCCTGGCAGGCTACAGTCCACGGGGGTTGCAAGAGTCGGACACGACTTAGCGACTTTATTATTACTACTACTACTACTACTACTATACACAGAGAAATATTTTTGGTTTCTAGGGAGTTTTGAAAAAACACATCATGCTGTTTTACTAACCTGATCTTTTAATGAAACTTCAATATTTTTCCATACACAGAATTTTAAGATGGCCCCATATATTTCTACTACCTGGTATACATGTCCTATATAATAATCCCCTCCCCTGATGTCTGAACAGAACCTGTGAACATAATGGCTAGTCACTCCCATGATCATGCCACATTATACCAAGACTCAGTGAGAACAGGCTAGAGAGATTCGTCTACTGATTTTGAAAATGTAAGCTGTCATGTTTTGTGAAGGTGACATGACTGGGACCTAAGGGCAACTCTTAGAAACTGAGAGCAGCCTCTGGTCAAAAACTAGCAAGAAGGAGGAACCTTAGTCCTACAACCACAAGGAACTGAATTCAGCCAACAACCTGGATGAATTTGAAACATACCCTGCCCTCCAAATGAGAACATAGCCCTGCAGACACCTTGATTTCATTGTAGTGAGAGCCTCACCAGAGGATCTCCATCTATGTAGTGACAAAATTTCTGACCTACAGAAAATGTGAGATAATAAACAGGTATTATTTTGAGCCACTAATTTTGTGGTTATTGTTATATAGCAATTAAAAAAAACAAAAACAAAAAAAAACTCATACACCTCTCCCTCTGCTGCCTGCACCAAGCTGTGTTTTCAAAGTAGTATCACATAACACTTACCACAATCGCATATATTTTATTATTACTATTTTTAAAGTTACACAATTTCTGGAGGGTTGGCACAGCCTCTGAATATTTCATCCTGTTTTCAATCCGCTCTGTGCTAGATGCCTATAACCTGATTCAGTATGTTTTCAGCTTTTCCCTGTTTCTACTTTGTGTGTCCATGGAAAGAAAATCAAGAACAAGAATGATATTTCTGTTCCTCAGAGCAGTAAAAAGTGTTGTTCATGCTTGACCAAGGGTGGACACGCTTCCTGCTCCATTTCCTGTGCCCTGTAATCCTCCATTACACAAACTCATACCCCTTTCTTACTTCACAGCTGTTTGTGGCTACAAGAATGGCCAAAACTCCTACTCATCCTGGCACTGGAAGTATTACTAGGAGGAGGCACTCCATCTCCACCTCCAGGTCTTCTCTCCAGGGCTTGGACTACTCCAACTACTAGCAAAAAAAACCAAAACAAAGTATGATAAAGTCAGCTGTGGGTTAAATTTCCAGTAGCAGGAAAAATCCAAGATTATTGCCATTTGAAACCATGGTTGATGTCATAAAGCAACACAGAAGACAGTAAGTTAAAATGACCAAAAAAATTATTTAGAGCAAGCAAGACAACCCTTTATCTATCTATTTTAATCTATGATATATTCCCCCAGAATATCACAGAATGTGACCTATTTTGGAGATTGAATCACCAAGGTGATCTAGTTAAAATGAGATCATTAGGGTGGGCTCCAATCTAAAATGACTGGTATCCTTAAAAAGTGAAAATTTAGTCAGAGAGACAGACATGCATAGAGAAGAGAAAATGTAAAGAGACATAAAGAGAAGATAGCCATTTACAAGCCAGTTACAGACCTAGAACTCATCCTTCCCTCATAGCTTTCAGAAGGAACCCATCCTGCTGATGTCTTGATATTGGACTTCAAGCTTACAGAACTGTGAGACAATATATTTCCATCGTTTAAGTCACTCAGTTTGTGGCACTTGGTTAAGGCAGCCCTGGCAAACTCATGCAGCCCCTAAACTTTGCTCTGCATTTTCTCTGTCTGATAAGTCACTGTATTCATTCTGCAGGTGAACACTTAGTCGCCATCTCCATTTCTCCCCCAAGTAGATCACAACTTTAGCCTTCACAGTACAAGAAATTTTATTCCTTCACTTAATGCTTTTTTAAAGTTCATTTCCTATCTATGCTATCAGTAATGGTTCTATAGCCCTATCACGGAGAAGGCAATGGCAATCCACTCCAGTACTCTTGCCTGGAAAATCCCATGGACAGAGGAGCCTGGTAGGCTGCAGTTCATGGGGTCGCTAAGAGTCAGACATGACTGAGCAATTTTACTTTCACTTTTCACTTTCATGCATTGGAGAAGGAAATGGAAACCCACTCCAGTGTTCTTGCCTGGAGAATCCCAGGGACGGGGGAGCCTGGTGGGCTGCCATCTATGGGGTCGCACAGAGTCGGACACAACTAAAGCTACTTAGCAGCAGCAGCCCTATCACTAGACCTGCTCTAGAAACAAGCCCTGAGAACCCTTCTGCACTGTTGGTGGGCATGTAAATTGGTACCGCCACTGTGGAGAATAGTACAGAACTTCCTTAAAAGACTAAAATTAGAACTGTCATATGATCCAGCAATCTCACTCTTGGGCATATAGCTGGAAAAAATTATAACCCTAAAAGATACACACACCCCTATGCTCATAGCGGCACAATTTACAACAGCCAAGACATGGTAGCAACCAAAGTGTCCAGTGACAGATGAATGGATAGAGAAGATGTGGTAAGTCTATACAGTGGAATATTAGTCAGTTGTAAACAAGAATGAAATCATGCCAATTGCAGCAACATAGATGGACCCAGAAATTATCATATTAAGTGAAGTAAGCCAGACAAAGACAAATGATATTACTTATATGTGGAATCTAAAAAAATGATACAAGTGAATTTACTTACAAAATAGAAATAGACTCACATTCATAGAAAACAAACAGTGGTTACCAAAGGGGAAAGTGGTAGTGGGGGAAATAAACGAGGAGTTTTGGATAAACAGATACACATTACTATATATAAAATAGATAACCAACAAAGACCTACTTTGTAGCCCAGGGAACTATACTCAATATTTTGTAATAAGCTATAATGGAAAAGATTATGAAAAATAATATAATGTGTATAACTGAAACACTTTGCTGTACATCAGAAACTAATGTAACATTAACACTAATATAACTAACACATAGATCAACTATACATCAATTAAAATATTTTTTAACTGAACAGACTCTGAAAACATCCTGATAACCGTTTGATGAAGGAAGAGGAAAAGCAACAGGTAAGGATGCACATTTTGCCTTTTTATACTGAAAAGTGATGAAAGTGAAAGTGGAGAGTGAAAAAGTTGGCTTAAAGCTCAACATTCAGAAAATGAAGATCATGGCATCCAGTCCCATCACTTCATGGGAAATAGATGGGGAAACAGTGGAAACAGTGTCAGACTTTATTTTGGGGGGCTCCAAAATCACTGCAGATGGTGATTGCAGCCATGAAATTAAAAGACACTTACTCCTTGGAAGAAAAGTTATGACCAACCTAGATAGCATATTCAAAAGCAGAGACATTACTTTGCCAACTAAGGTCCGTCTAGTCAAGGCTATGGTTTTTTCTGTGGTCACGTATGGATGTGACAGTTGGACTGTGAAGAAGACTGAGAGTCGAAGAATTGATGCTTTTGAACTGTGGTGTTGGAGAAGACTCTTGAGAGTCCTTGGACTGCAAGGAGATCCAACCAGTCCATTCTGAAGGAGATCAGCCCTGGGATTTCTTTGGAAGGAATGATGCTAAAGCTGAAACTCCAGTACTTTGGCCACTTCATGCGAAGAGTTAACTCATTGGAAAAGACTCTGATGCTGGGAGGGATTGGGGGCAGGAGGAGAAGGGGACGACAGAGGATGAAATGGCTGGATGGCATCACTGACTCGATGGACATGAGTCTGAGTGAACTCTGGGAGTTGGTGATGGACAGGGAGGCCTGGCGTGCTGCGATTCATGGGGTCGCAAAGAGTTGGACACGACTCAGTGACTGAACTGAACTGAAGGATGTACAAATTTTGATGTTCTAGACAAGTTGGGGAATCAGTAAGCAAACAGTCTGGATTCATTAGAGAGTTCACACCCAAAAGAGAAGTCTGAACTTTATCCTCCAGGAATGAGAAATCAATGAAAAGACTTAATGGTTGTTTTGTTTGCCAAGAGCCTTATAAATCTTTCAGGAAGATGCATTTGGCCACTACTTCAGAAGACAGATTAGGAAAAGGATCAGAATCATGGAGATCAGAGGGGAAGATATTAGAAGGTCATGGGTGGAAGAATAAAAAACCTAGATAATAGTAATACAGTAGAAAGGGAAAGAATACATGTGAAAAATCTTATGAAGAATCAACAAGACTTAGTAGAATGTAAAACGATCTTGAGTTCTCCAGTTTGGAAAAGCAAAATTGACAAGGCTAAGAAAGGCTGAAAAATAATAAGTACTTAAACTGCATAAAATATGCTATTTCAGCAGATCTTAATAGTGACTATAAAACATTAATAGTCACTAAAAAGGCATTTTTGTTTTCTAGGTATATTTTAAAAACCTCTTCTCCAATACAACATTTAATGAGTCCAATAAAATTTGGAATGTTTAATGTTGTGTTGTTTGTGGTTTGCTAAAATCATATGCAAAGCATTCAATCTCTTTTTTGGGGGAGGTTGGGGAGATGTTCATTCTTTCCTTCAGAAAATGAAGGAGAATGTCATCTTTCTTTGATTCAATAGAAGAACTTGATTATGTTACTTGGTTTTGACTGAATAAGTACACTTCTAGGCAATTCTGCCATGTGAGTGTGTTTCTGCATGTGCACACACTCACACTCACATCCAATTTCCTAAAACTGCATTCCAAATGGCTTCCTTCCTCAGTACTCTTCAGGAATAGCCTGAGGCTTAGTGAGTGTTAACTTATAACACTAAATAGTAGCCATGAATCCATTCACCTCCATTATTTCTAAAAAATAATTTTAGTATTAGCTAAACTTGCCAGCATCTGTTGGATCAGACTAAAAGCAAGAGAATTCAAGAAAAAAACATCTACTTCTGCTTTATAGACTATGCCAAAGCCTCTGACTGTGTGGATCACAACAAACTGTGACAAATTCTTAAACAGGTGAGAAAACCAGATCATCTTACCTGCCTCCTGAGAAATCTGTATGTAGGTCAAGAAGAAACAGTTTGAACCAGACATGGAACAACAAACTGGTTCCAAATGGGGAAAGGAGTACATCAAGGCTGTATATTGTCACCCTGTTTGTTGAACTTCTATGCAGAGTACATCACGAGAAATGCCAGGCTGGATGAAGCACAAGCTGGAATCAAGATTTCTGGGGAAAATATCAATAACCTCAGATATACAGATGACACCACCTTTATGGCAGAAAGTGAAGAGTCACTAAAGAACCTCTTGATGAAATTGAAAGAAGAAAGTGAAAAAGCTGGTTTAAAACTCAACATTCAAAAAACAAAGATCATGGCATCCACTTCCGTCACTCATGGCAAACAGATGGGAAAACAATGGAAACAGTGACAGACTATTTTCTTGGGCTCTGAAATCACTGAAGATGGTGACTGCTGCCATGAAACCAAAAGACGCTTGCTCCTTGGAAGAAAAGTTATAACCTACCTAGACAGCATATTAAAAAGCAGAGACCTAACTTCGCCAGCAAAGGTCCATCCAGTCAAAGCTATGGTTTTTTCAGTAGTCATTTATGGATATGAGAGTTAGACCATAATTTCTGAGTGCTAAAGAGCTTTTGAGCTGTGGTGTTGGAGAAGACTCTTGAGAGTCGAGTCCCTTGCACTGCAAGGAGATCAAACCAATCAACCCTAAAGGAAATCAGTTTTGAATATTCATTGGAAGGACTGATGCTGAAGCTCCATTTTGGCCACCTGATGCAAAGAACTGACTCATTGGAAAAGACCCTGATGCTGGGAAAGATTGAAGGCAGGAGAAGAAGGGGATGAAAGAGGATGAAATGGTTGGATGGCATCACCAACTCAATGGACATGAGTTTGAACAAGCTCCGGGAGTTGGTGATGGACAGGGAAGCCTGGTGTGCTGCACTCCATGGGGTCTCAAAGAGTCGGACACGACTGAGCAAAGGAACTGAACTGAACTGAAGACTGCCTTAATGCAGAATCAGATGAGAAACAGGATCAGTTTTTCAAGAAGACAGCCTTTGCTGATCCTCATATATTTAAATCAATAACTTTAATATCGCTAAGGACTCTGTAAGTCCTTATTCATTTTCTCTCTACCACTCTACCTTTGGATTCAAGAAGTGCAAATAAAATGCAGAAGATGATAACCAAAGAAAGCAAGAAAATGCTATACAAATGTCAGGGGCAATTGAGGATGTGGAAAAAAAGAGCAGCTTATAGTTGGAAAACATTTACTCAAGAAAATGTAAACATCAGGATTATGGACATATTTAGAAAGGTGTCACTACCTGAAGTATGAAAAAGCAGTGTAAACCCCCAAAGCCATAAAATCATAATCTGTTATTATATGACATTCCTAAACCTCAGATCATTTGGATATTATTTCCCCAGGTAAAAGGTTCCAGGCTTTTTGCAAATGTTTTCACTCAACTCCATGTTTCAACCTAGGCCAGGCCAGTAGAAAACTTATCACAGTCTAGAAATGAAATTCTTTTCTCTTTAGGGGAAAAAAAATACAAAAAGAAACAATCTTTGAAAAATGCTGATGAAATGTAACTTTTCTCCACAATAATTTTCTGGCATTTATGACAAAGATCTTCTGTTACTTACAACTTCCAGTGAATTTCATTCTTGGCTTAGTTGCAACCCAAAGAACTGACAGGGGAGGGATATTAATACATCTCTGAGTGGTGAGGGAGCTGTTTTTCAAGTAGATTGAGGCAATGAGTGTTTGGAACACCTCATACTTCAATGAAATCCAATTTTCTCTTACAGGTTTCACCCAGTAGCAAGAAGTCACTTTCTTATTGAAATGCTTAGATTCCAACAGCATCTATAAAAGAGAAAAGGTATTCTGCAGTGATGTTTAGCAGTTTTTTGTTATTTGCAAGTGTACTTTCATCTTGTCCAGCTCCAGTGAATTCTAACCACTGAGGCAAGACCTCAGACTTCTAATGATTTGTAGAGAATTATGTTACCAGTAATTTTATATATCTCTCATGCCTGAATCCTCTGGGCTTTGTGGAAGCACATTGCCATGGATTTTCTGGCAGACTGGAATAATATTTCATAGTAAAGATGATAAAGAAGGGGTATTTCAAGGGGTTGATATGGTATGTAAGGTTGAAAATATGGACACCTTCTGATAAGGAGACATTAAAAGATTCAAGAAGATTCATGGATCCAACAGTCCATGTTGTCAGGCCTTCAAATACTTGCTTTCTGATCACAAAGTCACCCCAGGCTATCTGCAGGAGTGGGAGCTAGAGAATCTGTGAAAGATTTAACCTTTCTGTTAAATCCTTGAGTTACTGGGAAGAAAATCAAACATCAAGAAAGTTGTCTATAGTCCCTGAGGTATTGCGGTGGTCCACTCTGAAAACTGCTACCATCAGCTAGAACCATTGTCAAGGGTTTTCAAATCAGAGAGAGAGTTCACAAAGTCTTCTTTAATTCCTTTGTCATATGTGACAGTTGTTATTGTTTTAGCAACTGACAGAAAGTCAAAACACATTTTAAATATGAGAAGAGCTTGGGAGAACTTGAATCTCTGCAATAAAGAAAGATCTTGTCTTCAGAAAGAACAACTTTAGTTTTTAGTACAGAGGTTAGGTCTTGTTTTAAACCTCACGTCTAAGAAAGTCGTGAAGGTAGGTCTTTGAAAAAAACAATTCACTTTCCAGAAACTCTGCAGTTAATTATCTACATTCATTAAGGTTCTGCAGCAGATTTTAACATAGCTAAGCATTAATAAAATTGGAATTAACTTAAGCCTTAAGTAGGGTCTTAACTATTTGTACTGTATCCAAATCTCACTTACCTTGATAAGGGGTAAACCTAACATCATTTATTTGGCACTTAATCTATGTTATACAAAGTTTGACCATTTTATATACCCTCTGTAAAGTTTCACAATAACTCAGTGAAACACATATTATTAATGTTCCTTTTCTGAAGATACAAGGTCTAAGATCATGGTCAGATAGCTATTTGGTGGTAAAGCTTGAATTTAAACCTTATGGCTATACATTGTCACCCTGCTTATTTAACTTACATGCAGAGGACAAAATGTGAAATGCCGGGCTGGATGAAGTTCAAGTTGGAATCAAGATTGTCAGAAGTATCAGTAACCTCAGATATACAGATGACACCATAGGATAGAAAGGGAAGAGGAACTAACGAGAGACTTGATGAAGGTAAAAGAGGACAGTGAAAAAGCTAGCTGAAAACTTAACATTGAAAAAACTAAGATTACAGCATCTGGTTCCAACACTTCACTACAAATAGATGGGGGAAATTGGAAACAGTAACAGGCTTTATTTTGTTGGGTTCCAAAATCACTGAAGATGGTGACTGTGGCCATGAAATTAAAAGATATTTGCTCCTTGAAAGAAAAGCTATGTCAAAACAATGGAGCATATTAAAAAGTAGAGACAACATTTTTCTGACAAAGGTCCATTCAGTCAAAGCTGTGGTGTTTCCAGTAGTCAGGTACAGATGTGAGTTGAATCGTAAAGAAGGCTGGGTGCCAAAGAATTGATGCTTTCGAACTGTGGTGCTGGATAAGACTCTTGAGACTGCCTTGGACAGCAAGGAGATCAAACCAGTCAATGCTAAAGGAAATAAATCATGAATATTCATTGGAGGGACTGATGCTGAAGCTGAAGCTCTAATACTTTGGCCACCTGATGCTAAGAGCCAACTCAAAGGAAAAGACCCTGATGCTGGGAAAGACTGAGAGCAGGAGGAGAAGAGGGCAAAAGACAATGAGATGGTTGGATGGCATCATCGACTACATGGACATGAGTTTGAGGAAACTCCAGGAGATGGTAAAGGACAGGGAATCCTGTCTTGCTGCATGGGGTCATAAACAGTTGGCCACAACCGATCAACAAGAAATGATTGGTTAAACCCTGATTTTCCTGTACCTGATATAGGATACCTTGCTACTCTACCAGTAGTAGATTCTTGAACAAATCAACTACACTTAAAAGGTAAATTATATAAATACAGTGAAGGCAAGATTACCAATGGCATCTTATTCTTGAAACCAAAGACCACTGAAACATTAGGAGAAGAAGCTTTTCAAGGAATTTGTGAATAACCACAGACTCTTGGTTGAATCAAAAATTACCACTTTTCGCTAGCAGTAATCTTGATATTACTTACAAATAGCTGAGAAAAGAAGAGAAGCTAAAGGCAAAGGAAAAAAGGAAAGATATACCAATTTGGATGCAGAGTTCCAAAAAATAGCAAGGGGACATAAGAAAGCCTTCCTCGGTGACAGTGCAAAGAAATAGAGGAAAACAATAGAATGGGAACGACTAGAGATCTCTTCAAGAAAATTAGAGATATCAAGGGAACATTTCATGCAACAATGGCAGAATAAAGGACAGAAACAGTATGGACCTAACAGAAGCAGAAGATATTAAGAAGAGGTGGCAAGAATACACAGAAGAACTATACAAAAAAAAATCTTCATGACCCAGATAACCACGGTGGTGTGATCCCTCACCTAGAGCCAGACATCCTGGAATGCGAAGTCAAGTGGGTCTTAGGAAGCAACACTATGAACAAACTTAGTGGAGGTGATGGGATTTCAGTTGAGCTCTTTCAAATTCTAAAAGATGATGCTGTGAAAGTATTGCACCCAATATGCTAGCAAATTTGGAAAACTCAGCAGTGGCCACAGGACTGGAAAAGGTCAGTTTTCATTCCAATCCCAAAGAAAGGCAATGCAAAGAATGTTCAAACTACCGCACAATTGCACTCATCTCACACGCTAGCAAAGTAATGCTCAAAATTCTCCAAGCCAGGCTTCAACAGTATGCGAACCATGAACTGCTAGATGTTCAAGCTGGATTTAGAAAAGTCAGAGGAACCATAGATCAAATTGCCAACATCCTCCAGATCACTGAAAAAGCAAGAAAGTTCCAGAAAACATCTACTTCTGCTTTAGTGACTATGTCAAAGTCTTTGACTGTGTGGACCACAACAAACTGTGGAAAATTCTTAAAGATATGGGAATACCAGGCCACCTTATCTGCCTTCTGAGAAATCTGTATGCAGGTCAAGAAGCAATAGTTAGAACTGGACATGGAAAAATGGACTGGATCCAAATTGGGAAAGGAGTACATCAAGGCTGTATATTGTCACCCTGCTTATTTAAATTATATGCAGAGTACATCATGTGAAATGCTGGGCTGGATGAAGCCCAAGTTGAAATCAAGAATGCTGGGAGAAATATCAATAACCTCAGATATGCAGATGATACCAACCTTATGGCAATAAGTGAAGAAGAACTAGAGAGCCTCTTGATGAGAGTGGAAAAGTTGGCTTAAAACTCAACATTCAGAAAACTAAAATCATGACATCCAGTCCTATCACATCATGGAAAATAGGTGGGGAAACAATGGAAACAGTGGCAGACTTTATTTTCTTGGGCTCCAAGATCACTGCAGATGGTTACTGCTGCCATGAAATTAAAAGATGCTTGCTCCTTGGGAGAAAAGCTATGACCAACCTAGACAGCATATTAAAAAGCAGAGACATTATTTTATGGACAAAGTTTGGTCTAGTCAAAGCTTTGGTTTTTCCAGTAGTCATGTATGGATGTGAGAGCTGGACCATAAAGAAGGCTGAGCACTGAAGAATTGATGCTTTTTAACTGTGGTATTAGATAAGACTCTTGAGAGTCCCTTGGACTGCAAGGAGTTCCAACCAGTCCATCCTAAAGGAAATCAGTCCTGAATATTCATCGGAAGGACTGATGCTGAAGCTGAAACTCCAATACTTTGGCCACCTGATGCGAAGAACTGACTCATTTGAAAAGATCCTGATGCTGGGAAAGATTGAAGGCAGGAGGAGAAGGGGACGACAGAGGATGAGATGGTTGGATGGCATCATCAATGCAATGGACATGAGTTTGAGCAAGTTCTGGGAGTTGATGATGGACAGGGAAGCCTGGCGTGCTGCAGTCCATGGGGTCACAAAGAGTCAGACAGAACTGAGAGACTGAACTGAATCTTGATATACAGCAGATGATGAACTAACTATTTCTTCACCTTGACTATTATCAGAAAAGAAATGAATCTCAGGGCTAAGGTTTAGCCTGTATAGCTCTAGTCAGAGCAATAATAATTACTGTTTAATTTTGCAAAAAAATTTATATATTCTTTGAGAGACAGAGGATTTGACATTCTGTCTATTTTTTGTTTTGGGTCTTTTTTGTTTGATTTTGGTTAAGAGAAGCAGATGATATTAGCAAAAATCTGAAGTTTAATCTATAGTAGGATGTGCAGCTCTGTGTGTGATGTGTTTTTTTTCTTTTTGGCATATCAGCATTTTTGTCAGAGGAAACTAAACAGAACTCTTCTCTTTCTACAATTCACTCCAATTCCTTCCCTTCACTTCTTTCCCTCTGCAGCACCATCAAATTGCTGGAGGGAGTGACTGGGCCACTGGATCTAAATATTACTCAGCTCTAATCATATTGCATCAGAATTTGTTAGTAAAACTGAGCTATAGCACATTAGAAACATCCAGAGATTTGGCTCTCAAGGAAATCCTGTTTTCTCTCCTCTGAATCTCAAGATGCCTGAAGGAGAGTTAAAGAATACCTGCAGGAGCAGAGACCTGAGGGACTCAGTACAAATGATAATGATGATTCTTTTTTAATTCCTGGGGGAAGAAATATTCCTGAGTTTTCCACCTACAGAATAGTGTGGGATTCAGGCTGTGGGCTTCATTTTCCTTGACTTCTTCGAGAACTTCATATTCCTACTAAAGTGTGTGTTATATAATAGGGGGTCAGTTGACCTGCCTATAATGGTTACAGGAGTTTGTAACTTTGCTTTACTAACTAGTGTGTGTATTCAGTTGAGGATTAGCAGAAACTGCTAACTTTATTATTACTGAAACTGATCTTTCACCATCACTACGGAACAGAGCCAGAGAAGGCAATGGCACCCCACTCCAGTGTTCTTGCCTGGAGAATCCCAGGGACGGGGGAGCCTGGTGGGCTGCCGTCTCTGGGGTCGCACAGAGTCGGACACGACTGAAGCGACTTAGCAGCAGCAGGAAACAGAGCAAATCAATGTTCACAAAGATGCCTTCAGTCTGACCTCCACCTCTGCCTCCTCTGGCTAACAACATCCTCAACAGTTACCATCCTCCTGGGAAATGGGAACAGGTGCCCTGGAAACATCTCTTTCTAGACACACACACCATGTTCTACAACAGTTATCCCACTCCAGAGATCAACAAGAGTTATCATTTCATTTTAAAAAGCCCCTTAGAAATGGGAGAGAATGGGAGGTTGTAATTGCTCCACAATTTCTAGAGGAATCACTAAGAGATGCTATGCTCTTAGCCAATGAGTGAATAGTCCCATATTCCTTGTGCCAAGATTCATATTCCAAACCCTATGACTTTTCTGCTTGACCATGCTAAAGCCAAGTATAGCACTGTTTACCACAGCAGGAAAGTCATTACATGTTTAAATGCTAAATGCAATGGGAGACTTCCTGCGAAAAATTGCATCAACATGGTGTCATCAAAAACTGGCTCTGGTCACTTGCTCTTCTTTTTCCTGAAAGCATAGAAAACTAGGGGTCACACAGGAAACATGGAATGAGGAAAGAGATATGCTGAGGTTGCTATGATTTTGAAGAGAGTTGAGGAGTTGTTCAGCCTTAGCATGATCTGCTAGCTTGGAAACCCTGATGGGAGCTTCACATGTAGGGATTTCATCATCAAAGACCTAGTCTGGCAGCCATTTTCATACTCCACCCTCCCTCACATAGACCTCTTGTATTTTAATTGTAAACATTTTTTTGGATCAGTTTGCATTCTCATTTGTTGTAACCACATATTTGCATTTCAAGTGCCACAAAATAAATAAATAAATAACACAGAGGTTCTTAGCTCATTCTAAATGAAATTTCTAGGTTTTACAATGCAAATTTCTCTTGTGGTCTAGCATGTTGGTCAGGAAATGCCAATGTTTCAAAATGATTCCAGCGTTTTGTGTGTGTGTTGGGCGGGGGGTAGGCGGGAGGGAGAGAAGTTCATCATATTCTATTCTCTTTGGACTTGTTGCTGACTTTCTTATCCCCAAGGTTGAATTACATTCAGCTAAGAATGAGGAAATTTTAAAACCAAGCCCATTTGTAAATTGAGAGCTGCCTGCCAATGAAAGCCATATGTAATCTCAAATCCTGATTTTAATCAGTAGTTTCAACTTTTTCACTAAGTAAAGCTTTATGCCAAAATGCTCATGAGACAATCCTCAAGTGTCATTAGCATAATTGTGCAGCCTCAGGGATTAAGAGGAGGACAGATCTGGGCTGAAGTCCAGCTCTGCCACTAACTAGCCTTGTGACCTTGGGCCAGTTGCTTCATTTATATTAACCTCAGGTAGCAGCTCTCTCATTTGGCTTTTGTGAGGATTAAATAAACTAAGGCATGAAGAATACATTGTTTAAGGTCTGAAATATGATGAGTCCTTGGTATGTATTACCTAATGTTATTCTTTCCCCTAAAGCTTTCAAAGGACCTAAATATACATTTTACAAAGAAACAAAATCTAGCCTGGCAACACACTCCTCATCAGAAAGACTAAGGCTAGTAGACAATAATACTTCCAAAGTTCTGTGACAATGAGATATTTTAACCTAAAATTGCATATCCAGCCAAATTAGAAATAAGCTATGTCAATATTCAATAGTACAAAAAAAACAAAAAACAAAAAACGGGCTTCCCTGGTAGCTCAGAGGTTAAAGCGTCTGCCTGCAGTGTGGGAGACCTGGGTTCAATCCCTGGGTTGGGAAGATGCCCCTGGAGAAGGAAATGGCAACCCACTCCAGTATTCTTGCCTGGAAAATCCCATGGACGGAGGAGCCTGGCGGGCTACAGTCCATGGGGTCGCAAAGAGTCGGACACAACTGAGCCACCGAACTGAACTGAACTGGAAAAAAAAAAAAAAAACACCAGAAACATCCCTATAGTTGAATAAGATTGAATCCATTGATTCTGGCTGCAGTAAAGGTTTCACCGGGGAGGTAAGGACATCTGTAAGCAGGTGCTAAGGCAGTACTTATATAAGATTTAGGCTTGTGCTTAGTGATTTTGGAAAGAATGCCAGGAAGTAGGGTTTGCTTTGATTGGGGTGCTGTCCGGTGGTGGGAAGGATCCTATGAAAAGGTATCTTAATAATTTTTATCTAGGAGTCCACAGATGGAGCAGGTAGGTCTAAAGATTAAGGGGCACAGAAACAGCAATCGCTCATGCTAGCTAGGAGAGAGGGTGCTGGACATTATTAAAGTTTGCTCTGTGTTCTCATTGCTATCTGTGCACAGACACTTTTCCAGAGTGATCCTGTTTTTTATTTGCTCCATCATGGTCACAGAGTCAACCTGTCTAATGTTGTTGTTCTGTGAAATTGTCCATTTGAATAGGAAGTATCGCTATTAGCAGCAGGTCTCCCGCCAGCTAACAGCACCTTTTTCTCCATGGAAGGGAAGAAAAAGGACATTTTTAGACATGCAAAAACTCAGATATTTTAACTGACATACAGTTTTTCCTAAGAAGATGTGCTACAGCGAAAACAACGGTATGAACCAAAACAAGGTTTTGAGTCCAAGAAATATTGGCACCAACCCAGACCTTTCAACAAGCTGCTGCTACAAAAGGACAGAGTAATGGATCCAGGCATCTGGCTTTCAGGGGTGTGGAGATCTTTCTAAAGACTGGGTCTCCATCCTTCAATCCTGAGACCAGACAGTCTTGAATGAGTTCGTCTTTGGTATAGAGAACCAAAAAATCCTAACGAGGTCCACAGCATACACTGATCCTTACATACCTACTGGTGGAGACTTTAAGCAAATGGAAAATAATGGCATCAATAAATTGAGGATTAAATGTAATACATGAAGGTAAAAATGAGGGAAACAGTGATTTCTTTTATTTCACAATGTGTAATGGGACAGACAGAGAAGGCAATGGCACCCCACACCAGTACTCCTGCCTGGAAAATCCCATGGACGGAGGAGCTCCTGCCTGGAAAATCCCATGGACGGAGGAGCCTGGTAGGCTGCAGTCCATGGGGTCGCTAGGAGTCGGACACGACTGAGCGACTTCACTTTCACTTTTCACTTTCATGCATTGGAGAAGGAAATGACAACCCACTCCAGTGTTCTTGCCTGGAGAATCCCAGGGACGGGGGAGCCTGTTGGGCTGCTGTCTATGGGGTCGAACAGAGTCGGACACGACTGAAGTGACTTAGCAGCAGCAGCAGCAGCAATGGGACAGATGGTCACCACTGTTGTTTTTACAAAGGACAGACAAAGGCAGAAGGAACAGGGGAGGGGCTCTTTCTCTTGAATGTACCCAGGATTCTGTGCAATTCTTCAGAATTCCAAAAATGAAATTGGAATGAACTGGACATGAGTTTGAGCAAGTTCTGGGAAGTGGTGAAGGACAGGGAAGCCTGGCGTGCTGCAGTCCATGGGGTCGCAAAGAGTTAGACATGACTGAGCAACTGAACAGCAACATATAGCAATGACATTACTAGACAATCATTTAAAACTCGCTTGAAGAAAAAAGAAGTAAATCATGCACAACTTATGGTAAATCAATCATCTCAAATAATAACTCACTAATCCAATCACAACTTATCACATCACACCAGTGGGTTTTAACACTTGGGTTCTAGAATTGCAATTTTAAATGAAGTAGGCAAATATTTAAAAATCATCACTTAAAGCTAATCCTATAGTAGGAAAAAAATGAGAGGCAGAAGTTAAGCTTTCCACAGCATAATTTGATCTGTTAACTGTTTTCCAGTTGGGAGGCAAGACAGTGGTGACAAAATGAACAAGCAAAATAAGCAAACCAGTGGTGGGGGGAGGTATATCAGGCAGGAGTTGCAGAACTGAGTGAGAAACAGGTGCATAAAGAGAAAAAGAAATTTTAAATACATTACACAAGGGGAAAGTATTTAAGATTGAAAGTATAAGTGAAGAAAAAATGAAGAGTAACTAAAACCTCTACTCAGAAAATATGATGAAAACAGGAAAAAATGCAGGTGATATTAATAGCAACTTGGCTTGGGGTATTTGAAGATGAGGGAGATAGCTAATATTTTCCAAACTATTGATATTTTGTAAAATTATATTTCTATGATTTTGTTCAATAAAAGGAAAAGAAAAAAGTGAACCTTAAATTTAGATGTTATAAAATTTGAGAGGAAAGGTCAAAATTGGGAGAATGTTACAATTTATTTTTTTAAATGTTAAGAAGCAATGTTTTCTGAATAATGTAACTAACCAAAATAAATTCTAATCTCAAATAAAACACTTAATATAGAGTACAGGAATAAAACTATCACTTTTACAATAGTGTGAGTTTCATAAATAGTTTCAAGAATTCTTAAGTAAAGATCTGTGATCAACTCACTAAATTGGTTCTCTTTGTTAACTACAAGATGAATTCTGAATTTGGTGGGCAGGTGATAGACTCATAAAGTAACCTTTAAGATTTCATTCAATCTATTTAAATTGGCTTGAAAACTGGCTGACAGGCTATCAAATGAATGGCAACAAAGTGACATTTTGGGTGCCTGATGAGGTTCCCCAGAAACCAACATTAATTCAGAGTCTCACTGAATATACCAATAGAATAGAACCCTCTCAGAGACAATAACTGAACAAAATTACATATTCTAAGTACTTACTAATCTAAGGCATCAACCTTATTATAAGAAGAGTGAATGGTTTTTGCATTTTGATAATTTATCATGGATTAAGATTAAAAACAGTTTGCCACCTCATGCGAAGAGTTGACTCATTGGAAAAGACCCTGATGCTGGGAGGGATTGGAGGCAGGAGGAGAAGGGGATGACAGAGGATGAGATGGCTGGATGGCATCACTGACTTGATGGACATGAGTTTGAGTGAACTCCAGGAGTTGGTGATGGACATGGAGGCCTGTTGTGCTGTGATTCATGGGGTCGCAAAGAGTCGGACATGCTGAGTGACTGAACTGAAATGAAGATTAAAAACAAGCTTCAATAGGCAACACTCCAGCAAAAGAGAAGTTAAATTTAACAAGAGAAATTCCTTCTGCCTGACATTTTTTTCCATTTATGGGAGGAAAGGAGGAAGGAAAAGAGAGGGCCAAGAAACACCCCCTGCAGTATCCAGCTACCAAAGAAGTCCCAGGACGGGGACAATTGAATCCCAGGTGGAGGGAGAAGGGTGAGGGATGGCACTCAATAGAAAAAAGTGCACGAAGCCTCCTGGTTCTACTACACCTTGTTGGGAATTGAAAATTCACTTTCCCTGGCAAATGATGCAGCCAATTAAATGTGAACATCCTTCACACCTGTTCCTGTTTCTAAGGCAGGAAATTTGACACAAGTGAGCAAGATGACAATATAAATCCTAAGTTGCATGGAGAAATTTATTATGTTTTTAGTAAAACCATACCCTCATCACTCAGTGCTTCAACTGCCCCATTTGCAAACACAGAAATCTTTGTCTACAGGATCCTCACACAGATGGCATAAGAATTCATACAACTTAGAAAATATACTTTTCCCTAGAGAAAATGAGTTGCATGAATCCTGGATGTTTCCTAACATATTAATAAAATCTTGACTTCCCCATTATAGTGTATGGGAATATTATGATCATCCAGTACACCACCTGCATTCCAAATGAAAATATGACCATCTTATCAATGTTGATTCACTTGTCTGAAGGAGATTTGGCAATTTTCCTCAATAACTCAGTCTAATATAATTACGTACAATTTGTCATAATGCTTAGTAAGACAACAAAATGAAAAACAGAGCACTGAAAACAACCAATAGGAGACAGGAGTGTAATATATGCCTCGATAATTGTGATGAAGGATAATTCACTACTTCAGTGATCAATATGTAGTTGATACTCAAATGAGAAGCTTAAATATTTTAAAAATGCATCAAAGAAATTCTACTCCCAGATGAGTAATGGTATCATAAAGGCCATATCTGTTTTGCTTTGTTATTGACACATATTCAAATTTTTGGATTCAAACACAACAGGTTTTTTGCTGTGTTGACCTTCCTATGTGAGAGGGAATTCTTTTGTCCTCTCTAACCCTGGCTTATCTCCAATGGCTTTCCTTCCCCCAGCCCTGAACACTACAGGGAGTATAGATGAAGAAAAGGCAGGGTCAAAAGCCTACTTTCCCTTTTTTCCCCTTTATTTGCTAACTTAGTCTGTATTTCTATAACATGCTGCTTCATAGGAAGAGGAAAGTAAGCTTGAGGCGGCATGTCTTGAAGAGTAACTTGAGGTATAAGTATGTAAACCTGCAAGAAAAGGGAAAGCCACAATTTAATTTTTTTTTTCTTGTTCAATAACTCATTTTGTTTTCCATCATCAGCAAGAAGCACTAGAACAAGGCAAAGCTATTCATATTTTAAGAGGTAGACCGACTTCTGATCTCTATTCCCAAGATGAAACCAGTAGACAAGGAAGAAGACTCCCCTTCCACCCTCCTGTCATATGGCTCTTTCCCTGAAGCTGCTGCTGCTGCTGCTGCTGCTGCTGAGTCACTTCAGTCATGTCCGACTCTGTGCGACCTCATAGATGGCAGCCCACCAGGCTCCCCCATCACTGGGATTCTCCAGGCAAGAACACAGGAGTGGGTTGCCATTTCCTTCTCCAAGGCATGAAAGTAAAAAGTGAAAGTGAAGCTACTTCTGGATAAATGGGACAATGGCCCTATTGAAATCTATCATCACGCATGCACGCATGCGCGCACACACACTTTGCCATGTGTATATGTTAGTATCATGTAATAGGTAAGTCAGTCGTTCACAAATACCTATTCATTCTCTCTCCATGATGCTTCTACAAGACTGCAAGTCCCTGAGGATTCAGAGGAGAATCAAAGGGGCACTACCCTCATGGAACTTTCACTCTGAGCATCATAGACTTCACCCCAATGATTAAATAATGGAAATGTGCAAAGTGTTATTTAAGAAAAGCTCCACATGCAGGAAATCAACCCTGAATATTCAGTGGAAGGACTGATGCTGAAACTGAAGCTCCAATACTTTGGCCACCTGAGGTGAAGAGTCAACTCATTGGAAAAGACCCTGATGCCGGGAAAGATTGAAGGCAGGAGGAGAAGGGGATGACAGAGGATTAGATGGTTGGATGGCATCACCGACTCGATGGACATGAGTTTGAGCAAGCTCTTGGAGTTGGTGATGGACCGGGCAGCCTTGTGTGCTGCAGTCCATGGGGTCACAAAGAGTGGACACGACTGAGCGACTAAACAACCACATGAAGGAGACACAGTCCATTTCTTCCATTTATGTGTGAGTGGCCACAGGCAAAGACAGCAGCACTGAACACAGATTTACTAAGCACTTGTTACAAATAATGTATTAAAGGCCCTTAGAGCAATGCTTGGCCAAGTATTCAGTAAGTGACAGGAACATGTAAATAGACCCTTGCTAAGGAATTATGTGTTTCTACTCAAATTTTCCTCGTCACTCAAATTAGACTAGAAATATTTCACTCTTAATATTGTTGGTGTACCATCCCCAAAAGTTGGTGTGTGAAGCACCAAAGGTCTTAATTAGTGGCTGAAATCCCCTTCTTTTTTCCTTTACTACCTATTCTCTTGGGCTTCCCAGGTGGAGCTAGTGGTAAAGAACCTGCCTGCCAACGCAGGTAGACGTAAGAGATGCAGGTTCAATCCTTGGGTTAGGAAGATGCCCTGGAGGAGGGCAAGGCAATTCACTTCACTATTCTTGCCTGGAGAATCCCATGGACAGAGGAGCCTGGTGGGCTGCAGTCCCTAGAATCACAAAGAGTCATACACAACTGAAGTGACTCAGCACTCATCTACCTTATCCAAGGTCTCTATAGTTTCAATCCATGGCTGATGACAGATGATGCAATAACAAGAGCATGGGATTTAGAGTTAACTAGACTTGTATAAGCTGTGCTCTACCCATGATTGGCCATGTAAACTTAAATCATCTGTGAAGTAGAAACTAATATTTGCTACATACAGCTTCTAAGAGCCTGAGATGTAGGCACCTAGAGAAGGATCTATGACAAGCACTGACTGTGATACCTGAGCTGTTCTTTGAGGATAAATGAGATTCAATTCTATATTTAGAGGCCATAGGTGAAAAACCAGCCATGCACTGATATATTCCAAGGATGATGAAAAGGCATTATTCCTATTTGTCCTAAGCACACACTGAACACAGTTGCAAAGCAGTGATTAACTTTCTACCAGCAAAGTGGCTGAAGACTGGAAGACTGGGGCTGCCTGTGATGGACCAATGGAGTTAACTTTCCCACTTGGAGCCCAAGTCAAACGCAAGGTCGACCTACTGTCCCTATTTCATCAACAGCTTAATGGCAGATCCCGTTGCTGCCTCATTTAGAGCTTCAGTGCAAACCCTCAAGTTGGGCTTCCTTTATAATACCCTACAGTCTCTCAATTGCTGTGTAGGATTTTCTGAGGACTTGTCTGTGAGAACACCGTGGGCTGTTGGTTGTATGCTTGCACTTGCACAAATAAGTGGCAGAAAGCTGGCTCAGGCAGAAGGACTTACATATTTTTTCCTCAGATGACATATTTGAGCATTAAAAACAACGTATTCTGTTCTCCTGCTAGAAAAGGAATAATGAAACCGGAGTGTTCCCTTCCCAGTAGCTCTCACCTTTGAATTGTGCAAACAGCAATGATCCTCCGTTTGTAGGCAGCAACAGCCTCCAGAAGCTACGGGAATATTGCCAAGATCCCTGAAAAACCTCCACAGCTAATTGGGAACCGGCTTATTAAGTGACACTTTTGAGAGTCAGGTTGTCATTGAAGAGAAACGAAGGAGAACACGGTGGGCGCCGTAGCCTGGAATTAAGACTGTGGGAGGAAGGAAGGCTCCTCGCAGGAACTCGGCTCTGTAATTTTCTCAAATGCTGTGCTCAGCTGCCTTACAAAAGCTCTGGATGTCAGGAGGCTATAGGCAACACTTTACTCTCCAAATCCTCCTTGAAAACTACCCCATAACCATCTACCTTGGGAGAGAGGGCTCTGTGACCTTTCAATGTTACCCTGAACTAAAGACCCTTCTCAGTAGTCTTCTGAACATGTGTCAACATTTTTATGTAGCTGAGTTTTTTTCTCACAGTTACTAGGCAATTTCAGTAACAAATAACCCCTAAGGTTTTGTATACATAATATTTCAGTAAAGAGGGAAATGAATTGAAAATTTAATTTAAAAAAAACACAATATGTCAAAATACCAGTCAGGTCATATTTAGGAAGCATCACAAGAAATGAACATGATTAATGACTGAGATTAAGATTTTTTTCTTCAAGAAGGTGATTGCCAGCATCGGGCCAGCAAGATGCTATGTCCCAAGTGCTGCCTTTGAGGTTCATGGGAAATGCTGCTCTGATAACAAACCGGGTTTCTCAGCTCCCACCCCACTGGAAGGACAGTCTGTAATGTGGATAACCTTCCTTGACTTTTGTGCTAAGATTCTGGCCCTCACCCAAGATAAAAAAAAAATAGCAGCAGCATCTGTGTCACTGTGCATTAGCAATGGGAGCCACGCAAGCTGGGTGAGCCCACATCACTGCCGCTGGCTATGGTCTCTGCTGGGTAAATTGAATCTCCATGCTACCCTGATGGAAAGAAAGAAGCCTCGGCCCTGGAGTGAACTCCTGGAGTTCTACACTGGGGTGGGAACATGCGAGGGAACTTTTCTGAAGGTACCAGAAGTCCAACTGAGCACAGTAACTGGAACATGGAAAACAGCTCACAGCACCTGCTTGCTGCCTTTCTCCATTAACTGCCTCTCTCATCTGTTTCAGCAAATTCATTCTTCTCTCCTCATAATAATGATTAGCTTTTTCACATTCCATAATTCAACCCAATCTGAGATGATACATTTCCTGAATCTCAAGATAACTCAGTCTCTCCCTATCTTTTGCTTTTAACATCTCACACAAACACAAACACACACACACACATGCAATTAGTAACACAAAATTGGATTGGTTGTCTACCCAATGGTTCCCAAATTTCTCCTCTGTTCTCCTTTGCTAGGACAGTCTGCCTCCCACAAGAACCTAAAATGTCAGTCACCAGCCTTCCAAGCTTCCTTGCTGCTAGACATAGTGATGTGACATAGCTTTAGGGTGGCCATGTAACATAGTCCTAGGGTAGCAATGTGATGACGGGACATATCCAGAGTGGCCAAGTGAAGAAGCTCTTGGATGGTGAAGTGACACAGTCCTGGGATAACCTTGAGGGTATGGTGCTTGGGTAGCCATGTGACACAGGTCTCTGGTAGCCATAGGACGCAGTCCTGGGTGGCCATGTGACACAGGTCACGAATGGCCATAGAAACATTTCTGGAACAGTCTTGTGACAGTTCTGTGGTGGCGATGTGACATAGTTCTGGAGGGGTACCATCACACAGGAGATAACCATGTAAAACGTTTCTAATCAGTGAAGCCTAAATGATGTGTGCTCTCTGGCAGGAGAGAATCCATAGGAACTTCTAGGAAAGCCTTCCCCTCCATATAAAGAAGGATTTTAAAAAGGCCTTTCTTACCACTAGGACTTTCCTTTGTATTCTCATCTTGGAATAGCTTTGTGTGTTAAGTCACCTCAGTTGTGTTCAACTCTTTGTGACCCCATGGTCTGTAGTCCTCCACACTCTTCTGTCTGTGGGATTTTCCAGGTGAAAATACTGGAGTGGAACAGCTTTTACATGACCATATGATGCAATGATGACAGACATTTCATCGGCTAAGAACAGCAGACAGATGAAAAGTGCCCAGAACTCTGATGGCATTTTGAGCAACTGCAACGACACCCGCTGGTCTACCCCTAGATTTCTCCTCAAGTGAGATAATGACTAACCTCCTGATACGTATGTCATACACACATGAGCACACACATGTACTATTTATTTTTATTTCACGTACATATTTTATTGGTGTTTAGTCTCTAAGTCATGTCTGACTCTTTGTGACCGCTGGGACTATAGCTCATAACGCTCCTTTGTCCATGGGATTTCCCAGGCAAGAATACTAGAATGGGTTGCCATTTCCTTCTCCAGGGGATCTTCCTGACCCAGAAATCGAACTCCTGTCACTTACATTGGCAGGTGGGTTCTTTACCACTGAGCCACCAGGGAAGACCACGTATTTTATTTCATATTCACAATTCTGCTAGCATAGGAAACTATAAGCATTTCCCCGTAGACATTAAAATTATTTTTGCAAGCAAAGAAATGAGTTGTTTTTTTATAAGAATTTAGAACCAAAAAATCCAATTAAAACTTTGTGAAGAGTAATACGAGTAATCAACTTTGGACAAACAGGCTTCCTGACCTGCAGTAGAGACACACAGGGCTTTTTGATTGGCTGAGTTATGTGCTAAACACTCTGTGGTAATAAGTTCCAATGAGTGAGTCGTCATTTTGTATAAGAAGCTCATGGCCTTATGTGAGATTTAAAGTCCCCCAATTCCTGCTACTCAAAGTTTAAAATAAAGGAAACCCATCAATTTGCACTAAGTTAGTGTTCCTGCCTGGAGAATCTCAGGGACGCGGGAGCCTGGTGGGCTGCCGTCTATGGGGTTGCACAGAGTCGGACACGACTGAAGCGACTTAGCAGCAGCAGCAGCAGCAGCAGGCAGAGCTACCTACAGTAATATGACCTTGACCACAGTGAGACTGAGCTTATGGTCTAGAGTTCAGTTCCTGCCTATATGAAGGGATATGAACAAGCAAGGACACACCAGAGCCAGCAGACAAATAATCTCACCTGTCAAACATCCTCCGTACAGGACACAGAAGTGAGGGCAGATAACTCCCAGCTTGTTTTCTGTGTATTGAAGTAGGCTGAATCTCCTACCCCCAACTCACTGTAGTAGTATGAGACAAAGACAAATATTGTATGATACCACTTATATGTGGAATCTAAAAAATTATACTTATTTACAAAACAGAAACAGACTCACAGACATAGAAAGTAAACTTATGGTTACCAAAGGGGAAAGATGAGGGGGTGGATAAATTAGGACTTTGGGATTAACATATATATATAAATATAAATATACTACTATATATAAAATACATAATCAACAAGGACCTACTGCATAGCACTAGGAATGCTACCCAATATTATGTAATAAACCATGATGGAAAAATACAAAAAATGAATATATATAATTATACACGTGTTTAACTGAATCACTTTGCTGTACACCTGAAATGAACCTGATATTGTACATCAACTATATTCCAATTTTAAAATAGTTTCTAAATAAAACAAACAATCAAAAAATAGCATAAGTAAATGTCTAGTTTCTTGGATAAACTGGACTGGGGAGATCTGAAGAGAAAATTAATGAAATTGCAACTAACAGAATTTATGGAAGTCACAGTATTAACTAAAAATGAATGAATGAATCCATCACTATCCCCACACTGTTGATGCAATGTATATAAATATTTGCCTATTTCACACATATACCTACTTAATATCAAAGTTGAGAACTAAACGAAAACTTTTGATTATCCCAAAACAAATGAGTAGTTAAGCATGGTAATTCTTCCCTAATGTAATCCTCCTGTTCTTTGATAAAATGTGTATTTTTCGGACAGAATTTCCTAACATGTAGGGTTTTTCAACAAAGTTTTCTAAGGTCAAATAAATGTGGAAAATACTCTATACACAAATTTGAACCTGTTGTTTTGAGGCAACCTTTCTGAAGCCTTTAATATGCAGCAGGAATATCTGAGAACCTAGAGAGATAGCTCCTCTAAAAATTACGTAACCATTACATAAGCCTTCCTCACAAAACATCTCGAGACGAGTTTCTTGCAGAATGTAATTTGAGAAACACTGATTTAGGGTTTAAAATCCAACCAACAAATAATAAATATTTAATTTTTACATGTATTTCCTTTAAATTAAAATATTTAAATTTATTATAATTATTTAGAATTTAACCTTGTATTCAATTGCATTTTCACTCATCAGCAGTCTCTTTTATGATTTCATTTCTCTGGAAATGTTAACCTTAATACATGGTTTGGTATGATAGAGCAGTTTTTAAAATACATTTTCAAGGATGGATCATGACTAATACATTTTCTGATCTCCCCTCCAAATACGTGAAAATATTTTTTTTTGTATTGTCATTGTATGACATTCATCTTGGCTATGTACAAAATTATTTGGTCCTGGAATCATGCCTCAAAATGGGAGGCAAAATTTGTTATATATTACTGCACAAACCTTAGGGGCAAGCCTGAAGTGTTAGTTTGTATATAAGTATGTTTGGGGATAAGAAGAAGGGGATAAGCACGAAGTTAAACCTGGATACTCATAGGCTGCCTATTTGTTTTTTTTTTTTTTTTTCCACCTGCTTCATACTATTGAGATGTTTGAAAGTATGTGTATAGGGTGAGTATCCAAACCAATTTTGAGTGAAATTTGCAAAACACTTTAAATCTATATGACTCGTTTACTATGGAGTTTCAAATTGCTGGGGCATAAACATGAAAAGCATTCTTTTGATCCAATAATTGGTACCTTCCATGTTCAAAGGTACCTCGTTTCCTACCGGGTACCCAGTTTCCTAATTTGCATCTCAGTTTGACTCAAAATCTCATTTTTCTGGAAGGTCTCATTTTAGTTATTAAAAGACAAACGCATTCCTTTTAACTCACAATCTATTAAATTCAAAGTTTACTTCTATTCCTTAGAAGTTCACCCTATCCCCTTCCCTCAGGATATACTTGTGGTTCTAGGGTTTGAAATAGAGAGGTCTGGAGTGAAGCAGAACTATTAGAAATCCATGTTCACTGTAGATCTTTAATATAATAAAGCATTTTAAAAAAGCAGGGGAAGACAAATCTTTCAGTTGCTAACACTTAATAGTAACTCATTTTCCCGTGGGCTTCCTAAACTTGTTCATTTGACACACACACATACACAACTGTGTTATTTGCACAGAACACTGGGGAAAATGGGGAGGGGTTTGGGGGTTTCTATATGACTTGGAGAAAAACTTCTATTATGAAAAACAAAATACAAAATATCGATATTATCAGTTCAGTTCAGTTCAGTCGCTCAGTTGTGTCTGACTCTTTGTGACCCCATGAATCGCAGCATGCCAGGCCTCCCTATCCATCACCAACTCCCGGAGTTTACTCAAACTCATGTCCATCGAGTCGGTGATGCCATCCAGCCATCTCATCCTCTGTTGTCCCCTTCTCCTCCTGCCCCCAATCCCTCCCAGCATCAGGGTCTTTTCCAATGAGTCAACTCTTCGCATGAGGTGGCCAAAGTACTGGAGTTTCAGCTTCAGCATCAGTCCTTCCAATGAACACCCAGGACTGATCTCCTTTAGGATGGACTGGTTGGATCTCCTTGCAGTCCAAGGAACTCTCAAGAGTCTTCTCCAACACCACAGTTCAAAAGCATCAATTCTTCGGCGCTCAGCTTTCTATTAAATACTAAATTTGCATAACACTTCCAATAAAATTGTATTAGTCCTTTTTAGTCACTTGATCTTATTTCCAAGAAGAAAAATTTCTTTTAAACAGATTTGTTTTACACCTTTACTAAGTTATAATCAACATTAAATATTTTGTATTATTCAAAGTACACAGTTCGATAAGTTGTTTGTATTATATATGTTTCAGGTGTACAGCATTATTATTCCACATCTATATAAATACAAAATGATCACCATCATGGGTCCAATTACCGTTGATCACCAAACAGTTGATTCCCTTCATCTATTTCCCTCACCTACAACCCCCTTTCCCTCTGGCAACCACTAATCTGATCTCTGTATCTACAAGTTAGTTTTATTTTGTTTGTTCATTTGTTTTATTTTTGTAGGTTCCACATATGAGTGAAATCACAGAGTATTTTTCTTTCTCCAGCTGACTTATTTCATTTACTATAATATATTCAAAGTCCATTCATGCTGTAAATAGCAAGATTTCTTCCTTTTCTAAGGCTGGATAATATTCCCTCCTGTTGTGATGGGGCCAAGGCTACAGTTGCAGCATGCTAGTGGATGGGGCTTGCCCTCAGACTAGCTTCCACGTCTACCCTCCACTGTGGCCACATTGGTGTGTGCGGTCATTCCTTAGATGGCTGTGGGGGCCAGCCAGAGTCAGGGGCAGACAAGCTCTCAGCAGGGTACACCCACTCACATTAACAGGTTAGAAAGAGCATTTTTTGAATGCTGCCTGCCGGCACCTGAATTAGCAAGGTAGCCTAAAACTGCAAAAGTGGCTCCTGCCAGTGTCTCTGTATCTGGCTAGCATCCCAGATGGGTTTTGCCTCTCTAGCTGATGCTTCCAAGTTAATAAATGGGTCCACTCCACTTGGACCTGTGGTCCAAGTACTTTGCAATCTAGTGTTTTTGTGCTGGTTTTGGGGTTGAATGAGTTTGACTACAGATGCATTAAGAGAGAGTTTTCCACTCCCTCTAGTTCTATAGTTTTCCTGGACGTAGTTCCCATTGGTTTTCAAAGCCAGTTGTTTGGGAGTTCATCTCTCCTGAGCAGGATCTAGGGTTTGGGATGCACAGCTCAAACCTCTTGTTCCTCAGGGAAAAGACTGGTACCTTTGTGATCCCCGCTGATGTAGAATATCACAGCTAGGGTGTGTGTGTGTGTGTGTGTGTGTGTGTGTTTCCTTTGGCAAGACCATCCCTCTGCCTCGCCTGTGTTTCAATACTGTCCTTTTAACCTTTGTTGTGGAAGCTCTGTTCATCCAGTTTTCATGTCTCTTTTCTGAAGGAATTTTTCCACATATAGCTGTAGATTTGTTGAATCAGGAGGAGGAATGAGTTCAGGATCTTCCTATGCCACCATCTTGCACTCTCTTACAATCTGGTGAGTTTTGACATGTGTAGATGACTATGAAACCATCACCAAATCAACATAATAAGCATGCCCATTCTGCAAGGGTTTCCTAGAACAGTCCTGTAATCCTTCCTTCCCATTCTTTCTTCATGCCATAGACAGGCAGCCACTAATTTATTTTCTGTCACTTAATACTAACTTGAATGTTCTGGAATTTTGTATAAGTGGAATCATAGATGTATGGTTTCTTTTGTTCAGAGTCTTTTACTCATCTTAATTACTTTAGATGCTTTCATGCTGTTGTATTCATAAATATTGGATTTATTTATATTGCTGAGTAATATTTCATTATAATGCTATACCACAACTAATTTAGGCATTAACTTGTTGGCGGTCACTTGGATTGTTTCCACTTTGGTTATTATAAACACAACTGCTATAAATATTCATGTACATGTCTTTTTGGAACATATGCTTTCACATCTCTTGGATAGGATTAGAATGGCTGGATCATATGAGAAGGCTATGCCTGCATTTTTTACAAAATTGCCAAATTCTTCTGAAGTCTTTTTCCCATTTTCTTTTACCACAAACAATGTTTGTAGGTTCCAGTTGCTTCACATCCTCATAAAATTTAGTGTGGTCATCTTTTTATTTTTACCCAGTCTAATGGGGGGCATAGTGATGAATATTTTGTTCTGTTTTTAATTTGAATTTCCCTAACGAATAATGCCCCTTAATGATCATAGCCTTGTCATGGCAAAGGGGTTTGCATAACTCAATGAAGCCATGAGCCATGTCATGCAAGGCCACCCAAGAGGGACAGGTCACAGTGGAGAGTTCTGACAAAAAGTAGTCCACTGGAGGAGGGAATGGCAAACCACTCCAGTATTCTTGCCATGAGAATCCCATAAAGTATGATAAAGCAATAAAGCATATGATACGGCAAGTATGATAAAGTATGATATGAGTATGATAAAGCAGAAAGACGATACCAGAAGATGAGGTCCCCAGGCTGGAAGGTGTCCACTGTGCTACTGGGGAAGAGCAGACTTTGAGGCCTTTAAAGAAGGCCTTCTTAAATGGACAGTGCAAAGAAGGAGAGGAAAACAATAGAATGGGAAAGACTAGTGATACCTCCAAGAAAACTGAAGATATCAAGGGAACATTTCATGAAAGGATGGGCACAATAAAGGACAAAAATGATAAGGACCTAACAGAAGCAGAAGAGATTTAAAAAAGGTGGCAAGAATACACAGAAGAACTATACAAAAAAGGTTTTAACAACCCAGATAATCATGATGGTATGGTCACTCACTTAAAGCCTGATATCCTAGAGCCTGAAGCCAAGTAGGCCTTAAGAAGCATTACTATGAACAAGGCTAGTGAAGGTGATGGAATTCCAGCTGAGCTATTTCAAATCCTAGAAGATGATGCTCTTAAAGTGCTGCACTCAATACATCAGCAAATCTGGAAAACTCAGCAGTGGCCACAGGACTGGAAAAGGTCAGTTTTCATTATAATCACAAAGAAGAGCCATGCCAAAGAACACACAAACCACCAGACAATTGAACTCATTTCACAAGCTAGTAAGGTTATGCTCAAAATCCTTCAAGCTAGGCTTCAGCAGTACGTGAACTGAGAACTTCCAGATGTTCAAGCTGGATTTAGAAAAGGCAGTGGAACCAGAGATCAAATTTCCAACATTTGTTGGATCACAGAGAAAGTAAGAGAATTCCAGAAAAACATCTACTTCTGCTTAATTGACTACACTAAAGCCTCTGACTGTGTTGATCACAACAAACTGTGGAAAATTCGTAAAGAGATGGGAGCAATAGACCACTTTATCTGTCTTCTGAGAAACCTGTATGTGGGTCAAGAAGCAACAGTAAGAATCTTACATGGAACAACAGACTGATTCCAAATTAGGAAACGAGTATGATGAGGCTGTATACTGTCATCCCGTTTATTTAATTTATATGCAGAGTACATCAGGCAAAGTGCCAGGCTAATGAATCACAAGCTGGAAACAAGATTGCCAGAAGAAATATCAACAACCTCAGATATACAGACAATATCACTCTAATGGCAGAAAGTGAAGAGGAACTAAAGAGCCTATTGATGAGAATGAATGAGGAGAGTTAAAAGGCTGGCTTAAAACTCAACATTCAAAAAACTAAGATCATGGCATCCTGTCCCATAACTTCATGGCAAATAGATGGAGAAAAATGGAAACAATGACAGATTTTATTTTCTGGGGCTCCATAATCACTGCAGACTGTGACTTCAGTCGTGAAATTAAAAGATGCTTGCCCCTTGTTAGAAAACCTATGACAAACCCAGACAGTGTATTAAAAATCAGAGACATCACTTTGTCGGCAAAGGTCTGTTTAGTTAAAGCTATGGGTTCTCCAGTAGTCATGTATGAATGTGAGACCTGGACCATAAAGAAGGCTGAGCACCAGAGAATTGATGCTTCTGAATTGTGATGCTGGAGGACTCTTCAGAGTCCGTTAGAATGAAAGGAGACCAAAGCAGCCAGTCCTAAAGGAAATCACTCCTGAATATTCATTAGAAGGGCGGATGCTGAAACTGCAGCTCCAAAACTTTGGCCACCTGATGCAAAGAGCTGACTCACTGGAAAAGACCCAGATGCTGGGAAAGACTGAAGGCAAAAGAAGCGGGTGGCAGAGGATGAGATGGTTAGATAGCATCACCAATTTCACTGACATGAATCTGAGCATGTCTTCTCAATCTATCTCTTCACTACAGGGGATAGTGAAGGAAAGGGGAGCCTGACATGCTGCAATCCAAAGAGTTAACATGGCTTATCGACTGAACAATAATGATGAATAATGATGAAAAAGAACTTTTCTTGTACTTATTTGACATCTGTATATCTTCCATGGTGAAGTGTGGGTTCAAATCTTCTGCCCATTTTATTGAGCTTTTTAAATTCTTCATCATATGCATATTTTATAAATATTTTCTATCAATCTGTGTCTCTGTTTTTCTTTTTCTTTACAGTGTCTTTTGAAGAGCAAAGGTTCTTAATTTCAATGAAGTTCAATTATTTAATTTTTACTTTATATACTTCTTGGTTTGTCTGTTGTACTTAAGAAATCTTTGCCAAACCAAAGGTTGTGAACATTTTCTCCTAATAGCTTTATATTTTTAGCTCTTACACTAAAGTCTATGATCCATTTCAAGTTATTGTTTTTATATCATGAGGAAAAGAACAAGCTTCATTTTTCCAAATGACTATCCAATTGTTCCAACACGTGTAGAAAACATTATCTTTTCTCTTCCTAGCAGTCTGGCAAAAATCAATTAATGATATATGCGTGGGTCTATTTCTTGACTGTATTCCATTGGTTTATTTTACCCTCTCGTTAATGCTAGTATTATACTATCCTGTTTATTGTAGCTTTATAATAAGTCTTTAAACTATGTGGTGTAAGAACTCCAATTTTTTTCTTTGATAAAGTTGTTTTAAATACTCTTAATCCTATGCATTTTCATGTATTAGAATCAGCTTATTATACACCAAAAGCCTGCTTCGCATTAGTAATACATTGAATCTATAGCTAAAATGGGGGGAATTTGTCATCTTAATAATATGGATATTCTGATCCATCAATAGATATATCTTTTTAGTTATCTAGGTTTTTAAATTTCTCTCTGCAGCATTTTGCAGTTAAAATGTAGATATATACCATTTGTCAAATTTATCAATCCTACCTCAACCTAACACTCTCCTTCTAGAATCTAATTCTTTCTTGAAACTACCTTTGAAATTAGCTAATAACTGATGTCATCTTCTGTCCAGATTAACCCTCTGTCACCAACTTTGTATCTTAGGAGGAAGAATTTTCAGCTGTGCATTAAATATTTCATTAAGTTATTTAAGCATAATCCATTGGGTTTAAAGGTAAATTGTCATCTCGAGCTATCATCATGAACTGTCTACACCTTATTTTCAGGAGACCACTAGGGGAAAACATTATGCATAAAAATGATTTAAACAACATCTGTTTCAGTCACTGATTTAATCCTCTCAGAGACAGCTGAAAGCATAATATTTTTGTCACACGAGAACAATTTTCTGTTCTAAATGGGTTAAGTTCATGTGATGGCAGAACATAGAGGAAAACCATAATGGGAAAATATGAATAGCAGAGGGTTTAGCTTAGCCATGCAGTCTTAGTTCACAAAAATAACAAATCAGTCACATAGAAACTTTTCTGGCAAGTTGTGTGTCAACCAAGAATGAATCTTAGAGTCAGTTTCCTGGGCTGCCAGACTTTAAAACCAGAGACTTAGTGTCAGTTTCCTGGGCTGCCAGACTTTAAAACCAGAAAACAAGTAATAAAAAGACAAGTATAAATCTTTCAACAATCAAGTTAATTGTCAATGGACTGAATGCTCTGAGCAAAAGGCATAGGGTATCTGATTGGATAAAAATAAGACCCATCTACATAATGCTTACAAGAGACTTCAGAGCTAAAGACACACACAGACTAAAAGTGAAAAGCTGGAAAAATATTTCATGCAAATGCAAGTGACAAGAAAGCTAGGTTATACTCATATCAGACAAAATAAATTTTAAAACAGGCAAAAATGAAAGACAAAGAAAGGTGTTACATAGTGATGAAGGGATCAATACAAGAAGAGGATACAATGCTCAACATATATGCTCCTAATAAGCACATAAATATATAAAGCAAATATTACAGACATAAAGGGAGAAATTGACAATAAAACAATAATAGGAGGGAACTTTAACACTCCACTGACAACAATGAACAGATCACCCATACAGAAAATCAATAAGGAAACAGACTCTTAAATGACACATTAGATCAGTTGGAATTAACAGATATCTAAAGGATATCCTAACCAAAACAGCAGAATGCACATTCTTATCAAACGTACATGAAACATTCTCTAGGATGGATCACTACTAGGAAATGAAACAAATCTCAACAGATTTGAGAGGACAGAAACTATATCAAGACTTTCTTCTAATCACAATAGTATGAAACCAGAAATAAATTACAAGAAGAAGAATGGGAAAAACAAACATGGACACTAAAAAAAAAACAAAAAAACATTAATGGGCCAGTGAAGAAATCAAAATATTTTGAGAGAAATGAAAATAAAAACACAGCATTTCAATATCTATGGGATGCAGCAAAAGCATTTAGTTCTAAGAAGGAAATTTACTGCAATAGAGACCTACCTTAAGGAATAAGAAAAATCTCAAAAAATCTAACCTATCATCTAAAGGAGTTAGAAAAAGAAAAACAAGGAGATATCACCTAACACCTCTCAGAATAGCTATCATCAGGAAGTGAATCGGTACAGCCACTATGGGAAACAGTTTGGAGGTTCCTCAAAAAACTAAAAATAGAATTACCTATATTTAGTATTCCATTCTTCAAAAAACTAAAAATAAAATTACTTATATTCAGTGGAATAAGTAATTCCACTCGGGTATATATCTGAAAAAAAAAAATGAAAGCTCTAATTTGAAAAGATACATCACCCCAACGTTTACAGCAGTATTATTTACAATAATGAAGACATGGAAGCAAACTAAATGCCCATCAACAGATAAACAGAGAAGATGTGGTACTGGCAATGGCACCCCACTCCAGTTCTCTTGCCTGGAAAATCCCATGGATGGAGGAGCCTGGTGGGCTGCAGTCCATGGGGTCGAGGAGAGTCGGACACGACTGAGTGACTTCACTTTCACTTTTCACTTTCATGCACTAGAGAAGGAAATGGCAACCCACTCCAGTGTTCTTGCCTGGAGAATCCCAGGGACGGCGGAGCCTGGTGGACTGCTGTCTATGGGGTCACACAGAGTTGGACACGACTGAAGCGACTTAGCAGTAGTAATATATAAAATAGATATATCATAAAGGCCTACTGTATATCACAAGAACTCTACTCTGTACTCTATAATAACCTATATAGGAAATGAAGGTTGCTCAGTCATGTCTGACTCTTTGTGACTCCATGGACTATGGACTCTTTGCGTCCTCATGGACTATACAGTCCATAGAATTCTCCAGGCCAGAATACTGAGTGGGTAGCAGTTCCCTTCTGCAGGGGATCTTCTCAACCCAGGGATCCAATCCGGGTCTCCCGTATTGCAGGCAGATTCTTTACCAGCTGAGCCACCAGGGAAGCCCAAGAATATTGGAGTGGGTAGCCTATCCCTTCTCCAGCAGCTCTTCCCAACCCAGGAATCGAACTGGGGTCTCCTGCATTGCAGGCAGATTCTTTACCAACTGAGCTATGAGGGAAGCCCAACCTATATAGCAAAAGAATCTAAAAAAAGAGTGGATATATATATGTGTGTGTATATATATATATATATATGTATGTATAACTGATTCACTTTGCTATACAGCAAGAAGTAACACATTTTACATCAACTGTACTCCAATAAAAATTTTTTAAAACCTTTTATCAGGTAAAGATTTGATAGTACCATTAATGCTAAAATATAAGTGACTAATAAATGTTATCTTCTACTGAGAGAAAGAAAAAACAATATGATGTGGTGTACATACATACATATATTACTCATATGTGGAATGTTACTCATATGTGGAATATTACATATGTGGAATATATGGAATATTACTCAGCCATAAAAAAGAATTAAATTCTGCCAATTGCAATGTCATGGATAAATCTAGAGGGTATTATGGCTAGTGAAATAGGCCAGACAGAAGGAGACTAAAACAGTGTATTATCTCTTATATGTAGACTCTAAAAAATAAAACAAACAAATGAATAGAACAAAAGAGAAACAGACCCACAAATACAGAGAACAAACTCATGGTTATCAGGAGGGAGAGGGAAGGTGAGAGGGACAAGATATGGGGAGCAGTTTAATAGGCACAAACTACAATGTATAAGATAAAAGCTACAAGGATATACTGTACAGCACAGGGAATATGCCCAGCATAATCTAAAAAAAAAAAAAAATTGGAATCACTATGTTGTACACCTGAAACTAAACAATATTGTAACTATACTTAAAATAATAATAAACAGAGATGAGTATAGGCAACTTCTTTAAGGAGATTTATTTAACAGTAAGCAGAAAAATGGCTTTAATTTTCAACTGTTAGGGCAAGAAAAGGAAAAGATCAAAGTCTCTCATTTGTTGGATTAAGTATGTGTTAACACTATTAACCAAGATTAAAATTAGATATGGAATAATGACACCGGAGATTTGGAAGAAGTAAATGGTGGGTTTACTTTGGAGCCTATTAGTTCTGAATACAGAATTACCTAAGCAGGCAAGCCAGAATCAGAGGCCAGGGATCTCTGAACAGGGCTAATATCTCAATGGCTAAGATACGAGTAAGGGGAACTGGGGCTTTCCCAGAGCAGCCCGTGGGGTTTGAGGACTGGGAAAAGTTGTCCTTTCTTGAATTGAGTATATTTGGGAGGAAAAAGAGAGTCCCCAAAGGCTCAACACACACACAAAAAAAAGAAAAATTAAGCCAACTGCATTCAGAAACAATGTAAGAAATTCCAGTTGATTTGGAAAGCAAAGCTGTGATTATCACTTACGCAGAATGACCCTCAGGAACGCCAGTGACTAGACTATGGAAAGGAATGCTGTTAAAAGCGGAGACTTGGGAATACACATCCATTTCCTGCTACGCAAAGAAACTATCACTGTCTTCACCTCCTATCAGCTTTTCATTCCTCTTATTAATTTTGATTTGTTGAAAGTCCAACTTCGATAGCCTTTGGTGTCTCGCATCAGTCTGGTGAACCCCAACTGTTCCTTAGAGGCAGAAATAAAACTGGAGTCAGGAGTAGAGTGCAGACAACTTGGGGGCTGCTTCTCACATCTCTTGTTTGAGGCCAAGGAATTGAGAATCTGCACAGATCGATGGAAATATGATGAGTTCACTGGATACAATGAATTTGAATACTTGGCCAAATGGAAAGGCAGGCTTAAAACTCAAGAAATGTGTTCAACAGAAGTAAAAAGTACTAATACCTGAATATTCCCTATTTTACCCCTCCTCCCTACCCTCCTTTAGCACTTGCTGAGTTCTCCTTTAAGTGAAGGAGCTTGGTAACATAATATAATAATATAAAACAAGAAGTGACGTTAACTTACATTACAATGAGCTTGGAGATGAAGACGGAAAAATCAGGTGGGCTGAATGTTGAAGCAAGTTTCTGAGGGTTTGGAGTCAACAGTGGAAAATGAAATGTTTCGGGGAGCACCTTCTTATACTGTAGGAGCCCTCAGAGATGCAAAACTCAGGTGACATTTTCACCTGTGTTGTGCATAAAAAATGCTCTCAGTTTATGCATTTAATTGAGAAGCTATTTAAGGAACTGAATGATTTTAATTATCTTTGGGCTGAGTAATTTTTTATATAAATGGCAATTATAATGCTCTAAAGAAAAAGAAATTTTCAAGTGATTTGAAAAGAGAAAACTGGATGAGAAAATGAGTGAGCGTACCTCCCATAGTAGAGTAACGTCCAATTTAAAGGACTTAGCATCTTCACCATGTCATCGTTCAAGCAGAGCTACAGCAGTGTCATCAAAACAATACAATCCACCACATTAAATCAAGGCCTCTAATTTGAAAATTATACATTTTAAAAGTTTGTTTTTAACTTGTGTACTGTTTTTAATATATCCATCCGTGTCTGAGTATGTTTAAGAAATATTTTCATTAAAATAATATACTTTAATGTGGAAAGAAAGAATTTTGCCTCTACATGTGGTTCACTTTTACTAAATTTGAAAAACGCTGGGAACACAACTTGCCTTATGCAAAGCTTGATGAAAAAGTGCTCTGAGACAGGCACAGGCCACAGCGAGCAGCTGGCAAGAAGCTGAACACATGCCCGAGCAGCTCCAGAGTAAAATACAGTGTTTAGGAAATTTTTAACAAATCTATAGCAATGTTTTCCTCTCCAGCTTTTAAAAAATTTGGATAATCATATCTCAGAGGTACTTTAATAATAGCCATTTATGTTTATGATATCTTTCACCATATTACACATTTATTTAGCTACCTCAAATTATAATTTTGTGTTTTCTATGAATGAGACTTGCACTGACCAACTATAGGCAGCATCTTGGTATTCCCGGCAATCATAATTCAAAATAATGTAGTTATCTTCTAAACAATGTCCTGAAAAGTGAGAGAATAAAGGTATTATAATGTTGGTATAGCAACTAGGCCATTTCAGTTTAAACACACAAGGATCCATAATTTTAAATCACACTTAAACCAAGACTGTATTGATAAGTGATCAATCCTTATTCATTCTTTTTCAGTCATTTCTTTCATCCTTATTCTGTCATTTCTGTTCATTGTTGAATACTACTTGCCTCCCTTTAACTCTTAATTCAACACTTAACAATGTATATTTTTGAGTAATCACAACTTTTAGTATGGGTGGAAGTATAATAAGATTTGGCCTTTCTCATCCTGACATTTATTTTTACTATGCTTCCTCTTGCGCAAACTGAGTTCCAGTCAAATTGAAATTCTTCCATTTTTTGATCAGCATATAATCTTTGTAATCTTAAAAATGCCTCTCAAATGTTCACATTATTGAGTTCATCCAGTCCAGCAGCTTTTCCTCAAGGCTGAGGGAGGCTGCCAGGTCCAGCAAATAAAACTACAAAATGCCCACTTTAATTTGAATTGCAGATAAACTGTAAGTTTTTTTTTTACTATAAGTATAGCACCTGTATTACCTAGTACATACTTATACTAAATAACTGCTTATCTGAAATTCAAATTTTATCAGATGTGTGTGTGTGTGTGTGCATGCGCTCAGCTGTGTCGGACTGCCTGACTCTCCAGCTTTTAAAAATTTCAGATAATTTTGCAATCCATGGACTGTATTCTCCAGGATCCTCTGTCCATTGAATTTTCCGGGCAAGAATACTGGAGTGGGTTGCCATTTCCTAGTCTATTTTACCAGATACCCCTATTTTTATCTGGCAACCCTTTGGCTAGGACTCCCAATTCTACAGCTTCTAATTTGTCACATGGCTGAAAAAAGTAGAGCCTACTGTACCAAAAAGTACCAAAAGATGATGGCCCTAGGCCTGGCCTGCCAGCCTTTGGTGTGACATCAAGCACTTCCTCTCAGCTGAATCTTGAGCCTCTTTTTCACATTAATTTCACAGCCTGCACTGCCACGTTGCTCTGTAATATTTTCTAGATTCCTTGTCTTCTAACTGGCTCAGGCTCTGATGGATGAGATGCAAATTACATCTGATATTCCTTCTGGGATGCAGTGGGGTTAGAGGGACCCATCTCAAACTCGGGTTCTTGGGGCCAGTACTAGATACAGTAACAAATGGGGCAGGTTAGTACGGCACAGTGGGTAGCCAAGGTCCAAGTCCTGTGTGAGACCAGGCCTTCAAATACACATATGAAGCATCATGTTCAAGACAGCAGGAAGAAAATAAGAACGGGAAAAAAATAAAACAATAAGCAACATAATCTGCAAGATGAGGCAATAGGAGAGAGGTGTTTCTATGGAATATTTACAATAAGACTAATTTTCAAGGAGAAAATTGTTAAGAAGGCCAAGTTTACTTGGACAATTCACTTTCCAGCTTTGGTTACCCAAAGACAGAGAGGTCCTATCTTCAACCTTAGAAGTGGAAGACATTCTTCTCCTAGGTAGTTCCTTGATCTCTACCTTGCTGCTACTGCTGCTAAGTTGCTTCAGTCATGTCCAACTCTGTGTGACCCCATAGATGGCAGCCAACCAGGCTCCCCCGTCCCTGGGATTCTCCAGGCAAGAACACAGGAGTGGGTTGCCATTTCCATCTCCAAAGCATGAAAGTGGAAAAATAAAGTGAATTCGCTCAGTTGTGTCCAACTCCTAGCGACCCCATGGACTGCAGCCCACCAGGCCCCTCCATCCATGGGATTTTCCAGGCAAGAGTACTGGAGTGGGGTGCCATTGCCTTCTCCGGATCTCAACCCTAATCCTACATAAAATTCAAAGCCCAGACTTATCTTGAGATTCTTCCCTTATTCCCTACTTAGATGTTCTCATTTTGTGTGACTTTCCCAGTGCTGTCTCCCTGCCCCATGTCCACATCTGCTCGGTTCTCATAACCTAATGTAAGAAAAGAGATTAGTCATGGCCTTATACTATGTTAAAGATCATCATATCTACTAGGTGACAGCTACCTATATTCAAATTATAGTGCCTAAGGAATCACAGCCGTATTCTAACATAGTATGCATTATAACAACAAAGGTTCGACTAGTCAAGGCTATGGTTTTTCCTGTGGTCATGTATGGATGTGAGAGTTGGACTGTAAAGAAGACTGAGAGTCGAAGAATTGATGCTTTTGAACTGTGGTGTTGGAGAAGACTCTTGAGAGTCCCTTGGACTGCAAGGAGATCCAACCAGTCCATTGTGAAGGAGATCAGTCCTGGGATTTCTTTGGAGGGAATGATGCTAAAGCTGAAACTCCGGTACTTTGGCCACCTCATTCGAAGAGTTGACTCATTGGAAAAGACCCTGATGCTGGGAGGGATTGGGGGCAGGAGGAGAAGGGGACGACAGAGGATGAGATGGCTGGATGGCATCACTGACTCCATGGACGTGAGTCTGGGTGAACTCCGGGAGTTGGTGATGGACAGGGAGGCCTGGCGTGCTGCGATTCATGGGGTCGCAAAGAGTCGGACACGACTGAGCGACCTGATCTGATCTGATCTGATAACCGTCATTTAATATCCCTGAAAACAAATTTAAAAGCTGTTCACTAACTCCAGCAGCCATGCCAGAGCTTCAGTCACGTGCACTCCTTGTGACCCTAGGGAGGTAGCCTGCCAGGCTTTTCTCCATGGGGTTCTCCAGGCAGCAATGCGGGAGTGGGTGGCCATGCCCTTCTCGGGGGATTTCCCTGACCCGGGACCCGCACCTCTTACGTCTCCGGCACTGACAAGGCAGGTCCTTCACCACCATTGCCACCTGGGAGGCCGCACTCCCAACAGCAAGGCATCCAAATAATGACTCATTAATCAAATAGGAAAAGTGGGGGTGGGGGGAGTACAAAGAGTTGATCTAAGTGGTTTCTGTTTCTTGCAATCTCTGATTAAGAATAACAAGAAAACTTGGAAAAAATACAAAAATCATTGACTTGAAAGCCTTAGGAAACTAGCAAAATATGGAAAATTTTCTAGAGCACGATGTGGTAGACATATGAACTCCAGAGATAAGGAGTAACATTTGGGCTACTTCTGCACATGTGGCACTGGCCAGTTCTGGAGAGATAGCTGAGAAGTCCTTCTGATGGCTCAAATGGTGAGGGAGATAAAAACTGAAGTCAAAGACCCACCTGGAAAACATCCCCTATATTGGTTTAGGAAACCAAAGAGTTGTATCTGAGGATTAAGGGTAAACTAGAATTAATTAACCCACCTTCAAAAAGACTGCAGCCCAATTATCACCTCATCTGCACAGCCCAGAAAATCTGTTTCAGAAATAACCCCAGGTTACTTGCACTCATGTAAGCTGCAGATGTAAATAAAAATTCTCTCTAAAAGAATCATCTATGGTAGAATATGAGTACTTTTCACTCTTATTTCCAATTTTCTTTCAGACAAAGGAAAAGACTGCAGGTCTTCATGCACTTGAATTTGGGAGCTCACATGAGACTTGCCCAGGAAGTGAAATATTTAAGTGAAGTACAAAATTCTTCAATAATTCTTGCTGGACTTATAGATATGGCCACGAAAGATAAAGAAGCTCTCAGAGGGCACAACCGCAGAGGACAAAAAAAGGATGGATTGAGGAAGCCTTCCTAGAAGCAGAACTAAGTCCTAGGATAGGGGGCTGCTGAAATGTATTCTCAGGATACATTAAATGTTACCGCTGCTACTGCTGCTAAGTCGCTTCAGTCGTGTCCGACTCTGTGCGACCCCACAGACGGCAGCCCACCAGGCTCCGCCGTCCCTGGGATTCTCCAGGCAAGAACACTGGAGTGGGTTGCCATTTCCTTCTCCAATACATGAAAGTGAGAAGTGAAAGTGAAGTCGCTCAGTCGTGTCCGACTCTTAGCGACCCCATGGACTGCAGCCCACCAGGTTCCTCCGTCCATGGGATTTTCCAGGCAAGAGTACTGGAGTGGGGTGCCATCGCCTTCTCCGACAGCCCAGGAATTTCTGTAGGTCCCTTTCCCTCACTCTTCCTCTTTCAGAATGAAAATGCTTGTCATAATCACTGTCCCTGTTTCACCACTGTAAGTCTGTATGGAGCAGATCAAGAGCTGCCACATCTGGACATGATATAAAGACTACTGCACATCACACCTAATGGAGAAACAATCGTGTAGCACCAAAAGATCTGGAATTTTCAGGTCAATGGTATTTTGGAGTCACCTTTGGGAAAGACTGGGTGTATTTGGCATGCAGCAATGACAATGAGCCTAACATTTGGTGATGAGCAGAGCTTTGTGTGGTAGAAATGAATGCCTCTTCATATTCCCAGTTTTCCTCTCTTTCTAGGCCCCCGTGGGAACTGTATTTCCTTATCTCCTTTCTTCAGCCAGCAAAATATTAACAGAAGTGATATGTACATTTACAGGTAGATTATTTAAAATATAATCCTCCAGTTTTCCTCTATCTTGGCAAGTTTGAATGCAGCTGTTAATATGAAGATGCTGCAAGAGCAAAGCAAGCTGAAATACTAATGATACATGTGAGTAATAGTGATACCAAAGAGTTACAAGGTCTTCCTTAGATGAGAAAAAACGACTTCTTTGTATTCATCCACTGAGATTTTGAGGTTATCATAACTTAAGAAAGATTTTCCTATACTTTAATCTATATTCCGTAAACTCTCATTTCCCTTGCAAAATATTTCTTA
>NW_011494835.1:5995388-6022367 GCF_000754665.1 Bison bison bison | reverse complement strand
TCATTGTCATCTTTTAATCCATGTTTTTTCACAGTTCACCAATTCATTTTTTATTTTTTTAAATTATTTGTATACTGTTTTAAGTTACTTTTCATTTCCAGTTATTACAAAATATTGACTATATCCCCCACTTTGTACAAAGCATCCTTGAGCCTGTCTTACAGCTAACAGTTTGTGTCTCCCGCTTCCCCATCCCAATATTGCCCCTCCCACCTCTCTCCCTACTGAAACCACTAGTTTATTCTCTACATCTGTAAGCATTCTTCTTTTCTGTTATATTTACTAGGTTGCTATATTTTTTAGATTCCACATAGAGGTGGTATCATACAGTATGTGTCATTCTCTGTTTAACATTTCACTTACAGTAATTCCCTTCGAGTTCATCCATGTTGCAAAATATGTCAAATATTTTTATAGTAGTTACTTTTGATCTTGTTAGAATGGTAATGTTTGTCCACTGAAAAGAACTGGAGAAATCCAAACAGGATAAAAGAGAAAAAAACCAAACAGGAAAAAGGAAAAAGTCCTGATTACCGACAGTCATCATTAACAAGTATCTTGTTGATTTTTTCAGTCTCGTAGCCTAGAGTACCAATGAGTCAATGTGTACAGATGAATGGAAAGGAATTAAAAAAAAAAAACTCAGTGTTTAAGGAAGCATTATTGCTAATTAATGGCCACAGATACAAAATATAATAAGTTGTAATAATTAACAATTCCTTTACAAACTTAAATTATCATGAAGCTCAAGAACTACCCTTCAGCCTGCTTTTCTTTAGAGAGGCCGCTCAAAGTTTATTTTTTGTTGTTGTTCAGTTGCTAAGTTGTGTCCAACTCTGCAACCCCATGGACTGCAGCACAACAGGCCTCCCTGTCCTTTACTATCTCCCAGAGTTCAAGAGATTTTCATTTTACATTCATGATTTATGTTATCTTCTCTGTCCCAGGCTGCTTTCCAGGTTCAAACAGTTAACCTTGACAACATATTAGAGTAGAGCAAATGTGTGGCAGAGTGACAGGACAAAATTCACTTGAGTTTTAGTCTTCCTAACAACTACAATAACAGTATCAGAAACAGATTAGGAATTTAGAAGATATATTGCAATCAGTCAATACTTCCAGACCCTCTCCAGTGACCTACCATTAGAAATTAATCTTTGGGGTTAAGTATACAATGCTTTTAAGTTACATATTCTAAATATATGTATCTTTTGTGCTAAACCTATTTCAAGGGGCTTTACTTATTAACCTAAAGATGTATTTGAATCCCTCGGGGAATGCTTTTTGAGGAACCATGCCATATCTAACCCTATGCAGTAAGATCTTAGGGGGAAAGGATGAGTTACTATGTTGTGCTGGGCAGATTCTTAAAAGAAAGATGTCACTTCAGACAACATGCTCTTTCAGTTACATCTTACAAGCAGCTGCTTGTACACAGTTATTCTGGGGGAGAATGAACAATACATGCATTCTGATTTCCTGTCAGTCAGACTGACATATATGCCAGGCACAGACTGAGTCATGTAGATATGTATGAATGTTCCAAGGGTATTCTTGAAAACCTCCCTGGACCTTACATATCTGATCTATCCTTAAACTTGGGGCATCCCCATTTGACCCTCAACTCTTGACTCCATTGTCTGGGTCTGATCCCACCTCTGGCAATTTTAATCTGGTGTCTGTAATTGGTCTCACTGGGATTAGTTTCTCAGCTCTGCCTAAGAGATTTTTGTCTAAACTCTGATTCTTTCCTTGGCAGGCTGCCTCAGATATTACAGTGCATCCTAATCCTAGCCTCTCATGACTGGGTCAGTTATCTAGCCAAACTGGCCGTGGGACTGTAGTAGAACACTGTGCCTCTCTCAGAAATCCTGGTTATTGTACACTATTCATTTCTCCTTCTGCTCTTCTTTGTGTTCCACACAAGTAAACAAGAGCCTCGTGTGGCTTAGGAAAATACAGTAAAAATGGTGTGTAATGGCTTTAATGAAAAGCTACTTGGGAAAGCAAGATTCAGGGTTTATTTGGCTATTGACAACACAGAGCTCACGAACAGCGACTGAGATGACAGCCTTCGGCTTCACGTTGCAGCGCGTTCGCTTCCCAGTACTGAGCAGGGTCTCACTCTTCAAACAAGGAGAATAACCAGGCCCTCTGCACTTGGTATCAATTTAAATGAGCACACTCAGTTCCATTATTACTTGGAGTAAAGTGAGTTTACTGTTTTTGACAAGGAACTCGCCCTTTCTTGACGTTATATAAGCCTATTCAAGAGCCAGCAAATTGGCCAGCAATTATTAACCTGACTTTTTCTATCAACGTGCTTATAATAAGACATCAATTATGAACAGGAGAGTTAACGCATTTCTCAAATCTGTTATGAACCAGATGCATTGTCACCAAATGTGTAAAATGGGCATTTAGAAATCATTTCTCTCCTCTCTTTGCACTAATAGATTTTAGGCTGAAGAGCTTCTACCATATTTCCTGTAAGGGGTTTCCATCTATATTGACTTCCACAATAGCCTGTAAAGCTAGTGGTTGGCCCTTTATATTCATCTAAAAATGAGAACACAGAGGCACAAGTGTATTCAGTTTTGTATACACCATCAGAAAGAAGGAGGTCACAAATGAGAGGAAACAGTTGATTTTGATCTGAACAGTTAATGTGACACTGGGTATCTAACTCAAACTCACTCAACTTCAGTTTCATAAGTAAAATTGGATTTAAAAAACCTGTATCATAGTATTACTGAGAAATATTGAATAAAACCATGTGGCTAGTATATACTGAGTTATAAATGAATGGTCATTATTTCTGTTGAACTTTGTTTTACTAAATTTGCTTAGAGTCAACTCTAGAAGCATGAGTCAGTAGACCATTTCAGTACTGAAGTGGGGAGAAGACCCTTCCACCAATCAGAGGCTGAGCGATTACAACGCAGGAATTATAATGTCACTGGGGTGGGTTTAAAGACTGTAATTTGGGAGTGGTGGCTGAAAGACTGTGAAGGACACATGCAAAGATAAGTGCTAGTGGAACATTTCTGAAAAATGACTTTGTGGTTGTCAGTGGAACCAAAGACACTTCTCTGGAAGAATGACTTATTCTATAAATGCTGCCAATGACTCAGTCATCTGGCTCTGAGGAATTTATCAACTTTCTGCTAAGTGGTTCACATGCAGAAACTCATTTAATTCTATCACAGTTCTGTGAGGCACTATCTCTTTGATATAGGTAAAGGAAGTAAGGCTGTAGGGATTAGACATCCTGTTCATGACGTTATGATTCTTAAGTCAGAGGCAACAAAACTCAGGTCCTCGAGTTCTCAGCATCCTTCTATGTCTCTTCCCAAAGAACCAGGATCTCACCAACAAAAGTCACTATCTACATTCTGTTTAAGAAGAAAGTAAGACATTATAAAATGAGTATGTTTCTTCAGGAAATGGTGGCCACCTACACACATACACACACACACAATCAGATAACATAATATACCACAGTATTTATTCAGATCCTATCACTGCAGATGGTGACTGCAGCCATGAAATTAAAAGACACTCCTTGGAAGGAAAGTTATGACCAACCTAGATAGCATATTCAAAAGCAGAGACATTACTTTGCCAACAAAGGTCCATCTAGTCAAGGCTATGGTTTTTCCTGTGGTCATGTATGGATGTGAGAATTGGACTGTGAAGAAGGCTGAGAGCCGAAGAATTGATGCCTTTGAACTGTGGTGTTGGAGAAGACTCTTGAGAGTCCCTTGGACTGCAAGGAGATCCAACCAGTCCATTCTGAAGGAGATCAGCCTGGGTTTTCTTTGGAAGGAATGATGCTAAAGCTGAAACTCCAGTACTTTGGCCACCTCATGCAAACAGTTGACTCATTGGAAAAGACTGTGATGCTGGGAGGGATTGGGGGCAGGAGGAGAAGGGGATGACAGAGGATGAGAAGGCTGGATGGCATCACTGACTCGATGGACATGAGTCTGAGTGAACTCTGGGAGTTGGTGATGGACAGGGAGGCCTGGTATGCTGAGATTCATGGGGTTGCAAAGAGTTGGACACGACTGAGTGACTGATCTGATCTGATCTGATCTGATCAAGAAGTTTTGAATAATGGAGTTATGTTTCTTGAATACTTTCCTATTAACACATTTTCTAATAGCATCATTTATCATGCAATCATGAACTGTATAAACTATTAATAAAATGTATTCATATCTTCTTTTCTGGAACAAGTTTAAGGATTTAGATTCTCTCTGAGAGGGGAAAAAGTGGATTATGCAGGTTTCTGTGTCTCTCTATGAAATTCTTTGACTTCTGTAGGGAGAAATGTAATTCATTATATAAGAAACATTTATTGAACAGCTACTGTTTTCAAGCCACTTTGCTAAATGATAAATAGAAAAGAAAAGGAAGAAGATACATTTCTGGCCTTTACTAAATAGATAATCTTGTTCAAATGCCCATACAAAGGAATCATCTGACTACCAACACCATGGGGGAAACATGTTGCCTTTTCATCCACCAGTGTTTCTAATCCTCTGCCCAGGCTTTCCTTTTCCCGCTATATCTAACAAATGTGACAGAATGTCTCTACAGGATGGTGCAGGAAATTTACCATATTTATTCTTATAGTGGCTTCACGTTTATATAGTCACTCCCATTTTAGGGCTTCCCTGGTGGCTCAGAGGGTAAAGCGTCTGCCTGCAATGTGGAAGACCCGGGTTTGAACCCTGGGTTGGGAAGATTCCCTAGAGAAGGAAATGGCAACCCAATCCAGTATTCTTGTCTGGGAAAATTCATGGACAGAAGAGCCTAGTAAGCTACGGTCCATGGAATAGCAAAGAATCACTCACAACTGAGCAACATTTTATAAATGAGGAAATGAAAAGTCAGAAATATGAAATAAATTGCCCAAGATCATGCCACCAATTCATGGCAAAACTGAAACTTAAACCTAGGGTCTTAAAACAAAACCCAAGTTCAGTGCTCTTTTCACTTTACTACTTAGGACTCAAAAATACGTGGTGCGTCTCATTCCCACAGGTTGGGTCCCTCAGGAGGCTGATTACAAAGTGAAGGTTAGTGGCCAGAAGGTTATTAGGCAGTGTTCTCAAGATCAACATGATCAGCAGATAGGAAGGAAGGTCAGGAGAGTTGGGCATTGATGCAGTCACAACAAGACCCCAGACAACAAGACTTTGAACTTGCATATCGACAAGGCACTGGAAGCGCACTACCTTGGAAACCTGTTGTGAAGAGCCGACTCTTTGGAAATGACCCTGATGCTGAGAAAGATTGAGAGCAGAAGGAGAAGCGGGTGACAGAGGATGAGATGGTATCACCAACTCAATGGACAAGAGTTTGAGCAAACTCCGGGAGATGGTGGAGGACAGAGGATCCTGGCACGCTGTCGTCCACAGGGTCGGACACGACTTAGTGACTGAACACCACCAACAAAGTGGCTCTGTGCAGTGAGGCAGTTTCCAGAGAGGGCTATCAAACGGTTCAGGGGCATCAGTAACATTCCCAGAAGTGGTGGACGATCCCTCAGTTTTGAATCAGGAATTTGGGTGGTCCAGAAAATCACTCACATCTTAGAGCTTTGTGGGTCAGACTCCTACACTAATTTTGAGTATCTTTCAACTATTTTAATCCAATTACTCACTACTGCGATGTGGTGACTTTCAGGAGCATATTTCACTTGCATATTTTTCCGGCATGCACAACAGCCAACTAAATAAACAAAAAACAAAAGTGAAAAAAATGTGGTTGACAATGGGCCAGAGCCAGAGTGGCTGAGGCTCATCTACAGGTGATTATTCTCAAAAACCTTACTTTCACTTCTCATCCATGACAGAAAGATTTAAGGAAGGAGAATTTCATTTAATATTTGTATCCAGTTACCTAAGAATCCCTCTAGATATCACCCTATACAAAGTATTTCCATTGATTTTTAAGGCTTCCTTCCTCCAAAAAATTTTAAAATACAAATATAAAATAATACAATAAAAAATAAGTCTGAATGTACAATTTACATAATCAGTTCAGTTCAGTTCAGTTCAGTCACTCAGTCGTGTCCGACTCTGCGACCCTGTGAACCGCAGCATGCCAGGCCTCCCTGTCCATCACCAACTCCCGGAGTTCACTCAGACTCACGTCCATCGAGTCAGTGATGCCATCCAGCCTTCTCATCCTCTGTCGTCCCCTTCTCCTCCTGCCCACAATCCCTCCCAGCATCAGAGTCTTTTCCAATGTGTCAGCTCTTTGCATGAGGTGGCCAATGTACTGGAGTTTCAGCTTTAGCATCATTCCTTCCAAAGAACACCCAGGACTGATCTCCTTTAGGATGGACTGGTTGGATCTCCTTGCAGTCCAAGGAACTCTCAAGAGTCTTCTCCAACACCACAGTTCAGAAGCATCAATTCTTCAGCGCTCAGCTTTCTTCACAGTCCAACTCTCACATCCATACATGAGCACTGGAAAAACCATAGCCTTGACTAGATGGACCTTTGTTGGCAAAGTAATGTCTCTGCTTTTGAATATGCTATCTAGGTTGGTCATAACTTTCCTTAGATTTAGCTAATATAGGACTTTTTCATTCATATTACTTAAAAATGCTAGATAAATTATAATTAAACATTTCAAATTTAAGAAAACTTTCCATGATAGAAATAAAGAACTCAAAACCAGAGAAGTAAGTAAGCACTACTTTTCTCCTTGTCTCCACTTAGGTATCAGAGCCACATATATGGCTGAAGGATATGGCATAGAGGCCAACTACTACAGACAATGCATTGGAAAAGTGAACAGAGAATTATGAAACCCAAACCTTCAATGTGTAAAGCTAGGAAATTCCAATTTGAGAAATTAACACAAAACTGATTTAGTACTGCCAAAATTCTTAGAGGCTAGCAGAGTCAACCAGAAAACAATCCCACAGAAGTATCTTCACTTGATCCCACTTCACTATCTTCATCCTGAAGGTCTTCCACAGGAATGATTTATTAAAAGACAAATTCATAAGTTGAACTTAACAAAAAAAAAAAGTGAAGAAATAAATTGCCACAAAGTAGAGTCACGGATGCAATACACTGGAGAACTCAGAACAGAAACAACAAATAATAGAAAAATAAGGAAGAGATCTTAGAATAAGTAGGTTAAAAGTGGTCAAATCGATAACAATAACAGAGATCTTTGATAAGAATAAGACAATATGGAAAATAACTGATTTATTTAAGTAGAACTAAAAGGAAATTCTTGGAATAAAAACACAGAAATCAAAATTAAGAACAGTTCAAATTTAGGCTAAATAGCTTACTGGATACAGTAAGAATTAGTGAACTGGAAGACAGATTGGTAGAAATTATTTTGAATGAAATTATTTTGAATACAGCACAGAATGGTAAAGAGATAGAAATCATTAAAAAGAAGCTAATAGACAAAGAGAACTGGGACTTCCCCAGTGGTCCAGTAGTTAATACTTTGCCTTCCCGTGCAAGGGGTGTGGGTTCAATCCCTGGTTGGGGAGCTAAGATCCCACATGCCTTGTGGCCAAAAAACCAAAACATAAAACTGAAGCAATATTGTAACAAATTCAATAAAGACTTTCAAAATGGTCACCTTAAAAAAAAATCTTAAAAAAAAATAGACAAGGAGAATCGAAAAAGAAGTTCCAACTTACAGTCAGCATTCTAGAGAAAGTAATAAAGAAGATGGGGGATAAACAATGTTCAAAAAGATACGCTTTTTTAGATTGGAAGATTGGCTCGCCTACCAAGTTCCAAGCAGAATGTTTTTTTTTAATCCACATTTAGATTTACTGTGGTGAAACTGTAAACCTAGTAAAGAATAGCATGGATACTGATGCACACGGAGGAAATGGCATTGCTAGCAAGAACGCTGGCATCAGAAAAGTCCAATATAGGAAGAGAAAATGAATTTGTCTGTCACAGTATTTCAGACAAAACTATCTTCTTAAAAACAAAACAAAACAAAACACTATTCTTTACTCTTTCAAAAGCATGCTAATTTAGAGTCTCAGGAATGCAATGGTGCTAGAATATGAATATCTGGTCTCTCTCCAGCCACAGTGTCCCAGTTCACAAGTTAACCTCCTAATGGAGAACGGTATGTAGCTGCCACGGGTCATCTGACCCCAATTTTTATTACATAGGAGCTAAGGAGGGCCACCATACTGGCTTTCTAAATTTTTGCTTTAAGGTTCTATTTTAAACAAATACCACTTAATACTAACCAAATCAAACTGATTCAGTGACAAGAAGCTGAAACATGAGGTCTATCTTCATATGCAGATTCTGCCATTTCATGATTTATTTTGTATATGCCCAACATTTTAAAATTATATTGACCTTCTGGCATACAAACTGTAGTCAGTGAGAGGAAGCTGAATAATGTATTTGATAAAGTTATTCAAAGACCTCAATTTTTTAGCAGAAGTAAAATGGAGACTGGTCCTCCTTGCAACCCATTCCATTATTATTATATCCTTTATTAGACTCTTATCAAAACAGTGTTAATATTCTTTTAAGGGGAGTAGCTTGACATTTTAAAGCAGTACTACTTTTTAATTATTGGTGTGTAAATATTCTTTAAATAATTTTTCCCAGTACAGGTAATATATAAACAACTCATCAATTATCCCAACTTTTCCTAAATCCTGTTTCCCTAAAGTTTTAACTCAGTTATCTCAGAAATAAATCAATGAAGGTAAGTGAAAATCAGGCAGCTTCTAGAAGTTTTTATAATCCATTGTTTACTACAGTTACACAAATCATTCTTCATTATCTCAACATTTTTCTTACTTGTCAAGAGTGCAACATTTCTCTGTGCTTTAACATTTAAGCTGTAATCATTCATTTCAAAAGCCAGAAATCCTGGCTCTTTACTCGGTCTTACACACAGATTCCTCTAAGAATGGTCTCAAAAGTGATGAATGCAAACCGATGTGGTACACAAAATGATGCTTGAAGTACAGAAAGAAAGTATTAGGACTTTTATTTAAGCACGTTTTCCCCAATATCTGAAAATAGAGCATTCCTATGAAACCTATGTGAGTCAAACTGTCATAAAGCAAATAAGCAATTGCCTTAGAACACATCTTGCTACAGGATGCACAAAATTAATTGAGATAAAGCACAGATGCTCAAAGACATTGTTCTAAATTATGGCAGTTTGACGCTGAGATGCTGAGTGTACTTCCTGGGGAAGGAGCCTGGTGGTATTAACACTGTTTGGGGTGTGCAGTGCCTCTATAAAAGCTCCCACAAAACCAAAGCTGAGTGCTCTTTTCACTTTTTGCCTCTTATCTTAAAACTGAAATTCTCTTGAATTTCTTTCAGTTACTAATGCAGGTACTAATGTGGGTGTTTCATGAAAGCTAAGTGGAGTAAAGCAAAATTTCAAAAAAGGGGAGATACTTGTACTTAGTTTTATTTCTAAAATAAGGCGTTGTGCATATGTTACTGATGGCACAGCCCCCTCGCTCTACCCAGAGGACATCTAGAGAAGAAGCAGTGTTAGGAGATGAGCATGACTATTATGCTCTCTGCTGTAACGTAGTGAGTGCTCAGACAAACATATTTACAGATCTTGCCATTTTTGGCTTCCCTGGTGGCTCAGACAGTAAAGCATATGCCTGCAATGTGGGAGACCCAGGTTCGATCTCTGGGTAGGGAAGATCCCCTGGAGAAGGAAATGGCAACCCACTCCAGGACTATTGCTTGGAAAATTCCATGGACTGAGGACCCTGGTAGGTTACAGTCCATGGAGTCGCAAAGAGTCAGACATGACTGAGCAACTTCACTTTCATTTAACCCTCACACAGGCTTTCCAGGTGGCTCAGTGGTAAAGAATCTGCCTGCCAATGCAGGAGACACAGGTTCTGTCCCTGATCCTGGAAGATTCTCTGGAGAAGGAAATGGGAACCCACTCTAGTATTCTTGCTTGGGAAATCCCATGGACAGAGGAGCCTGGAGTCCATGGGGTCACAAAGAGTCAGACACGACTGAGCAACTAAACAACAAGATCCTCACACAGTAGAGGAATGTTTTAAAAAGATTCTTTCAAAGAAACAGTAGATTGAAGAGGATGCTAATATTACAAACTTCCCTGATGTGAAGCATATCTCTACAATTTTTTAGCAATGCAATATTCAAGCTAATAATTTTAAATATCCAGTTAGGAGCGACTTCACTATCACTTTTCACTTTCATGCATTGGAGAAGGAAATGGCAACCCACTCCAGTGTTCTTGCCTGGAGAATCCCAGGGACAGGGGAGCCTGGTGGGCTGCCATCTATGGGGTCACACAGAGTCGGACACGACTGAAGTGACGCAGCAGCAGCAGCAGCAGCCATATGATAAATCTTAAGTATATCTTTTTGGGGTCTCATGCTGATAATCAAAGCATGAAAATCTCCATATTCTGCTGTGGCAGAAATGACCAAAACGATATAAATAAACCAACATAATGATATATCAACATTCATTCCACTGTTAGAAAATGCTGTTCAAAGATACAGAGAAACATAAAGACCTTAAAAAAACAAGTATTAGAACCAGTTAAACAGTTGTTAGACAGTTGGGTCCAACTACTGATGTTTCTACTATTCTAGGCTTATGGTACTCCCTAGATTCTCTTCCAGTGACAAAATACACATAAAACTACAATTTGTAAGCCAGTAAAGGACAGAGGTGCTGCAAAAGATATCTTCTCAATTGTAAGCAATTTATTTTTCTCTCATCATAATTTACAAGACAAAGAATACTGTATAAACTAACCCCTGAAATAGTGGCCACTCTGGGATTCTAAAAAGAACTCTGGAAGAAGGTCACAGAAACAGCTAAACATGTGCAATTCAGTCACCACATCATTCATGAGCAAGCTACTGCAACAAAGAAATGAAGCCAAAAATGTACAACATGCCACAGTCTCATTCATCAGGTTAAGTTCTTCCTTTTTCAATGACACCTTTAAATTAAAAAGTATCTTTACAATAGATGTAATAAGATGTGTAATATGATTACAAAAATCCTTAGTTTCACAGAGAGGTTTGCTTTATATCATGTGACAAAACACACAAGAGTCACAGATATTTAATACAACTTGGAGATTTTTTTGTGTCTAAAAAGGAAAAAAACAGTGTTCCAAGTTTGCTTCCCTTTTGTGATCCAATGCAGATAATCTAAAACAAACCTGTGTAAACTGCCCTTTATAGGTAAAAGTGACACCTTTATAATGAATGTAAAAGTAATTGTTCTATGAAGGAAAACTGAACTACAAAGAGAAAATTTGAAGTGGATATTTTAAATTATTTCCCTCATTATTTCTTTTGCTGAAAACACAGTCACATGCAAAACCCATCTACATTCTTTAAAAATTTAACAGAATCTCCCAATTGAAATTTTGAAAGATTTCGAACACGTTTGTTAAAAAAAAAAGTAAGTGAAACATCTTTTCCAATTAACTAGAAAGAACAACTGATTTACATCTGGGAGATGGAAATTTACTGCAAGAATTTTTTGAAACAACAAAGTTTCGCAAAAACATACAACATTTTGAGTGGAAGCCACTGATTTAGTAACACAGCCAATATGCATTCCTTCCATTTGCACTTATGGATTTTTTCACCAGTAACATTTTTAGCTATGAAAGTAATTTGAATAATTATTAAAATGAAGTAAAATTTATGTCAATAAATTTTAAATAAACTGAAGCAAATAATCACTTTCATACATCACAATGGGTTAAACTGAGATTTTTTTAATAGTGAAGGATATTCACTCACATTGCTTTCAAAATATTGCTTTGGGCACCATTAATAAAATTAATTATTTTAAATTAATCTTTATCTTTATATTTGAAATACATTTTAATTACATTTTATAATGTATAAGCTAGTGCTTACACATGATATAAAAATATACATATAATACAGGTTAAAAGCTTAAACATTTTTACTGATGAAGGTTTGAAGTCCAAAAACTGAGATGACTTCTGACTGTTCTTTCCATGGAGGGTTCTGCTTCATGTTCCATTTCTGGATGTTCGTGCTCTTGACCAGCAGGTGTCAATATCTGGAAATATGGCTGCATTTTCCCCACAGGCATAAAGAATGGAAATCTTACCTCCAACAGGAAAACTTCCCTGCTGGTTTGAGAAATATCAATGACTTCTGAGTCTGCTTCCTTGGTGAAAAGACAGTAGGGCCTATTTTCATTGGGCAAGGATGGCAACCTGGCAGTGCATTTGTTGTGCTTATGTTTATTTGCTTTTGTTTAGTCGCTGAGTCATATCCAACTCTTTTGCAATCTCATGGACTGTTGCCCACCTGGCTCCTCTATCCATGGGATTTCACAGGCAAGAATACTGGAGTGGGTAGCCATTCCTTCTCCAAGGGATCCTCCTGACCCATAGATCAAATCCGTGTCTCATGCACTGGCAGGAGGGTTCTTTAGCACTGAGCCACCAGGGAAGCCCTCATATTTATTAGATGGGTTTTAAGAAAAACAGAAGTCCTATTGGAGTGCAAGAGATGTTCAGGAAAAGGGGACACCAAAACACATAGCTGTGAAACTTTCCTGAGATTTGTTTTATGGTCCAAATATGATCTCTCTTGGTAAATATTCTCTGAACACTTGAAAAGGAATGCACATTCTGTCATTGTTGAGTTGAGTGTTCTGTAGATGTCAGTTAGGTTAAGTAGGTTAACAGTGTTATTCAAGTCTCCTATATCCTCTCTGATTTTATCTCTACTTACTCTATCAATTATTGGGACAGGGATGTAGAAATCTCCAATTATCATTGGGATATGCCTATTATTTTTATTTACCATTTTACCAAATTATATTTAATGGATTTAAAAAACTTTTATTAGGTACATAAACACATAAAATATTTAGGTCTTCTTTATAAATTGACCTCTTTGTTGTTATGAAATGAGCTTCCTTATCACTGCTTATGTCTTTTTCTCTGAAGTCTACTACTACTACTACTAAGTCACTTCAGTCGTGTCTGACTCTGTGCGACCCCACAGACGGCAGCCCACCAGGCTCCTCCATCCCTGGGATTCTCCAGGCAAGAATACTGGAGTGGGTTGCCATTTCCTTCTCCAATGTAGGAAAGTGAAAAGTGAAAGGAAGTCCCTCAGTTGTGTCCGACTCTTCTCGACCCCATGGACTGCAGCCTACCTGGCTCCTCCGTCCATGGGATTTTCCAGGCAATAGTACTAGAGTGGGGTGCCATTGCCTTCTCCATCTCTGAAGTCTACTTTGCTATTAACACACTGTGAATTCATTCAGAATTTTTATATCTAAAATGTTTTTATTGAAAGTTAATTTTTAAGAGAGATCCCCCCTGGGTATAGAATTCTAGGTTAGCGGTTCTTTTCTCTCATTACTTCAAAGATCTTACTTCACTATCTTCTTTGATTTGAATTGTTTTTGATGAGAAGTCTGCTATGATGCTTGTTTTTCTTCCTATACATATTAAGTGTAATCCAATCCCCTACTCCTCTGACTGCTTTTAAGATTTTTGTCTTTATCATTATTTTTGAGCAATTGGATTATAATGTGTCTTGGTGACTTTTATACACATTTCTTTTCTTATTTGGGGATATGTTTGGGGGGGTTGAGTATGTGTGGTTTTGTGCCTTTGTTTTCTTAGCTTCATGTACTAGTAGGCTTACAGTTTTCATCAAATATGGACACTTGCAGCCATTATTTTCTCAAATACTTTTTCTGCTCCCCACCATTAGGAATTCCAATTACATGTGCATTATTCTACTTGAAGTTGTTCAGCTTATATTTTAGTGCTTTATTTTGGATGGTTTCTATTTCTTCAATTTAACTAATCTTTTCCCAGTAATGCCTTGTGGCTGTTGTTCAGTTGCTAGGTTCTGTCCAACTCTTTGCAACACCAAGGGCTGCAGCATGCCAGACTTGCCATCCTTCACTGTCTCCCAGAGTTGGCTCAGACTCATGTGCAGTCAATCAGTGATGCCATCCAACTATCTCATTCTCTTGCCCCCTTCTCCTCCTGCCCTCAATTTTTCCCACCATCAGGGTTTTTTCCAATGAGTCAGCTCTTTACATCAGGTGGCCAACGTGCTGGAGCTCAACTTCAGCATCAGTCCTTCCAATAATATTCAGGGCTGATTTAGGATTAAGTAGTTTGATCTCCTTCCTGTCCAAGGAACTCTCAAGTGTCTTCTCCAGGACCACAATTCAAAAAATCAATTCTTCAGTGCTCAGTCTTCTTTACGGTCCAACTCTTATATCTGTACATGACAACTGGAAAAACCATAGCTTTGACTATACATACCTTTGTTGACAAAATGATGTCTCTGCTTTTTAATACCTAATGCCTAATCCATAGTAATGCCTAATCAGGGTACAGTCAATCCTCATTATTAGTGGATTCTGTATTTGAAAACTTACCTACTTACTAATATTTACTTGTAATCTCAAAATCAATACACACTTGGACATGTGCATAGCAGCAAAAAAATAAATAAAATCTGTTTCCTGATACATATATTCCCAGCTGAGGTCAAATGAGGAAACACTCTGCCTTCTTATTTCAGCTCTCACATAGTAAATATGTGTCCTTTTTTTCAGTATATTTAGTGTTATTTTTTTTGCATTTTTTCACTTTGTGTCGGTGATTTCGCTGCTCACAAAGGCCCCCAAGCACAGTACTGAACTGCTCTCTGGCATATCTAAACACGAAAAGGCTGTGACATTACTTACAAAGAAAATATATGCTAGATTAATTTTGTTCAGGCATGAAATATGGTGCTGTTGGCCTTCAGTTCAATGCCAATGGATTAACAATTGATATTAAACAGGGTATCTTTGGGCTTCCCAGGTGGTGCAGTTGGTAAAGAATCCTCCTGCCAGTGCAGGAGACACAAGAGATGCCTGGGTCAGAAAGATCTCCTGGAGTAGGAAATGGCAACCCATTCCAGTATTCTTGCCTGGAAAATTCCATGGATAGAAAAGTCTGGTGGGCTACAGTCCATAGGCTCACATAGAGTCGGACACAACTGAGTATGAATAAGGAAAGAAGTGTGTCTTTAAACAGAAATACATATAAAGTAAGATTATATCATAATCACTGATGAAAATTTTATGACCAGAGGCTCACAGGAATCTAATCCGATGTTTCTCCTGGGAGCAATCATTCAGTATTCATGAATTCAGTGTTCATAACAACTTTTATAGATTCTAACTACCAAAATAACAAGAATCAACTATATTTTGCAACTCAGCCATAGTTTTATCTATCTGAAGTTTTCATCTCTAATATTTGATTAGGGAATGTTTTATATCTTCTATTTCTTTATTTAATCTTTCTCCTACTTTCTTGAACACACATAATACAGTCATATTACCAGTTTTAATTTTTTTTCTACTAATTCCATCAACCGTGTCATTTCTGGGTCAATTACTACTGGGTAACTTTTCTCTACATTATGAGTTAGTTGTATTTGCCTGTTTCTGCACATATCTGGAAAATTTTTATTAGATAACACATAACGAATTTTACTTTTTGGGGTGGTTGATATATTGTATTTCTATAGACATCCTTGAGCTTCATTCTGGGGCGCAGTTAAGTTACAAATGTATCAACCAGTTGTTGATCCTTTAGAGTCTTCCTTTAAAGCTTTGCCTAAAAGAGTTTAAAAGCAAACCTTGACAGGGGTAGGCTATTTCCAAGTAACTTAACAGCATCCCAGAACAAAGCTCAATAGTATCTGTGGGATACTGTAAACTAACAAAATTTCGGTTAATTTTATCTCACTACTAAAACAAATCTTCAGAGTTATCTTTCTGAATAGCTCTTTTTTCTGGTATTCCTGCAAATTCTAGGTATTTTTGGTCTCCATGGTGTCAAGTTCTACCTCTTCAACTTAGGGAGACTGGGTGGCTCTGCCTGAAGTCTGTTTGCTGTGCTGTGACCCAGAAAGTCATTCAAATTAGTTGGGTGAAAAAAACCACAGTGTTCACTTGACTTGTTTTTGTCACTCAGGAATCACTCTCCTTTTGTTGCTGATGTCCAGGGCCTATAAAATTGCTCTTTAGTACATCTTATTGGGTTTCTGACTTGTATCTGGAGGAAGGGTAGATCAAGTCCCTGTTATTCTATCCTTGCCATCTCTTCTGTACACATATTTTCAGTTCTGAAGAAATGCAACTTAATTCCACTTTTCTCAATCAAACTTCTCATATAAAAGTCCACAAGGGTTGTGCGTGCATGCCAGTTGCTCAGTTGTCTCCAACTCTGTGACTCCATGGCTCCTCTTTTCTTGAAATTCTCCAGGCAAGGAAACTGGAGTAGGTTGTCATTCCCTTTTTCAGGGGATCTTCCTGACCCAGGAATTGAACTTATGTCTCCTTCATTGCAGGCAGATTCTTTACTGTCTGAGCCACCAGCAAAGCCCACAAGGGTTAAGCAGGTGAAAAACTAAGGGCTTACTTTTTTCCAGACTTCAAACTCTAAGTAACAACATGTAAGCATGAACTAGAATAGGTCAGCAAATGTGAACACTCAGAATAATAATATTCTTCATCAAGTGTTTAGTGTCCATGTAATTAAGGTTCAATTAATCCCACCTTTCTATTGAGTTAAATTTTTAAAAAATCCATTTTAAATCTCTATTCAAACTCAGATAACTGAAAATTGAACTAACTAGTCTAATACCATATTTTACATAGAAAGAAAGTGAAACTCATGAAAGTTAAATGACCAAAGTAATATAGCTGTTATTGCCAGAGCTGGGAAGGAATCCTGTTATTAATTTCCAATGTGAGTGATTTCTCACTCTACAGAAACACTTCTTTCACTCTAATTATATTTGTGCTATATACCACAACACCACACATCTGCCTGGGTAAGATGCCGAGTACATACTCAGGGTCCCAACAGGAAATAGACAGACTAAAAGAGTTTGATTACAGATAGCCTAATAAAAAGGATATTTTCAGACATGTAGACAAGGTTCTTGTTTGGAGAATTCTATGGACAGAGGAGAGTGACGAGCTACAGTCCGTGGGGTCACAAAGAGTCAGACAGGATTGAGTGACTAACACTTATTTTGGGCTTCCCTGGTAGCTAAGACAGTAAAAAAAAAAAAAAATCTGCCTGCAATGTGGGACGTCTGGGTTCAATCCCTGGGTTGGGAAGATACCCCAGGGAAGGAATAGCTACTGACTTCAGTTTTCTTGCCTGGAGGATTTCATGGATAGAGGAGCCTGGCAGGCTACAGTCCATGGGGTCGCAAACAGTCAGACATGACTGAGCAACTAACACTTCACTTCAACCTTACATGTTCCATATTGACAAGGTTATATCTTATTTATTTATTACATAATTTAACTTACATATAGAGGACACCATGCAAAATGCCAGGCTGGATGAACCATATGCTAGAATTAAGATTTCTGGGAGAAATATCAATACCCTCAGATATGTAGATGATACTACTCTATTGGCAGAAAGTAAAGAGGAACTAAAGAGCCTTTGATGAGAGTGAAAGAGAACAGTGAAAAAGCTGGCTTAACTCAACATTCAAAATACCTTAGTATCTTAATCATGGCATCCAGTCCTATTACTTCATGGCAGAGAGATGGGGAAAAAGTCAAAATAGTGAAATAGTGGAAATAGATTTTATTTTCTTGCACTCCAAAATCACTGCAGATGTGACCGCAGCCATGAAATTAAGACACTTACTCCTTAGAAGAAAAGCTATGACAAACCTAGACAGTGTATTAAAAAGTAGAGGCATCACTCTGCCAAAAAAGGTCTGTATAGACAAAGCTACGGTCTTTTCAGTAGTCATGTACAGATGTGAGAGTTGGACCATAAAGATGGCTGAGCACCAGAGAACTGATGCTGGAGAAGACTCTTGAGCATCTCTGGACAGCAAAGAGATCAGACCAGTCAATCTGAAAGGAAATCAACCCTGAATATTCACTGGAAGGACTGATGCTGAAGCTCTAATACTTTGGCCATCTGATGCCAAGAGTTGACTCATTGGAAAAGACCCTAATGCTGGGAAAGATTGAGAGCAGGAGGAGAAGGGGGTGACAGAATGAATGGTTGGATGGCATCATGGATTCAATGGACATGAGTTTGAGCAAACTCCTGGAGATAGTGAAGAACAGGCAAGTCTGGTGTGCTACAGTCCATGGGGTCACAGAGTCACGCACGACTTAGCGACTGAACAAGACAAGGTTAAGGAAACCAACAGAATGTGGTCACTGCAATTGTGGAAATCCATAGCACCCCTAGGGCTATGAGGCTAAACACAAACACGAACAAAAAAAGAAACACAAATAAACACCAAAGTTCTGCAGCAAGAGTGATAGCCATAAAAGAAAAGCCACACAACAGCATCTTTGGATGTGGGGAAACACAGTCACTTCCTGTCAAAGAGATCAGGAGACTACATACTCCACTTCTTTCCCTCTCAATCTTCAATCTTGTCCACATTTCTACTGGCCAAACCCAAGGTAAAGGAGTCCAAGCAGGCAGCCTCTTGGGGCACTGAATAGAGAAGATAAAACCCAGACAGTTGATCTGCAGGAGCAAGATGATGAAATATTACACCAAATTTTCTATTACACTTACATTTGAAAAGAATTTGTGGTCACAGAGATGTCAAGGAGACTGAAGATACCAATCAATCATTTGGGGACAGTCAAAACTGTTTTGGAAATGATCTCTACTTTGAATATTTTCAAAAGTTCCTCACCTTAATTCTCCTTTTACCATTTTTTTTTACCAAAAAAGAAATGTCTATGTCAGTAATTTTTCATTAAGAAGATATAACTAATGAACCAAAATGACAGCAAGGGTCGATATGTATTTGTATTCCTGAGAGACCTAACTTTTTTTTTTTACATTCACCAGAAATGACCTTTTAACTTATTAAAGAGCATCTTTCTTGATGGAAGTAAAAATCAATTCTGAGTGTCATGATTCAGCACTCACAACAACTTACCTAAGTTTTGTCATTGAGATTTACAAATGCCACTGTCATATTGGCTTGAAATCATAGGTTGAGGAAATATAATCTGTACAAATGGCAAAGCAGACTTGTTTACTGTCTTCTGGATCCCAGGGGACTCACTTCATATCTCATAAGCTAAGTGTTTTATTAAATCTTTGACTTGCTTTACTCTAATAAAAACCAATTTGTGGCATCAAGAAGGTTGTGGGGTGGGACCATTTACTTGTCCTACCTATTCTTGGGAACACATAAAACATCATATAAATATTTTATAGCTCCAGATTACAAAGTAGTACCCTCAGGTTTTTCAAAATACAGTTGTTGCAAAAATTTCACACAAACATCTTCTGTGTTAATTGCTTATTCCTTAGAGGCTTTTTTAAACTGGCTGTATCATGGTGAATTATGCTGGCAACAGAAAGACGGTTCATTTATAAAGTTCATATAAATGATGCATTGGGAAAGGGTTTTTTGTTCCGGTTGATAAAAGTTAATCAAATGCAAGATGGCATACAGCAATTCAGCATAAATCTTCCACAGAGAGCTGCTTATGCCTCCATCTCCCAGGTAGACAGAACATTTATCTGACTATTTCTAAACTGTCCCAATAAATCTTTGATTAAGAGAACCATATCAAAGTAGCTGACTAATGGCTTGTTTTTCAGAACTCTTCTAGTAAATATATTATAAATGGCACCTCTTCAATAGTCTGAAAGCACAGACATTTAAAACTTAAGTGAGAACCACAAATGAGTCAAAGGAAGAAGAGGGAAAGGATTGCAACTGATACAGAAATTGAACCTGGTTTTGTCTAAATTTGCAATTCATGTTCTTTCCATTGCTTCTTTCTTATTAAGTTGCTAAAGGTTCTAGGCATTAAGATTTCTGATTCTGCATGTAACAAAATACAGTAATTAAACATTCTCACCTAGAAGACTGAAATTTAGGGAGCTCATGGCACCCCACTCCAGTACTTTTGCCTGGAAAACCCGGTGGACGGAGGAGCCTGGTGGGCTGCAGTTCATGGGGTCTCGAAGAGTCGGACACGACTGAGCGACTTCACTTTCACTTTTCACTTTCATGCACTGGAGAAGGAAATGGCAACCCACTCCAGTGTTCTTGCCTGGAGAATCCCAGGGACGGGAAGCCTGGTTGGCTGCCGTCTATGGGGTTGCATAGAGTCGGACACGACTGAAGCGATGCAGCAGCAGCAGCAACAATCAAATATATTTATTTAAAACTTTAAAATTTCACAAAGATTATAATATCCTTTCAGATCATCTACTTTTTTCCTTAAATTTGATGAAGTAGATTATGTACAATTACAAATCCCTAATATGGGGGTTTGAATGAGATGGTCCCAGTATATAATTCTCAATCACACTAAGGTGTTCTTACCCAAGACACAGTTCCACCCAACCATGGCAATCATTTGTTTGTTTAATGTGAAACTAGAAGTGAACAAAACATTAAATCCTCTTAGCACCCGCACTTCATTTTTTTAAAGCCACCATTCTTTGAATGTAATTTACTCAGTTTAAGAAATGGTGTTTGAATTTTGAGGACTAACTACCAAGGAAAGGGGCAAAAAGGTGATGATAATGAAAAGGAAATACACTTATGTTTGTATTGCATGGTTTGACTGCATCATAAAAAAGCAAATAATGTTATTTACCTATCATATTTATAGTAGTTCTACGTATCTTTGAAAAGAAGGATAACATTTTGCCACTTTTCTCTCTCTCACTGTTTAATTAAAATATGATCTTTTCTAAAGTGACTGAGTTACTTGGCTCTCTTGTTTATTTCAGGATCCACACATAAATGCTTTACCAGATTTCCATCTGGGGAGGATTAATCTAGATAGCATATTGAAAAGCAGAGACATTACTTTGCCAACAAAGGTCCGTCTAGTCAAGGCTATGCTTTTTCCTGTGGTCATGTATGGATGTGAGAGTTGGACTGTGAAGAAGGCTGAGCGCTGAAGAATTGATGCTTTTGAACTGTGGTGTTGGAGAAGACTCTTGAGAGTCCCTTGGACTGCAAGGAGATCCAACCAGTCCATTCTGAAGGAGATCAGCCCTGGGATTTCTTTGGAAGGAATGATGCTAAAGCTGAAACTCCAGTACTTTGGCCACCTCATGCGAAGAGCTGACTCATTGGAAAAGACTCTGATGCTGGGAGGGATTGGGGGCAAGAGGAGAAGGAGACAACAGAGGATGAGAAGGCTGGATGGCATCACTGACTCGATGGACGTGAGTCTGGGTGAACTCCGGGAGTTGGTGATGGACAGGGAGGCCTGGCATGCTGCAATTCATGGGGTTGCAGAGTCGAACACGACTGAGCGACTGAACTGAATTGAACCATTTTGCAATCTAATTTCTTCCAAAAGAATGCTTTTGGGGTTTTTTTTTATCAGTATTAAGGAGGGAGGGGGGTGGAAACTGAGATCTTCAAGAGTCTACTCTCTCCATACAAACAAGCTCTCAAGTTAATTTGCTTGATTGTTTCTTCATTCCTCCCTGCCCCACAACTCCACCAAGAAAGTCTGCATATGGCCAGTTTCTCCTCTGATGGCTAAGGACTGCATGCTATAATCTCCCAAGAGCCCAGCCTTTGCCACACATGGCTTATTCCAGATTTCATCAGACAAACTCAAACTTCTAGGCCAGAGTTATAGTCCAAGGAATTTTTCTCTTGGAAAGGTATGTGTTAATGATTTCAAACTTCAATCTCATTGCTTTCAGATGCCTTGGCTATTTGTGTTGGAAAACCTCTAGATGTCATTTAAGTCAATGCTCTCACTCTTCAAACAATGACACTGAAATTCATTGTTAAAATGAAATGTCTTAAGTGATTTAATGGCAAAACCTGGACTACAACTCTTTTAAAACACATTCAGTGAGTTTTCTGTAATACATAACTGTGTTGTCTCACACACATAACTTTTGTCATTAAAATTTTTTGATATTCCCTTTTAATCCACTGAGATGTGAACTGAACTAATACTCTTATATTTCATTTGCACTAAAAGATATATTTTCCTTTTTCTAGCACTTCTAAAATAGGGATGAATCTTAAGAAGCAATGGTCTCTTCTGCTGTTAGTGGCATATCAGTAATGATGTAAACACAATGATTGTACCTATTCATGTACAATCTTGGTTGATATTCTGATGGCATAACTGGACAACTACAATCCCTTCAACATTTGGTTGAAAGCTCTTTAAGAATTTTTGAGGAATCAATATAAGACTTAGCTGTAGAGTTTCATTGACTTTTTCTGGTAAGATTCAGGAAGATCCAATAAATGTGACTATGAACAGAACTATAACCAACTAAAAAGCTTTTGCATAGCAAAGAAAAAAATCCACAAAATGAAAAGGCAACATGCTGAAAGAAGGAAGATATCCTTCCTTCAGATATCAAATAAGTGGTTAATTCCCAAAATATATAAAGACCTTAAACAAGTTAATATTAAAAAAAAAACAACTGAAAAATGGGCATGGAACCTGAGTATTTCCAAAGAAGCATACAGATGGCCAAGGGGCACATGAAAAGATGCTCAACATCACTAATCATCACGGATATGCAAAGCAAAACCATAATATCACCTCACACCTGTCAGAATGGTGATTATCAAAAAGACAAGAAAGAAAAAATGTAATATCTAATTCAGAAGATTATCATGAGATTTCCACAAAATAATATGTTCCTAAATGTGTAACACAGAACAGTCACATAGTTAGATCTCAATAAACAAATAACCATGTTGTCATAAGGACAATAAGTGTCTGTTGTTCCTATTGCTAAAGGGGACAAGGCAAACATCCACAAAATTCATAAGAACACAGCAAAGGGAAAATAAAAGCAAGAGTACGGTTAGGAACATAAACAAGCAATATTTAAACACAAGGGCTGAGAAGACTGTGAAATGATTGATAGGTGTTAAGTAGGAAAGAGTCCACCTGGAAAGGTTCCATGGAAATGAAGCAGATTGAACAGAATTCTGAGGGTGGGAGGAGATGTGATTTGCCAGCAAAGCATGGGAAGAGAATTATAAAGGTAGGTTGGAATTGCTAAAGATCTAATGATGCCAACATATCTAAGCCCACTTCCAGTTTCAGATCATGTCAGAGACGAAATGAAGAGACATAGCAAGCAGTGAGATAGGGCATATATGGCCCTTCCAGGGGAAAAGCACAAGGAAGGTAAGAAGTACGGATGCATTTCTAGAGGCTGTCATTCTTTCCTAGGTGGCCTGGGAAGAACCAGGCCAGCACTGCGGGAGCTCAGCCAACAGGAGATGAGTGCCTCTCTTGCTACAGTGCCTTATGCAAAATCCCTGGCACTGGCGCTTTATTTATTTGGAGATCAAACTATTTCATCCAACTATTTCTCATTTCTATCCTCCTCCCGGGTAGCAACCTGGGGCCATGCTACCCTAAGCCACCTGCTCATCAGAGCTCCAAAAGTGCACCTGTGCAGCTTCATTGCCAGTTCTTTCTGCTTCCTCAGAAAGGCTATTCTGGGCAAGCCTACGTGCTATTATGGACTACATGTTTATATCCATTCAAAATTCACATGTAGAAATCCTAACCCCCAATGGGATGGCAATAGGAGATGTGACCTTTGGGAGATAACTGGGTCACGTATTAGAGTTCTCTAAAGAAAGAGAAAAAAATAAATTTATTAATTTACAGAGAGGGGGAGAGACTTATTGTAGGAATTGGCTCATGCAATTGGGGAGGCCATGAAGTTGTCTAGAGGATCATTTGAGCCAGAGGTATAATCCAGTCTGAGTTCAAAGGCCCGAGAGTCAGAAGTATCAGTGTCTGAGAATAAAAGATGGATGTCGCAGCTCAGGTAGAGAGTGAAAGTGCCCTTTCTCTGTCCTTCTTTTCTATTCAGCCCTCAATGGACTGGATGGTGCCCACCCACACTGGTGATGGCTATCTTCTTTACTCATTCTACCAATTAAAGCAATAATCTCTTCCAGAAACATCCTCACCGACAGGTCCAGACATGATCATTACCAGTTATCTAGACATCCCTTAACCCAGTCAAGTTGACACATAAAATCACCCTTCACAGGTCAGGAAGGTGGAACCCTCATGATGAGATTAGTGCTCTTATATGAAGAGGAACAAACCAGCTTTCTCTCCCTTGCCTTCTGCATCTTCCATGGGAGGACACAGAAAGAAACACCCAGTCCTCACTGAATACAGGGTTTGCCTGCTACTTGATCTCTGGACTTTTCTGCCTTCACAACTGTTAGAAATAAATGTTGGCTATTTAAGCCACTCAGTCTATGGCAGCTTGTTATAGCAGCCTGAGCAGACTAAGCCACCGTGGTCAGCATGGATTTCCCCTCCTGATTACCTACAGAGGTCTTTTAGTTTAGACCATGATTCTCAGGACCATGGACAGGGTTTTGGTGACCTATCAGTGACCCATCACCTATGATGGAGCTAAATCACTAACAAAGCCAAGGCTCTTGGTTCTCCTAAGCTTGCTCCAATGTGTTGCTCCCTTTACTGATGATCAGATGCCCTGATAAGCACTGAGCTCAAACAGCTTGTTCACACTTACTTCCATGGAGCACAGCCTATGCCACAGTCTTCTTGTTCCCAGAATCTACCATCTTACACTCATGACTTGGTGTCTTACAATTTATGGATCACTGGCAGCTTTTCCCATTTCAGCACACTGAGGTTCCCATGCAAACTGCATCTCAGGGTTGCCTGTTCAGCCAAAGGATCCACATGGCAGTCACTCATTGCATAGTGCTGGCTATATTCAATACACTGAATTCTTCTTGGCCAACAGCAGGCTAGACTTTGGGAACCCATCCCAGGAGACGTCCCAGTGCTCTTTGAAGCCATACTTTGACTTCTTATACTTTACTATACCAACTCCCATTGAACCCTCACTTATGACTTGGAAGAAGATGAGAAGAAAGGTGGAAAACACCTGTGGGAGCAGGGATTCTGTGGTCTCAATCTTAACTTAAGCAAACCAAAGCTCACAACACAACTCTATGAAGCAGAAAGACATCAATGTCAGAACACTCAACCTAGGTTACTCAGAGCTTCTACAGAATAATAACATGGGAGGCACTGGATCTACCAAGGAGCGACTTACAGAGAAGCCTGGGGCATGAAATTGAGTCCCCATGGGGAGAGCTTTGCTGAGAAGGAAGGGTGTTAGGATTTGATATAATACTTATGTAACTAATCCTAATTAACAAATTAACAGTCAAATTAACATCCTAAATAACAAAAGTTAGTTCAGAAGTTCACTATTCAGCTAACGAAAGTCTGATGCTTAGGAATAAACCATGGGCCCTGTCTGAGTTTGCTCAGGTTGCCATAACAGAATACAACAGGCCTAATGGCTTAAACAACAGAAATTTACCTTCTTACAGTTCTGGAGACAGGGAGATGGCAATATTACTTTTATTCTGAGGCTTCTGCCTTTGGCTTGTAAGCAGCCACCATTCAGTTATGTGAAACACTGGCCTTTGTTTGATCCATTCATGCAGAAAGAGGAAGAGCATGAAGTCTCTGCTGTCTCTTTTAAAAAGGACACTAATTTGGGAATTCCCTGGCAGTGGTTGGGACTCAGCACTTTCACTGCCGGGCACAGGTTCAAACGCGAGTTAGGGGAACTAAAATCCCTCAAGCCATGTGATGCCACCAAAAAAAAAAAAAAGACACTAATCTTGTTGGCCCCACCTTTATGACCTCACTTAACCCTAATTACTTCTTTAAAGGCTCTGTCTCCAAATGCCACACTGGGAATTAGGGCTTCAAGGACTATGAATATGAGGGGGGCTGCTGCTGCTGCTAAGTCGCTTCCGTCATGTCTGACTCTGTGCGACCCCATAGATAGCAGCCCACCAGGCTCCTCAGTCCCTGGGATTCTCCAGGCAAGAACACTGGAGTGGGTTGCCATTTCCTTCTCCAATGCATGAAAGTGAAAAGTGAAAGTGAAGTCAGTCGTGTCTGACTCTGCGCGACCCCATGGACTGTCACCCACCAGGGTCCTCCGTCCATGGGATTGTCCAGGCAAGAGTACTGGAGTGGGTTGCCATTTCCTTCTCTGGAGGGGGGCTGAGACAGGTACAAATATCCAGTCTATAATAGTCTTATAAAGAGAACAAGCTTTCATAGGAACTTAAAGTAATAGTTGAGAATCCCTAAAGGAAATTTAGAACTATGACTTAATTAGTAGCATAATATGCAATACAGCTGACCACTGAACAGTACAGTAGTTAGGGACACAACACTGCACAGTTGAAAATTTTCACATAACTTTTGACACCCCCCCCAAACTTAACTACAGATGACCCTTGAACGACATGGTTTTAATGGTATAAGTCCTTACACTTGGGTTTTTTTTTTTTTTCAAAAAATATATTGAATATTTGGGAGAGACTTGTGATGATTTGAAAAAACTCATGAACAGTGTGTCTTAGAAATATAAAAAAAAATTAAGAAAAAGGTATATCATAAAACTGTAAAATGTATGTAGATATTAGTCTATTTTATTATTTACTACTAAAAAAGATATACAAACCTGCTATAAAAAGTTAAAATTTGTCAAATCTTCTGCACACAAACATAGACTATACATGTCACAATTTGCAATGGAAAGAAATGTAAACAGATGTAAAGATTCGGTATTACATCTTAACTGTGGCATATACTGTACTACTGTAATAACTTCATAGCCACCACCTGTTATTACTATTTTGTTGTTCAATCACTCAATTGTGTATAACTCTTTGCAACCCCATGGACTGCAGCACACCAGACTTCCTTATCTTTCGCCATTTCCCAGAGCTTGCTCAAACTCATGTCCACTGAGTCCATGATGCCATCCAATCATCTCATCCTCTGTAGTCCCCTTCTTCTCTTGCCTTGAATCTTTCCT
>NW_011494835.1:5990094-5995206 GCF_000754665.1 Bison bison bison | reverse complement strand
TCTCAAGTGTCTTCTCCAACACCACAATTCCAGTCCAAAAGCATCAACTCTTTGGCACTCAGCATTCTTTATAGTCCAACTCTCACATCCATACATGACTACTAGAAAAACCCGTAGCTTTGACTAGACGGACCTTTGTCAGCAAAATAATGTCTCTGTTTTTGAATATGTTGTCTAGGTTTGTCATAGCTTTTCTTCTAAGGCTCAAGCATCTTTTAACTTGATGGCTGAAGACACCATCTTCAGTGATTTTGGAGCCCCAAAAAATAAAGTCTGTCACTGTTTCCACTGTTTCCCCATCTATTTGCCATGAAGTGATGGGAATGGATGCTATGATCTTCATTTATTGAATGTTGAGTTTTAAGCCAACTTTTTCACTCTCCTCTTTGACTTTCATCAAGAGGCTCTTTGTTCTTCTTCACTTTCTGCCATAAGGGTGGTGTCATCTGCGTATCTGAGGTTATTGATATTTCTCCTAGCATTTTTGATTCCAGTTTGTGTTTCATCCAGTCCAGCATTTCGCATGATGTCCTCTGCATAGAAGTTAAGTAAGCAGGATGACAATATACAGCCTTGACGTACTCCTTTCCCAAATAGAACCAGTTCATTGTTCCATGTCTGGTTCTAACGGTTGCTTCTTGACCTGCATACAGGTTTCTCAGGAGGCAGGTAAGGTGGTCTGGTATTCCTGTCTTTTTAAGAATTTTCCACAGTTTGTTGTGATCCACACAGTCAAAGACTTTAGCATAGTCAATGAAGCAGAAGTAGATGTTCTTCATCAAATCGATGGACAGGAGTTTGAGCAAGCTCCAAGAGTTGGTGATGGACAGGGAACCCTGGAATGCTGCAGTCCATGGTGTTGCAAAGAGTTGGACAAGACTGAGCAACTGAACTTAACTGAACTGAACCGATATGTTCTTCTGGAGTTATCTTTCTTATTCTCTGATCCAGGGGATGTTGGCAATTTGATCTCTGATTCCTCTGCCTTTTCTAAATCCAGCTTGAACATCTGGGAGTTCTCAGTTCATGTACTATAGAAGCCTAGCTTGGAGAATTTTGAGCACTACTTTGCTAGTGTGTGAGATGAATGCAATTGTGTGGTAGGTGCTATTATGTGTTGCTCTAAAGTGCTGTTATGTGATTCTAATCATCTCTGTGTGCATAGTTCATCTCTCCAGTGAATTACATATTGCAATAAAAAGTGATCACTCTTGATTCTCACATATTTTTCATTGTGTATAACACTATATTGTAAACCCTGAATAACATCATGAGACCCAAGAAAAGTGCCACCAGTGATGCTGAAAATGCTCCCAAGAAGCAAAGAAAAGTTACCATATTACAAGAAAAAACTGAACTGTTTGAAATACACCATAGTTTGAGGTCTGCAGGTGTGAGTCCCCACCACTTCAGGATAAATAAATACAGCATAAGGATCACTGAGAAAAAAGAAAAGGAAACTCATGAAGCCATCACTGCAGGCACACCAGCATGTGTGAAACCTTCAACTTTCTGCAAAATATCTTTCCATCTTGTATTGAAAATGCAACTTTCATGTATGCAGGATTGCTATAACAAAGGCATACCTATAGACTCTAATATGATTCAAGAAATGATGAAGTCATTGTATGACAACTTAAAGCAAAAGGATTATGAAAGATCTAAAGCTGAAGCATTTCATGCCAGTAAAGGATGGTTTGATAATTTTAGAAAGAGCTTTGGATTTGAAAAAAAAAAAAAGCTAAGATAATAGGAGGAGTGGTTTCTGCTGACCAAGAGTTCCCAGATGCCATTAAGAAAATCACTGAGAAGAAAGAATATCTGCCAGAACAATTTTTGTTGCAGACAAAAGTGTTGTATTCTGGAGGGGAAAAAATGTCACAAAGGACATTTATTAGTAAGGAAGGAAAAAACCAAGCACCAGAATTTAAGGCAGTAAGGGATAAGCAAACTCTAACGTTTTGTGTAAATGCAGTTAACTTTATGATCGGGACTGCCCTCATCTATAAGCTGTTAACCCCCAAGACTTGAAGGGAAAAGATAAATACCAGCTGCCTGTCTTTGGTTGTACAGCAAGACTTAGACAGTGAGAAACCTTTTCAGGATGGTTCTATCAGTGCATTCTCCCTGAAGTCAGGAAGTATCCTGCTAGTAAGGGACTGCCTTTTAAAGTTCTTTTGATATTGGACAATGCCCCTGCTCATCCAGAACTCTCTAAATTCAACATCACTGCAGGCATCCAAATGGTCAAAGTGAAAGTGAAAGTTGCTCAGTCATGTCTGAATCTGCGACCCCACGCACTATAGAGTCCATGGAATTCTCCAGGCCAGAATACTGGAGTGGGTAGCCTTTCCCTTCTCCAGGGGATCTTCCCAACCCAGGGATTGAACGCAGGTCTCCTGCACTGCAGGTGGAATCTTTACCAGCTAAGCCACCAGGCAAGTCCAAGAATACTGGAGTGGGTAGCCTATCCCTTCTGCAGTGAATCTTCCCGACCCAGGAATCAAACCAGGGTCTCCTGCCTTGAAGCAGATTCTTTACCAACTGAGCTATCAGGGAAGCCCACAAAGTAGTCAACTTGGCCCCAAAACCAATATTTCAAATTTAGCCTCTAGATCAGGACTTTTAAGGCTCATTATACATAGCACTTTATGGAGAGGACTGTCAACGCTTTGGGCTTCCCAGGTGGCACTAGTGGGAATGCCTAGTGCCTGCCAATGCAGGAGACATAGAAGATGCAGGTTTGATCTCTGGGTCACAAAGATCCCCTGGAGGAGGAAATGGCAACCCACTCCAGTATTCTTGCCTGGAGGATCCCATGGACAGAGGAGCCTGGCAGAGTCACAAAGAGTGACCATAGGGTCACGAAGAGTCAGACAGGACTGAAGTGACTTAGTATTCACATCAACACTATGGAAGAGAATCCTGATAGAAAGAACATCATGAAAGCCTGGAGGGATCACACCATTCAAATGCCATCATTGCCATGACAGCCATCAGTCTAAAACAATAAATTCCTGCTTGAGAAATCTGTGTCTAGATGTGCACAAGTTCACAGGCTTGACAACAGTCCCAATCAAAGAAATCATGAGACTGCGGATGTGACAACAGAGGTGGGGGTGGTGTGAAGACTTTCAAAATATGGGTCAAGAAATTCAAGAACTAAACACCAAATCAGAGGAATTAACAGAAGACGTCTTGCTGGAGATGAGTGCTTTTGACCAGTGCCAGAAAATAAGGAAGAGTTAGAAGAAATAGTGCTAGAAAACAAACTGACATGAGACAATCTGGCAGAAGGGATCTGATTACTCAAGACTGCTTTTGACTTGTTTCATGACATGGACCCTGATGTGATATGGGCACTACAACTGAAGCAAACAGTGGAAGAATTGGAACTACACAAAAACATTGTGAATCAACACATCCTTGTACTTTGGGGAACTACATTAGAGATGATCAGGGTGACGCTTTCAGATTCCTATGACACCAGTTAAAAGTCACTTTGGGGAACTACATTAGAGATGACCAGGGTGATGCTTTCAGATTCCTATGACACCAGTTAAAAGTCACTTTGGGAAACTACGTTAGAGATGATCAGGGTGACGCTTTCAGATTCCTATGACACCAGTTAAAAGTAACTTTTGGTAATATAAAGGTCTCTGATATTGGCATAACTCAGGGGTACACAGAAGACTAAATAGGGGGAAAAAAAACACAAGGCAATTTATTCTGACAAAACTATGTGGTCGTATATTCATTATGGATGAGGCTATGTCTACTTTATCAACTAAGAGTTCACACATCTACATTTTCCCAAAAGAACTGTTGGGTTAAATTAGCTGCCGTGTTCCTAAAACACCAATGGGCTTTAGAGCTAAAGTCTTTCTCAAGGTAGAAAGTTTTCAACACACAGAGATACCCCTGAAACTTGTTTCTCTACCAATCTGGCTTTCAACTGAATTGTTACTATGTTTTCCTCTAACCGTCAGGACACGGTCCATCTATTCAACAGTGCTTTAGCCTGAATAATATGGATGGGTTGGATGACAAGAAAAGCCAGCAGTATGGTATTGCTGCTGTTTTCATCTTCACAAAGATTAAATATATAGGTCTCAGTGCCCCCAAATAATTTCAGTTCACAGAATGGAAAATCAATCCTTGCCCAGAGAGAAAATAACCATGCATTTTCCTTCTTTCTATGCATCACTGTTCACTTGAAGATTTGGAAAAAGTAGCTGGACAGGGTTCGAGCATTGGCTCTGTGTTCACTGACTTCAAGAATGCTGATCAGATTCTCAAAATCTATTCAGCTTGTTAGAGATGCTGCCCTTCAGGGCCAGCTAATTCAGCATGTAGCTTCTAGACAAGGGATTTTTAGACGTGGGATTACAGCTTCTGGCAACCAAAACTGCAGGCAGAAGAAAGACTTAATCCCTCTTTCTGTTTTGATTCCTTGTTGTTTCTGAACTTTCAAAAAGGAAGTCAGTGGAAGTCAAAGATACTTGGTATTTTATTAAGAAGAGGTGGCAAGAATACACAGAAGAACTGTACAAAAAATATCTTCACGACCAAGATAATTATGATGGTGTGATCACTTACCTAGACCCAGACATCCTGGAATGTGAAGTCAAGTGGGCCTTAGAAAGCATTACTATGAACAAAGCTAGTGGTGGTGATGGAATTCCAGTTGAGCTATTTCAAATCCTGAAAGATGATGCTGTGAAAGTGTGGCACTCAATATGCCAGCAAATGTGGAAAACTCAGCAGTGGCCACAGGACTGGAAAAGGTCAGTTTTCATTCCAATCCCAAAGAAAGGCAATGCCAAAGAATGCTCAAACTACGGCACAATTGCACTCATCTCACACGCTAGTAAAATAATGCTCAAAATTCTCCAAGCCAGGCGTCAGCAATACGTGAACCGTGAACTTTCAGATGTTCAGGCTGGATTTAGAAAAGGCAGAGGAACCAGAGATCAAATTGCCAACATCCACTGGATCATGGAAAAAGCAAGAGAGTTCCAGAAAAACATCTATTTCTGCTTTATTGACTATGCCAAAGCCTTTGACTGTGTGGATCACAATAAACTGTGGAAAATTCTGAAAGACATGGGA
>NW_011494835.1:5984954-5989994 GCF_000754665.1 Bison bison bison | reverse complement strand
AGATAAGAGCCAGGCCTTTGACTGTGTGGATCACAATAAACTGTGGAAAATTCTGAAAGACATGGGAATACCAGACCACCTGACCTGCCTCTTGAGAAACCTGTATGCAGGTCAGGAAGCAACAGTTAGAACTGGACATGGAACAGCAGACTGGTTCCAAATAGGAAAAGGAGTATGTCAAGGCTGCATATTGTCACCCTGCTTATGTAACTTATATGCAGAGCACATCATGAGAAACATTAGGCTGGAAGAAGCACAAGCTGGAATCAAGACTGCTGGGAGAAATATCAATAACATCAGATATGCAGATGACACCACCCTTATGGCAGAAAGTGAAGAGGAACTAAAAAGCCTCTTGATGAAAGTGAAAGAGGAGAGTGAAAGTGTTGGCTTAAAACTCTAACATTCAGAAAACGAAGATCATGGCATCTGGTCCCATCACTTCATGGGAAATAGATGGGGAAACAGTGTCAGACTTTATCTTTGGGGACTCCAAAATCACTGCAGATGGTGACTGCAGCCATGAAATTAAAAGATACTTACTCCTTGGAAGGAAAGTTATGGCCAACCTAGACAGCATATTGAAAAGCAGAGACATTACTTTGCCAACAAAGGTCCATCTAGTCAAGGCTATGGTTTTTCCAGTGGTCATGTATGGATGTGAGAGTTGGACTGTGAAGAAAGCTGAGTGCCGAAGAATTGATGCTTTTGAACTGTGGTGTTGGAGAAGACTCTTGAGAGTCCCTTGGACTGCAAGGAGATCCAACCAGTCCATCCTAAAGATCAGTCCTGGGTGTTCTTTGGAAGGAATGATGCTAAAGCTGAAACTCCAATACTTTGGCCACCTCATGCAAAGAGTTGACTCATTGGAAAAGACTCTGATGCTGGGAGGGATTGGGGGCAGGAGGAGAAGGGGACGACAGAGGATGAGATGGGTGGATGGCATCACCGACTCGATGGACCTGAGTCTCAGTGAACTCCGGGAGTTGGTGACTGACAGGGAAGCCTGGCGTGCTGCGATTCATGGGGTTGCAAAGAGTCGGACACGACTGAGCGACTGAACCGAACTAAACTATTTCCACATCCTCTTACTGTTTAAATAAAATGCTCATGTTATTAAACAGGAAAATAAATACAAGTCAATTGCAGTTGTATAGCTACATTTAGAGTCTGAACTGATAACACAGAAGAGGTCCAAACCCAATACTTTCCCATTAAGCAAAAGGCATGATAATTATGTTAATGTCACATTCTGGAACTCAAGAATTTTGCTCTCTTGGTCTTGGAATAACTCCTTCTTACCCAAATCCCTCACACACAACCATTAAACACCAGTGTACTTAAAATATTTAATCAATCTAGGGTTACAAAACACTAAGCAACCTTTACCATGTTTAACATTTATTGAGAATTTACTGTCAGACACAATTATAAGACATTTCAGATATACTAACTCATAAAATCTTCACAGCAACTCTGTAAGAATATTACTATCATTACCCTTCTTATTTTAAAAATAAGTTACATATGCAAAAGAGAGAAGAGAAATTTTTCTAAAGTAACAAAGATAGCAGGTAGGAGAACTGATCTTTGAACTAAGATTCTTATTTCAGAGTCTGTGCTCTTAACCACTGAGTGATAATTTTTCTGGTTGCATATATATACATACATCTCACATATAGAAAGAAATTATGAAGATTGTTATTGACATTTTATATCATTTTTCACACAGAATTTCATGATTTTAACTGTATTTTTAAATTTTTTGAAAAATTTTAAACTTACAGAAATGTCACCAAAAGACTAGTACAGATTTCCCACATGGCTTTCACCTTGCTTTCACTAATGTTAATGTCCTACATGTTCAGAGTATAATTTCTGAACCAAAATATTAATATAGGTACATACTACTATCAATTCAAATATTACTTCATTCAAATTTCATCAGTTTTTCTCCTGATGTCCCTTTCTATTATAGAATCTAAACCAGGATACCACATTGCATTTAATTACCAGGTCTCCTTAATTTCCTCCAATCTGTGACAGTTACTCAGTCTTTCTTCGTCTTTCATGACCTTTCATAACACTCTTGAAAATAACTGTTCCGTGGTTTTGCAGAATGGTTTTGCAGTTTTAACTATTTCTGATCATTAGACTTACACTATACATTCTGGGCAAAAATATCACAGAAGTGGCGTCCTCTACATCATATATGGTATACCTGATATTGATATAACTTAATTATGATGGGTTTAACTGGTAAATTTTGTTAAGTTGTGTTTGCTAAGTTTTGCCACACTTTTCCCTTTATATTTAATATATTGTGTGAGATTCTTTGAAATGACGCACACATCACCTCCCAATAAATGCAATAATAAAATAAAAATAATGTTAAAACAATAGTCTTCTCTAAAGTTACTGGTAACTGATAATGGTAATTAAATTTCACAAGTCTAATATGGATTTTCAAATCGGGAAGTCAGTAACACAGAGATATCATTTTGTATTAATCACTACTCACTTGCCTTCAAACCTAGTATGTATTTCTCCTGACATGTTCACTACATCTCCTGATGCACTACTTCACAGAGTCTCCAGCACCTACTCTGTCTACCATCAACTCACGGAGAGCCCATATCACTCCTTCTGGTGATAAACATGAAGTTTAATCTTTAGGATCTCCCTGAATCTAAATATAGGGGTCTGTCTGCATTTCAATTCACTCCAATTTATTTTCACTCATTTCCATTTCAATTTCATACCAATAATGAATTCCTGGAAATCATGTTAAAAATAAATCACATTTTGCCTTAGGTATCTGAGGCTTCACAGCTTATACAGAATCCAGATAAATCTTATATACGTCCAACAGTATGTCAAAGAAGCAAAAATATAACAACAACCTTATATCAAAGGATACTTGTCAAATATTATAAGTCCTAAAAATCTGTCTTAAGTATATGTTATACATGGGCTCCAACACAGTAAAAAATGCAAATAGAAAATAAAATTTCCATTGTACCATTAAAAAGAAAAAAAGCCTAAAATTTGTACACTGATTTTAACATTAGTCACATTTATAAAATTCATATACTTTTAGTTGATTTAGAATTTTGATGATGTGGCATAGGAAGGAAGTAGATAAGAAATTATTTAAATTACTCCCCTTTACAAAAAATCTATTCAGAAAGTTTGAAGTTTCTCTTCTCTTCCTTCTTCCCCCCACACATTTTTTCATATAAAATATATAACAATCAAATTGCTGTTAAAATATTTCATATTTATTACACAATTGTAGGACCATAATCTTTCAACAAAGAATAATTGAAAACTAATTGACTCATGTTGAAATTTTGACCCATTAAATACAGACTTATCAGTTTTATACTCAGAAAACTAAAGCTTATGAAGATTGAATGACTAACCTAAACTCATCTATTTCTAGTCAGTAATAAGTGATATCAAAGTCCTAACTACAAAGACATTGCATAAGGGTTCTCTACTATAAACATATTCCATATTGATTTTTTCTCCAGGTTATTTTTGATTGCTATAAGCACATACCATACAATTATTATTTTAAAGTGTGCATTTCAGTGGGTTTTCATATATTCACAAAGTTAGGCAACCATTACCATTATTTAATTCCAAAACACTTTTATCACCCCTAAAAGAAATCATACATTCATTATAATCACTTTCCATTCTCCTCTGGGAAGCACTAATCTACTTTCTGTCAACATAAATTTGTCTATTCCAGATATTTCATGTAAATGTAATTGTATAATATGTGGTCACGTGTCTTCTTTCTTTCACTTAGCATGCTGTTTTCAAATTTCATCCATGTTATAGCACATACCAGTACTTTTCTTTTTTATGGCTGAATAATATTCCACTGCAAAGATATATTACTTTTGTTTACCCATTCATCAATTTTTGGACTTTTTTTGTTTGTACTTTGGGGCTACTATGAATAGTTCTACTATGACATCATGTATAAGTTTTTGCATGAACGTATCCTCAATCAACTTGTGTATAAATTAAATTTCTGGGTCTTGTGGAAACTTTATATTTAAATTTATGATAACTGCCAAACTGTTTTCCAAAGCAGCTACACCATTTACATTCTCCTGAACAACATGTGAGTACACATTCACATATTTCATTTCACATCACTCATTTCTCAACATCACTCATAACTCCACATAACTCACATCACTCATTTCTCCACATCACTCATAACACCACATAAGTCACATCACTCATTTCTCCACATCACTCATAACTCCACATAACTCACATCACTCATTTCTCCACATTACTCACAACTCCACATAACTCACATCACTCGTTTCTCCACATCACTCATAACTCCACATAACTCACATCACTCATTTCTCCACATCTTCACCAACACTTGCTATTATCTGACTTTTTAATCTGAGCCATTCTAGTGGATGTGAGTTAGATCTCTTTATGGCTTTCTCTAATGAGTAATGATGATGATCTTTACATGTGTTTATGGGCCATATGCATATTCTTTTTGGAAGAATATCTATGCAAATCCTTCTCCTATTTTTAAAAATTGGGTAATTTGCATCTTTGTTATTAAGTTGTAAAAGTTTTTTTCATATTCTGGATACTATTCCCTTGCTAGATATGTTTGCTTGAAATATTTTCTCCCATTCTGTAGGTTGTCTTTTACTTTTTTATAGAGTCCTTTGAAATACAAAAGGTTTTACTTTTGATAAAGTCCAATGCCAAAGAATGCTCAAACTACCGCACAATTGTACTCATCTCACATACTTGTAAAGTAATGCTCAAAATTCTCCAAGCCAGGCTTCAGCAATATGTGAACTGTGAACTTCCAGATGTTCAAGCTGGATTTAGAAAAGGCAGAGGAACCAGAGATGAAATTGCCAACATCTGCTGGATCATCGAAAAAGCAAGAGAGTTCCAGAAAAACATCTATTTCTGCTTTATTGACTATGCCAAAGCCTTTGACTGTGTGGATCACAATAAACTGTGGAAAATTCTGAA
>NW_011494835.1:5981047-5984569 GCF_000754665.1 Bison bison bison | reverse complement strand
ACTGCAGATGGTGATTGCAGCCTTGAAATTAAAAGACACTCCTTGGAAGGAAAGTTATGACCAACCTAGATAGCATATTCAAAAGCAGAGACATTACTTTGCCAACAAAGGTTCATCTAGTCAAGGCTATGGTTTTTTCAGTGCTCATGTATGGCTGTGAGAGTTGGACTGTGAAGAAAGCTGAGGGCCAAAGAATTGATGCTTTTGAACTGTGGTGTTGGAGAAGACTCTTGAGAGTCCCTTGGACTGCAAGGAGATCCAACCAGTCCATTCTGAAGGAGGTCAGCCCTGGGATTTCTTTGGAGGGAATGATGCTGAAGCTGAAACTCATGCTTAGAGTTAGTTAGGTAGCTTTAGCTACCTCATGCTTAGAGTTGAGTCATTGGAAAAGACTCTGATGCTGGGAGGGATTGGGGGCAAGAGGAGAAGGGGACGACAGAGGATGAGATGGCTGGATGGCATCACTGACTCGATGGACGTGAGTCTGAGTGAACTCCGGGAGTTGGTGATGGACAGGGAGGCCTGGCGTGCTGCGATTCATGGGGTCGCAAAGAGTAGGACACGACTGAGCATTGAGTGACTGAACTGAACTGAACTGAATATATCTATTTTTGTTTCAGTTCATTGTACTTTTTGTGTAAAATCTAAGAGACTATTGCCTAAGTCAAGCTTGCAGTTATGTTTTTCTATGTTTTCTTCCAAGAGGTTTATAATTTTAGCTCTTACCATTTAGCAATTTGATATATTTTTAATTTACTTTTGAATATGTTATTAAGTAGGGGTCCAAGTTCATTCTTTTGCATGTGGATACCCAGCTGTCCACATTTACTGAAAAGATTACTTTTCCTTCATTGAAATGTCTTGGTATTTATTAATTATATTACACTATTGCATTGGACCTCATCTATATCACATACTACTATAGCAGTTTTCTCCTTCTATCTGCATTTTTTCTTCACTGGCTGCAGTATTTGAGCTTAACCACAGAAGTCATTCTGGCAATTATTAAGGATGTTTTGAAAGCCACCTCAGAGCATTCAATTGCTCTTTTATTTATTGTTCTATTGCTCTTTCCTACTCACTATTTGTTGATCAAAAGTAGTTGTCAGAAGAGTTGAACAAAGAAACTGCAGGGTGCCTGAACTGAGATGTGATTACCTTCTTTCAAATCTTGTGTTTGCCTCTAAGCCTACATAGAAATCTTGATTTTCAAACACCACTCTTTAAAAAATGAGACTGTAATGTCTCTGAACAAGTTGGCCCATACTCTAAGACCCAGAAAAAAAGGTAAGTAGGAAAAATCTTAAAGAACCTCTGAAGAATAAGCAATAGCCTTTTCCCAAAAGAATTAAAACCAAAAAAAAAAAAAAAATGTTTTTAACGTCAACTTTTCCATTTTGGTGCAAAGAAACAAGAGTTTAAGTTGCATAATCATTTTGTTAGGTAGATAGAATAGGGAAAAGGAGTCCAAAATGGAGATGGCTAAAAGACAAGGAAGGGAAAAGACCACAAAAATAGAACAAAGGAAGGTCAAAGAAAGGTCTGAGGACCAGAGTGAGGACTTCAGGTAGAATAGCACTCCTGGCTGAGCCCAATTTGCATAGGGCAGGCCCAGGGGGAGAAAACATACAAAAGGAGGAGCCAAGCGCTCTCTCGCTCTCTCTCTCTCCCACGTGCGCACGCTCTTTCTCTCCGCCACCCCCCACCACCGCGTGCATGTGCTCTTTCTCTCCCTTTCTCTCTCCTTCTCTCTCCCACGTGCGTAGGCTTTTTCTCTCCCCCTGACCTCTCCCCCACCCCCGCACCACGTGTGTGTGCTCTTTTTTCTTTCTCTCCCTCTCCCTCTCCCTCTCCTGTGTGCATACATAATGCTCTTTCTCTCTCTCTACCCCTACCCCCCACCCTTGCATGCACATGCGCACGCTGGCATGCTCCTCCACTCTCTTCTCTTCTTTGAGGATGGATTCTCCTGCTATCTTCTAAATAAAATAGAGCTATAACACTGATTTGTCTAAGAGCTATGACACGGTTTGTTCAAGATTCAAGAGCTATGATGTGCTGAGGGCTTTAATGTCCATCGCTCCAAATCATTGTTGTGACAAGAACCGAGACGCATACACTTGCTTTACATCTATGGTGCCGTGACTCGGGTTTAACCTGGCTGAAACAACCTCCACGCAGAAGAGGCCAAGCAGGGCAGGAGCCCAACTCAGTGAAAGCTCCCGCAGTAGAAGCAGAACATGAAGAAAACCCAGCACAGGGGAAGGCCCATTGTGCTGTAAACCAGGACAGCAAAAAGCGAACTCAGCAGAAAGCTCATGTGGCTCAGTCTCAGATTCCAGAACACCTCTGGTCAAGGTAGGAGGTCCTAGCTCCTATGGCTGGAGAGACATGCCTAACAAAATCTTAATTCCTTTACAAACTCTCGTTTCTTACTTCCTTGAACCCCCTTGAACAGGCGGGCAGCAGTGGGCACAACTGAGGGACTCTGGAGAGGCTACTCTTCGGTATGTCCCAAAGGCACTATCTGCTGGGCCCCAGTAGCTGTTACACAAGCTGGTGGGGGTTCTTTTCTCCTTACTCTTCTCTGTGCCAAGAATCAGGCCAATGAAAACTGTGAACACAGGTCAGGAATTTAGCAGATTTTCCAGCAGGCTATGAAAGGGATTTAGGTCATACCTGAAAGGTCTAGTGGTTTTCCCTACTTTCTTCAATTTAAGTCTGAATTTGGCAATAAGGAGTTCATGATATGAGCTACAGTCAGCTCCCGGTCCTGTTTTGGCTGACTGTATAGAGCTTCTCCATCTTTGGCTGCAAAGAATATAATCAATCTGATTTCGGTGTTGACCATCTGGTGATGTCCATCTGTAGAGTCTTCTCTTGTGTTGTTGGAAGAGGGTATTTGCTATGACCAGTGCGTTCTCTTGGCAAAACTCTCTTAGCCTTTGCCCTGCTTCATTACATATTCCAAGGCCAAATTTGCCTGTTACCCCAGGTGTTTCTTGACTTCCTACTTTTGCATTCCAGTCCTCTATAATTAAAAGGACATCTTTTGGGGGTGTTAGTTCTAAAAGGTCTTATAGGTCTTCATAGAACCATTCAACTTCAGCTTCTTCAGCGTTACTGGTTGGGGCATAGGCTTGGATTACTGTAATAAAGTAGGGAAAACCACTATACCATTCAGGTATGACCTAAATCAAATCCCTTATGATTATACAGTGGAAGTGAGAAATAGATTTAAGGGACTACATCTGATAGATAGAGTGCCTGATGAACTATGGACGGAGGTTCATGACATTGTACAGGAGACAGGGATCAAGACCATCCCCATGGAAAAGAAATGCAAAAAACAAAATGGCTGTCTGGGGAGGCCTTACAAATAGCTGTGAAAAGAAGAGAAGTGAAAAGCAAAGGAGAAAAGGAAAGATATAAGCATCTGAATGCCGAGTTCCAAAGAATAGCAAGGAGAGATAAGAAAGCCTTCCTCAGCAATCAATGCAAAGAAATAAGAGGAAAACAACA
>NW_011494835.1:5976632-5979591 GCF_000754665.1 Bison bison bison | reverse complement strand
TACTTTGGCCACCTCATGCAAAGATTTGACTCATTGGAAAAGACCCTGATGCTGGGAGGGATTGGGGGCAGGAGGAGAAGGGGATGACAGAGGATGAGATGGCTGGATGGCATTACTGAGTCAATGGACATGAGTTTGAGTGAACTCCGGGAGTTGGTGATGGACAGGGAGGCCTGGCGTGCTGCGATTCATGGGGTCACAAAGAGTCAGACACGACTGAGCGAGTGAACTGAACTGATGAAGGTGATTCCTTGGCACGTTTTCCCTACTGTTTTTTCTTCCTGTCTTTCAGCTCTATCCAGGGACTGGAGACAGGGCAAAAAGTAAGAGCTGGATTTTTTAGGATTCAGAGAGAAGCCATGCTTCAGGGTGTGAACCATTGCTGAGGGCAAGGGCTGGGGCCATGGCATGCAGCCTGGCTAGGTGAATTAATATTCTAGTGAGTGGGAGGAACATCCCAACCATTGGGGAACCACCCACTCCTCCATCTTTTGACAGTGCCTTGGAGCTGTCCTGCCACCTCTGGGTGTGTCTTTTGGCTTACAGATTGAGTATTAAAGGACAAATTCCTGTCCCAATGTGCATCAGATATCAGAATTAAGTTACAATGGCTACAGCAGCAGGACCCTGCTGCCTCTTTAGATGAGATGATCCAGACAGCCACTAATATCTTTTACAACAGAGAACAGGAGAAGGAGGCCAAGGCCCAGGAGAGGGAGAGAAGGAAAGAGACAAGGCATGCCCAGATGTTGGCTGCCCTCCAGAGAAGCCCTATGGCACATCCCGATTCCTTGAAAGACAAGGCACAAGGCAAATGCCTAATCTGTAGACAGGCGGGGCATTGGGCCAAAGAGTGTCCAAACCATGACAAGTCTCCTCAAATGGCTTGCCACAAATGCCATCAACTGGGACATTGGGTGGCACTCTGCCCTCGGGACCCAAGAGCCTCAAGGTCAAGTGCCAAGCCTTCCCTCATGATGGTTCAAGAGGACTGAAGTGGCCTGTTCCAACCAGCCTGCCTGTCACAGATAAGCATCATGGGGTTGGAGCCAAGGGTGCAACTGGATGTGGTAGGTAGGTCCAAGAGCTTCTCAGTCGACACAGGGGCTACCTACTCTGTCTTGATCTCCTACTCCAGAGCCTTCTCCTCCCAAACCTGTACCATTTTGGGTGCTACAGGAAAAGCAACTACTAAAAGATTCACCGGAGCACTTCTTTGTTTCTGGGATGGACAAATATTTTCCCACCAGTTTCTGGTGGTCCCTTATTGGGAAGAGATACACTCACTAAATTGGGGACCACCCTTGTGATGGGAAGTTTTTCAGCCCCTAGAGCTCTACAGCTCCTGGTTACTACTGAAGAACCCATTACACCTTCTCCAATAGGGAGGGACCAAAAACTATGGGAGGACAAAATTAACCCCCAGGTATGGGACCAGGGAATTCCTGGACGAGCCCACCAAGCTGAACCAGTCATCATTGTCCTCCGAGATCCCATTCAGTTTCCTAACCAAAAACAATATCACCTCAAAAGAGAGGCTCGGGAGGGACTACAGCCTTTAATAAATAAATTCCTTGCTTGTGGGCCATTGGTCCCCATCAGTTTGCCATGTAACACCCCAATCCTCTCAGTAAAGAAAAAGGACGGAACCTGGCAAATGGTTCAAGATCTCTGGATCATAAATGAAGCTGTAGTCCCCCTCCATCCCATAGTACCCAATCCCTATGTAATCTTGGGAGAAATCCCACCCAGGGCCAAGTGGTTTATAGACTTGGATCTCAAAGATGCATTTTTTATTTTGCATAGCACTGGCTAAAGAATCCCAGTATCTTTTTGCCTTTGAGTGGGAGGCCCCAGGAGAAAACCACCAACAGATGACTTGGACAGTATTACCTCAGGGGTTCAGAGATAGTCCCCACCTGTTTGGACAGGCCCTTAGCCGGGATCTAGGAGATCTGGACCTGGGACCGAAGGGGAAAATATTACAATATGTAGATGACCTACTAATCTGCTCTCCAGATGAGGAAAATGCCCTACAACATGCAATTCAGGTTCTAAACTTTTTGGCAGAAAGGGGATATAGTCTCCCATGCTAAGGCACAGATGGTCAAGACAAAGGTCACTTACCCGAGAGTTCAGATTACACATGGGTCTAGGAGGCTGTCCTCTGATCGGGTACAAGGAATCCTCCAGTTGCCCTCCCTCGCGACTCGAAAACAATTGCGAGCTTTCCTGGGGCTAACTGGGTATTGTATAATCTGGATACCCAACTATGGTCTAATTGCTCAGCCCTTATATGAAAGCTAGGGATCTCTTCAAGAAAATCAGAGATACCAAAGGAACATTTCATGCAAAGATGGGCTCGATAAAGGACAGAAATGGTATGGACCTGAGAGAAGCAGAAGATATTAAGAAGAGATGGCAAGAATACACAGAAGAACTATACAAAAAAGATCTTCACGACCCAGATAATCACGATGGTGTGATCACTGACCTAGAGCCAGACATCCTGGAATGTGAAGTCAAATGGGCCTTAGAAAGCATCACTATGAACAAAGCTAGTGGAGGTGATGGAATTCCAGTTGAGCTATTCCAAATCCTGAAAGATGATCCTGTGAAAGTGTGGCACTCAATATGCCAGCAAATGTGGAAAACTCAGCAGTGGCCACAGGACTGGAAAAGGTCAGTTTTCATTCCAATCCCAAAGAAAGGCAATGCCAAAGAATGCTCAAACTACCGCACAATTGCACTCATCACACACGCTAGTAAAGTAATGCTCAAAATTCTCCAAGCCAAGCTTCAGCAATACGTGAACTGTGAACTTCCTGATGTTCAAGCTGGTTTTAAAAAAGGCAGAGGAACCAGAGATCAAATTGCCAACATCCACTGGATCATGGAAAAAGCAAGAGAGTTCCAGAAAAGCATCTATTTCTGCTTTATTGACTATGCCAAGGTCTTT
>NW_011494835.1:5974462-5975853 GCF_000754665.1 Bison bison bison | reverse complement strand
CCTTGGACTGCAAGGAGATCCAACCAGTCCATTGTGAAGGAGATCAGCCCTGGGATTTCTTTGGAAGGAATGATGCTAAAGCTGAAACTCCAGTACTTTGGCCACCTCATGTGAAGAGTTGACTCATTGGAAAAGACTCTGATGCTGGGAAGGATTGGGGACAAGAGGAGAAGGGGACGACAGAGGATGAGATGGCTGGATAGCATCACTGACTCGATGGACATGAGTCTGAGTGAACTCCGGGAGTTGGTGATAGACAGGGAGGCCTAGTGTGCTGCGATTCATGGGATCGCAAAGAGTTGGACACGACTGAGCGACTGATCTGATCTGATCTATATGAAAGCTTAAAGGGACGGGATGATTCAATCCCACTGATGTGGAGAACTCCTCAAAAGAAAGCAGAGGCTACACTAAAATAGGCCTTAACTCAGGCACCTGCCTTGAGGTTGCCAGACCCAGAGAAAACATTCCAACTTTATGTCCATGAAAGAGATGAAATAGCCCTGGGAGTGTTAACTTAAAGGTTGGGATCTGAGCCCCAGCCTGTAGCTTACTTATCCAAGAGACTCGATTCAATGGCCCAGGGCTGGCCCCTCTGCCTTCGAAATCTTGCAGCTATTGCAATCATGATAGAAGATGCTTTAAAATTCTCCTTTGGAGACAATCTAAATATTTTTACCAGCCAAGTAAAAACAACTCCTAAATGGGAGAGGTCATTTATGGATGTCTGATCAAAGAATCCTCAGATATCAAGTAATGCTGATGGAAAATCCAGGCCTCACTATATCCCCCTGTGAGGTTCTTAACCCAGCCACCCTCCTGCCTACCCCTGAGGGCTCTCTCTCCTTTCACTCTTGTCTACAAACCTTGGACCACTGGACAAAACCCCAAGAGGGATTGTCAGAAGATCCTCTGACCAATCTTGAGGAAATCTGGTACACTGATGGAAGCAGCTTTGTCTTAGATGGAAAAAGAAGAGCCAGATATGCAGTAGTCTTTGATTTTGAGACCATAGAGGCTAAGCCTCTGCCACCAGGTCAACAATCTACAACATGCGGTGCCAGTTCAACAAAGATACAAAACTACTGCCGACCATGGAAAATATCACTCACTCTTAGATGCACCCCACTATAAGGACTCTGAGGCTTGAGACTAGCAAGAAGGGGAGGCCCAATACCGTTTGCCATCCCAATTCAGCAGAAAGTAGCCAGAAAGACCTCGACACCCCTATTTCCAAAGAATTGGGCCTCCCATCTCTTGAGGGGGGAATGCTAGGTAGTTAGAATAGGGAAAAGGAGTCCAAAATGGCAGTGGCTAAAAGACAAGGAAGGGAAAAGCCCGTGAAAATAGAACAAAGGAAGGTCAAAGAAAGGTCCGAGGACCAGAGTGAG
>NW_011494835.1:5954867-5974362 GCF_000754665.1 Bison bison bison | reverse complement strand
TCAGGTAGAACAGCACTCCTGGCTGAGCCCAGTTTGCATAGGGCAGGCCCAGGGGGAAGAAAACATATAAAAGGAGGAACCAAGCACTCTCTCACTCTCTCTTTCTCTCCCTCTGCCTCTCTCTCCCAGGTGCATAAGCTCTCTCTCCCCGCCCCCTACCACATGTGTGTGCTCTTTCTCTCTCCCTCTCCCTCTCCTGCTCTCTCTCTCTCTCTCCTGCATGAGTACACTCTTTCTCTCTCTCTCTTTCTCTCTCTACCCCCACCCCCCAGCCCACGCATGCACTGGCACACTCCACTCTCTTCTCTTCTTCGAGGATGGATTCTCCTGCTATCTTCTAAATAAAATAGAGCTGTAACACAGATTTGTCTAAGAGCTATGACACGGTTTGTTCAAGATCTGAGAGCTGTGACGCACCAAGGGCTTTAATGTCCATCGCTCCAAATCATTGTTGTGATGAGACAAGAACCGAGAAGCATACACTCGCCTGACAATTTGGAATACTGGAATTATAAATTAGAGCTAACCATATGCCTATTCCATGGCTCAAGAATAATTAGTAACGTGATAACCAAGAAATGTACAAAAATGTTGACAGCAACTTTAGCCATAATGGCTCAAACTGGAAACAACCCACGTGTCCAACAACAGAAAACAAATTGTCTGTGACCATAAAATGAAATACTAAACAGCAATAAAGAGATCATAATCCCAGACATGCAACCATACACTCTCCCAGACATTTCTGTGTGCAAAGAAACTAGACACACACAAAAAATACACACCGTATGATACTATACACCTGAAATTCAAGAGCATATAAAACTAATCCAAGATATTAGAAACCCAAAAATCAATTCCTTTTGGGGGAAACAGTGACTAGAAAATGAGAAACTTTCGTGGTATGGGAATAGTCTATGTCGTGAGCTGGGTGCGACTATATAGGTGTATACATTAGAAAAATAAATCAATCCATACATTTACAATTAGTGCACCTTTTGCATTTTACTCATAAGTCTGATAAACCTTCACTTAAAAATTTTAAACAAGGTGGGGAAAGTGACCCCAGGATAACAGGCGAATTTTCAAACCTTTTCAACATGAAACAAAGAGCTATAGCTCATCCACCTTTAACACAAAGACAGAACGAAGACTAACACTAAGTAGCTGGAGCAAAAACATGTAGTTGGACATGAAAAAGAGGTGATTAAAACAGGAAACATCATTAGCATTTTGCTACCACTCATTTGAGTCCACAAATCCTACTATGTCAACGTCAAGAAATAAGATGAAAAATAAGGATTGTCTTCTGCAGAGCCACTGAGTTCTTAGTTGAAATCATGAACTCTTTAAAAGAAACAGATCCTAAAATCTGTAGTTCATTTCTTTGTCTCTCCCACAAACTCAGTTCACATCCAAAAAAATCTATCAATATTCAGGCTCAGCCACAATAAACCAAGTCATATGTTAATTCAATTCTACTTGAATGACTTTTACATAATCCCTAGGCAGGAACCTTGTCAAAATCTTTGCTCAGTACAATTCCTGGGACACTGCTGACATTCAGTTGATAGTGTATATTATAATTAATATCATAATAACAGTAACACACGAAGAAAATACAACGGTCCTGTAGTTTGCAACAACCGTGGGGCTGCAGCTAACACAGAATTTTAATTCAGCATCAACAACAGAAATAAAGATCAGAAGGCAGCAAGAATAATGGGATTCAATGAATTTGTGAAATTACTCTAAACTGCAGGAAAAACAATACTTTTAGGCACGGTCTCCTACAGGAAACAACTAAATTAAGCAAGATAATTTCCTACTGCATGTACTTGACCATAGTGAAGACTGATGTCTTAGCAGTAACATGAACCCAAAACTCTTTCTGAAGATAAAAGGAATTGTGTGTATGTGTGTGTGTGTGTGTGTGTGTACATCTATATGTGCATCTCTTTGTCTATATTTGACAATGTTCAAAAATGGTGGGTAGGGTGAGAATGGAAAAAACTAACAAAATACTTATGTGAGTAAAAAAAGATATTTGTCTAATTAATTAAATGAATTACACCTTTAGCTCCTTAGTTTCCCTACAGGAAGAACTGCTGGTATAAGGAGGATTAACAAACACTCCCTAAAGATGCAAAGTTGTAGTTTTTTTTCCCCTTTGGAGAGCAGCCAACATCTACTCTCCAGCCCTCAAGCAAGGAGCACACAGGTAACTTTGCCAGGAAAAGAAAGGAAAAACAAAAAAACTGGCCTGCACTTCAGAGGAACACCTAACATCTGTCAAAAAGCCCCAGGGCAAGAAAGATGTTCCCCAAATCCAGGTTTTATCTGAAAAACTTTTTTTCCAATCCCTAATCAGTGATGCTCAAAGTGTGGTCCCTGAGCAGTGACATCAGCATCCGGGAGAAGTTGTTAGAAATGCAAATCCTGCCACCTCACCCAGATGCACTGAATCAGAAACTCGAGGGGAGGTCATCTCCGTCTTCAACAAGCACTCTACATGAGGCTGACACATGCTCAAGTTTAATCTGTTTCTCCTTGGTTCCACCCCCTTCAAAAAAATCCTCTTCCACCCCTCCAAAAAAATAATATCTGGCCAAGGTGTTTTGACTAGCCGCTGTGTTTCTCTTCCTGCTTCATTATTTTTTTAGCTAATTATTCTCCATGGTGGAGTCGTATTTCCCACTGGCCGCTTTAAACAACCTTATTCAAACAGAGTATACTCCCCGACTAGAGATCATTAAATACAGGAAAAGTTTTGTCTACCCAAAAGTCTTGCCAGTATCTATTAAATTGTATCAGGGCCACCACGAAGCACAACAGCTCTTCTACAACCCAATCTTATTCCAGAAATTTTCACCACAGCAACACCTCACCCCCAAAACACAATTCTAAATATTACGTGATTTGCACTTAAAACTTCTACGGAAAAGACTCGATGACCATGTTACTGATTTCTAGAGAACAAAATGCAAAGGAAATCATTCGTGTGTGACATTTTGGGTCCAGATTTTTAAGAAGGTAGTCCTTGTCCCCATCCTCCCAATGTATGCAGACAACAGGGGCCTGTAGGCCTGGAGTAGTAGTTCTCAAATTTTCCGTGCACCTGAATCACCCGGAGGGCTTTTTTTACCTTTTAAATTTTTTCCCCACACTAACCTTTCTCCTCTGGGCTGTCGGCCCCCATTGCTCCCTCTTATTTCCGGGACCACCGCCGCCTCAGCGGCTTCCCCTAACTGGAGCAGGTGTGGGTGCTGCGGCGCACGCGCCATAACGCTGGCCGCAGAAGCCCAGTTAGTCCTTCTGCTGGGCTGCTGGGTTCATACTTTAGCCTGTACAACTCAACCTTCTAGGACACCCTGGAGGGTTTTTTAAAATGCTAATTGCTAGACCCCACCCCTAGAGTTTCTAATTCAGTAGGCTTGGGCAGTATCTGAATAACTGCATTTCTATTGAGGGACTTCAGTTCAGTTCAGTTCAGTTCAGTCGCTCAGTCGTGTCCAACTCTTTGCAACACAATGAATTGCAGCACGCCAGGCCTCCCTGTCCATCACCAACTCCCGGAGTTCACTCACACTCACTTCCATCCAGTCGGTGATGCCATCCACCCATCTCATCCTCTGTTGTCCCCTTCTCCTCCTGTCCCCAATCCCTCCCAGCATCAGAGTCTTTTCCAATGAGTCAACTCTTCGCATGAGGTGGCCAAAGTATTGGAGTTTCAGCTTTAGCATCATTCCTTCCAAAGAACACCCAGGACTGATCTTTAGGATGGACTGGTTGGATCTCCTTGCAGTCCAAGGGACTCTCAAGAGTCTTCTCCAACACCACAGTTCAAAAGCATCAATTCTTCAGTGCTCAGCTTTCTTCACAGTCCAACTCTCACATCCATACATGACTACTGGAAAAACCATAGCCTTGACTAGACGGACCTTTGTTGGCAAAGTAGTGTCTCTGCTTTTAAATATGCTATCTAGGTTGGTCATAACTTTCCCTCCAAGGAGTAAGCGTCTTTTAATTTCATGGCTGCAATCACCATCTGCAGTGATCCTAGATAAGGCAATATAACATCTTGGCAATATGGATAAGAATTTAAAATTCCACGTGACCTTGAGGAAACATTCTATGTCTTGAAGTTTATCCTGCAGAAATACTCATTCTAGTATGTATAATATGCACACAAAGGGTGTTTTTTTGTAACACTGCTTATGACACTAAAAACAAGAATGAGATTACATGTTCAAATATAGATTTGTTAAATAAATGACACCTTCAAATGATTGAATTTTATGCATCATTAAAGATACCTGACTTGAAATACATCCATAATGTAGTATTAAATTTAAAATATGTAGAAAATATGGAGTAATCTATATATGGTCACATTTTTTAGGTATACAAATGTGTTACAGGAGCCAAAAGTTCTGGATAGCACTTAGCAAGTGTTTTTCCTCCCTTTATTTTTATCTTCCCTCTTTCTTCCTGCTCTTGTTGTGTTTTACTAAGATGGAGTGATCTTTGGTGAGACACAATACAGAAAAAGGCTAAACATCCATTGACAGATAAATGGATAAAGAAGATATGGTATATATTGAGATATACAGTGAAATATTACTCATCCATAAAAAAGAATGAAGCAATGCCATTCACAGCAAAATGGACAGACCTAGAGATTATCATACTAACTGAAGTAAGTCAGCCAGGAAAAGACAAATGTCATGATATTGTTTAAATGTGGAATCTGGAAGAAAAAAAAAAGAAAAGATACAGGTGAACTTATTCATAAAACAGAAGTAGACCAAGAAACACAGAGACCAAAATTATGGATACCAAAGGGGAAAGACAAGGGGAGGAATAAGTTAGAAGTTTGGTATTATTAAATACACATTAGTATATACAAAATAACCAACAAGGACCTACAGTTAGTACAGGGAGCTATACTCAGTATTTTGTAATAACCCTATAAGGGAGAAGAATCTGAAAAAGAACGCTATAAGGGAAAAGAATCTTATAAAGAACATATATGTGTTCATATTATATATATATATACACACACATATATATACATGTACATGTACAATACATATTATATATATATATAATAGAAATGACCAGAGGCTAATGGAAGAGGAGTATATCAGATGATAGTGACAGGATCTCTGTGGCTACATGCAAAGTGGGATCTTTATGAACTGATAGGTGATGAGAAGAAAAAGTGAAGAAATGATTCACACCTCCTGAGGACTCCAGAGGTAAATGTTTCAATAGTGTTCCACACTCCCAGGTACTCCTGATGCAACAAAGTGATAAGATCTATGTGTTTACATATATAAGTACATATGCCAAAAAATTTTAGAAGTACAAACCAAGCTGTTAGCAGTGATCATTTTTGTGGGGTTTCATTGTGTTTGGAAAGGGGAATCATGGGATACAGATTTCAAAGAAATGATGATAGAAAAAGAGGGAAATTTATAAACCTCTGCATTGATGCATAGTTTACAGCAATCATATTCTATAACTTCAAAGTGAAGAGAGAATTTTTAAAAGAGCTCAGTCAGACTTTACCTTGCTTATACATTTACTAGCCCTGAGCAGGAGAAAGAGGCCCTAATGCCAGTTTAAGTTTCTGAGGAGGATACATCTACCATTTAGAGTCACCCCCAAATCTGGAGTGAAATTGTTCTGAAATCTTATCACAAAAGCAATTGTTCAGTTTTCTTGGAAGTGATCATTTAACTGTGCAAACAGGTAAAATAGATTTTTTTTATGATTACTTATACAAAGAGAAAAAGGAGATCACATAAAATGTGCTTCCCGTATCCAACAGTCTCTAGTTGAATACTGACACAGCACTAGAATTTATACTTTCTACTTCCATCTAATTCGGACAGCTCGAGATCTTGCAAAATGAGAAGACCTCCAGCTAGATAGTGAACAAATTACTCATTTTACATAAATGATCTCCCAAGGATTTCGACCTTAAAGTCACAAAGATCAACATGTAACTAGCTACAAGATTATATATTCCTATTTCTACACTAGATTGAAAGTTCATAGAAGGCCAGATAGAGTGTGTTTGCTTGTTTGTTTGTTTGTTTTGGCAGTGCCAGGTGGCATGCAGGATCTTAGTTCTCCATCCAGGGTTCCCCCTGCAGAGGAAGCACAGAATCGTAATCACTGGGAATCCCCAGATAGAGGTTTGGTTTGGTTTTGTAACTTACTATAGTACTAAGAAGAGTGTTTCCATAAACAGACCTTTGGTTCAATTGGTGAAGACAAAATTCATCACACAGAAGTCACAGGCAACTGCTCTTCCTTGGGCTTTCTGGCCATAATTTTTTAGTTTGTCCACTGATGAAGTAGAATGTTCAGTTCTTCTGTTTACCCAGCACCTGCTTTTTGGAAGCCTAATTTATTAGGGCACCTACTGCAATATGAGAAAAAGGAAAAGACGTAAAAACTCAGCCAATAGATTTGGTTGTAAATTATAAAGGAAGCTTGGCTGGCGATTATGTGTTTAATTCATGACCCATGTGATTGCTGCGAATTAGACCAAGGATCGGAAGGCAATGGCACCCCACTCCAGTACTCTTTCCTGGAAAATCCCATGGACGGAGGAGCCTGGTGGGCTGCAGTCCATGGGGTCGCTAAGAGTCGGACACAACTGAGCGACTTCACTTTCACTTTTCACTTTCATGCATTGGAGAAGGCAATGGCAACCCACTCCAGTGTTCTTGCCTGGAGAATCCCAGGGTCGGGGAAGCCTGGTAGGCTGCCGTCTCTGGGGTCGCACAGAGTTGGACACGACTGAAACGACTTAGCAGCAGTAGACCAAGGATAAACAAGATTCAGTTGTAGTCAGGCTCTTGCTAGCCCCCTTCAGTCCTCTTTCCTGTTTCATCTGAAAATGCCCCTGATGATGACCGAACAAACAAGGGCCCAGCCACCAAAATCACAGAAAGAGCAGCTTATTATCATCTGTTCTTATAACTTTTGAAAAAGCTTTTATCAGATATTTAGTTTTTTACAATACTTCTAGGGACTTCCCTGGCTGTCCAGTGGTTCAGACCCAGTGCTTCCTCTGCTGTGGGAACGGGTTCAATCCCTGGTCAGGGAATTAAGATCCTGCACACTGCGGTGTGGGACAAATAACAAAATAAATAAATAACTTTTAATGAATTGAAATGTACACATTCCTGTTCATTTTGGCATGTATTTATGCTCCATTTTTTTTTTCTATGAACCACTCTCTCCATACTTCACCCGGAGAGCATGACTCTAAAATGAAAAACTCGTGACTGGGTGTGGGAGGAAAAAGACTAAAATTAAAGGGATCGACAAGCTCTAATATTAGGGATTTATTTTGAAAATGCCACTTCTAATGAGAACTAACAAGGAAATTTTCTAAAAATGAATTTAGTTTTTTAGCATGTTGGAATTTTGTCCTATCCTAATAGGATAAATAGCTGGCCTTTTCTGTATTATATTTGAAGATGTACAGTCAGGTTCAGAAAAAAAGCAATATTGATTTACTTAATCACGTACTGAAGAAAAATTAATATTTGGTCTAAAGAGAGAAGAGACTGATCAGGACAGAGGTCGAGTGAAAATGAAGAAGCCTAGAGAGAGACTTTTGATCAGTCTCTCTGTGCTTTCTAAGACCCCCATTTTTCAGCTAAATAGTTAACACACAAACAGAATTAGATATCACATCCTGCATTTAGAAGTGGTTCTGTGTCACCATGGTAACTGGTTTTGTTTAAACATAGCTCTGCGTGTACGTACAGTCCAAATTAGCCACAGAGAAGAGACATACACACACAATATTCCTGGAGCTTATATAAATCTGCCTGTATGTTACATTTTTCTGAAATGGGGTATTTGAGTTCACATTTGTAAACACTCTTTCTTTAAAACTTCCCTCCCTAGATAGTGTGTCTCTGATCATTTGATTGTCATGATCCTGGAAACAATATTACAGATCAAATTTCAGCTGATAGTCAACATGGGAAACGAATAATTTGTCTGTTCTGGCTTTTGTCAATCAGTTCTCAGTACTTGGAATAGAAACGGCAAACCTGACCCCTTTTGCTTCTTACCTTTCAAATGCTCTTTTATTTGGCTCATCCATGTGGACTATTTTGGATCATTTTTCTGAAAGATTATCCCCAAATAGCATTCCACCCCCACTGACTCCTCCTTATGATAAACTTGCCAAGAAAACAACTTAAGCAAATTGAAAGACCTTTTGAAAAGAAAGGAAGTTGCCACAACATGGGGTCCAAGCCAAGAAATATCCTCAGCATTCTCCTGGTAACTTTTAGTTGAAGATTTATCTAAAAGAAAAGAAAAATAATTTATGGATCAAACTCCATCGCATGACAGTGTTTAAGGTATGTGATTCTTTGTGCTTGTCAAGCCTCTATTTCTTTCTAGTTTTTTTTTTTTTTCTGAGAAGAGAATTAAATATGATACACTTTGGGGAAAATTACATCATTGGCTGTTTTACAGTTTTTAGGACCACATTGATTTTTGTACTAAAATGGCATAATATCCTTAGTGAATATTTGTCTGAAAAGAAGAAAAAGTAATCATGATACTTTCCCTACTAAGAACCAGTAAAATTATCTTTCTGCTTTTGACAGCAGGATGTATTTATAAGTTTGTCCTCTGTAGCTGTGTCCCTTCTATTCAAGGAAAAAGAGCTACCATTTAATTGAGCCCCAAATATATGCTACACACTTGATGGGAAATTTAGCATGCTGTGTCATTTAATTCTCACAGAATCTTGCAAGGGAAGTGTTTTCCACTTCAAAAAAAGAAATTAATTCTCAGAGGAATTTTATTTCCTCTATTTCAGACAGCTTACAACTTGGTAAAGCTGAGATACAGTGCAGATCCCAAAATACACTTGCTCAGAGGATGCTCAGCCCATTTCTAGCGGTGTCTAAGTCCCAGCAGATAGCTGCTCATCCACGTGGGACAAAGTTGCATTGAGTGTATTTTTACATTAGAACTCTCATCCCTCTGTTGGTGATCATCACTGTGATCTGCCTGGAGGACCACTGGGAGGCAGTAGTACTCTGAACCCAACACCAGACCTTCAAGTCATCATCATAGCTTGCTTTGAGCTGGGGTCTCCATTTCTACCAGGAAGTGAATGTGTAACACTTTCTTTCTTCCCCAAACCATCAAGACTAGATTGTGCTTAAATATTTCCCAGAAACTGTCTAATAACATGCAGTGCCCTGGATTTCATACTTGATGAGAAGAAAGAAGAGAGTGGTTCAGTGGAGGTATCTTAGAGCAAGTCAGTAACAGCAGTGCCTAGGGAAATCGAGGCAGTAGGACAGGCCAGGCCCTGAGCTCCCTGGTACAGCGGATGGGAGTGGGGAAGAAGCTGTCATCAGGCATTCCTGGATGGTAGGACCATCACATGAATGCGCTGGGAGAGAGGCAGACAGATCTAGAGTCTGCTTCCCACTGAGAAAGAGGCAATAACCTCCTTTCATGAAACTGATGTAGCACAGGGAGGGAGATTCAGGGTCCTTGAATGCCAGAGCCGGAGAGGATATTCAAGAAAGTTTCATCCAGTTGTTGTCATGCTGTGTCTTGGAGAACTTTTTAAGCAGGTGCCCCAAAGGCGATGAAGCAGGTGGACCAGCAGAGATTCCCAGGCGAGGCTTCTGGTTCTCATCCCAACCCTATTTTTCAACCACAGCATTTCCATTTTTATCAGTTTACATTTTGGAGTTTCTGCACAAGATTTTATTTTTATAAAAGAGACGTACAGTTTTTAAAAGTTCAAAACTGCTTTATACATGAAAAAACTGGGACTTAAGAGGCAATTTTTTATATCTCCGTCTTCAGCAACAAGCAAATTGTTGGAACATACTCCCTTTTGATAGTACAAGTATTTATGCCCATGATGTTTTGCAGTATCACGTCCCAGCTTTGAAAACCTGCTCAGAGGAATGGACATCAGAGGAGACAACTATCAAAGCAGTAGCCCAAGGTCTGTTCCCTAGTCCCATCAGCGTCCAGCTGTCACGTGCCTTGAGACAAATCAATGACAAAAAGTCTGGCTTTATTTCTTCTTTCAAATAAAAACTGCAACATCAGCCTCCTTCACAGGAAACAGATTCAAAGGGCAGAGTCAGCTGAGTGCTCTGTGAATAAAGGGGCAAGGGATTAGGGCTCACAGAAACAAAACTATATGTTACAGAGAGTAATTCTTTATACCATTAACTCAAAGTGAGTGAGTGTTAGTCCTTCAGTTGTGTCTGACTCTTTACAACCCCTTGGGCTGTTGCCCACCAGGCTCCTCTGTCCATGGGATTCTTCAAGCAAGAATACTGGAGTGGGTTGCCATTCCCTTCTCCAGGGGATCTTCCCGACCCAGGGATTGAACTCTGATCTCCTGCATTGCAGGCAGATTCTTTACCATCTGAGCCACCAGAGAAGCCCGTTAACTCAAAGCAGGAAGCCTTAATTCAGCCTGGGGATTGAAAAGATACTTCACTGAGGCTTTAACCAACCTTGTGGTTCTTTATATGGACAGGGAATAAAGATAACTTCTCTTTTGCAAATTGAGATGCAAAGTTTTCCGTAAAACATTCTGTAGAATTTGGAATGACAGAATAGTTTGGAAGAAAGAGCACTAGCTCTGGACCCAGATGTTCCTGAATGTAAATCCAGCTCTGCTCATCCCTACTATTATGCCCTTGACCACACTGTTCATCTGTCATGGGCCTCATGTTCCCCTTTGTAAATGTCAGCAGGACTATGGTGAGGATTAGAGAGATGTGTGGAATGCATCTGGCATGAGGCTAGCATTACTATTACTATTATATTATGATTGTGCAGTGTTGTTGTTTCCATCGTGATTGGACTTGAAAATGAAGACTCAGAGAGTGAGCTGGCTGGAGTGATTTTTCCATAATAGGGATACTATTCTACTCCTACAACCAGTTTCATTTCACAGGAAAACTCTACGTGGATGTCTAGAGTGCTGTGGGCAGAATTCCGAAGCTTCTCAGTGGGAAAAACATATCACAAGTATAGGAATGCAGATACGACTAGAGCAGCACAGATGTCAGGTATAGACTGGCTCTGCTCTAGGCCAGGGAGGTTTAGGAAAAGAAAACTCAGGCCTGACTCCCAACTTTGTGCCCAATGTCTTCGCCATCGCAGATGGGGGAGAGTGGAGAAATATACGGTCCCCTTCTTTCCCTGCACATGTTTTACTGGACACAGAACTGGCTGTTTGCAGAGTCTCAGTAGCTCATGGGATGAAGCAGAAGGTGTCAGTTGGGAGGAAGAAAGAGCAGCAGAGAAAGTTCAGGGAAGGATTGGGGAAGGAACACTGTGGGCTGGATGTATTCTGTGTGTCTTGACACATGCCTCCTGCCATCCCTTCCACTTAGTCAGCTGTGAAGATTTCATTTCACAGGTGGAGGGTTTTTTGGTGCCCTTGAGAACTCCTGGAATAACCAAAGTGTTGGGACAAAAGTCGATTGGAAATTAAGCTATCCAGAAGAACATGAGGGGCCCACTTTTCTCAAGAAACCCCAGAGGTCTGGAGTCAGTGGATTTAGGGCGGCAAGAAGCCACAGGTTCAGATGCTCGAGAAATATTGCTCTGTCATGGAAGCCAATTAAAAGGCAGGCTCTTTTGGAAAGAAGGATGGAAAGGGACAGGGTTTGGAAAAGCTTCCCTGAAGTGATCGGGGTCATGAGAGCATGGAATTAGAGGCTTTGCACACTTTGAGGTTTTTCTAGAGTAATGGGCAAAATACAGAAAAAGAGGCCTAACGTAGATGCAATTTTTTTCTGTTGAGAATTTTGAAAAAAAAAAAAAGCTTTGTTGCTCCCTCCCCCATGTTTGAAATCTATCAAGCTGGTCATCCATTTCTCATGGGGGAAAATTACAGTTTTCACGGGGGCGTACTGAGACCGTGAGTTGGCATGGGCTGGCAGTTGGCCTACATAGACTGATGGTAGGTATAGTTGGTCCTCTTGTTCAACATGTGCCAGCCAGGCCCTCAGGTTCTTCCAGGATGGGCTGCTAATGGAGTCTTTGATGGTTCTGTTCTAAAGCTTCACTTCTAGGTGTTGCCTTTTCAACAATAATTGTTTGCTAAAGATGATGTTTTTCCTTTGCAAGTAAGTGGCCTAAGATGAGTATGTGAAACCGCCCATTTGAATGAGTGCATCAATTTAGTATCTTGAAGTAAACAAGGTTAATGAATTGATGCATTCTGTGTAGTCCCTGAATGTAATTAAATTCAAACATTACCCAGGAGGGAGTCATGTCGCTGACCGCTTTCCACAAGGACAGCACCAGGGAAAATAGCAGCCCACAGACTAATTATTAAATCTTACCTCTTCACTGGGAGAAAGAATGGAAGAGCCATTTTAAATCATGTTGAAAGCTCAGGGCTGCTTTGCACGTCTGTCGTAAATACTCACCCAGCACTCCTAGAGTTAGGGTTCGTTTGTCCATGAAACCACACAGAGGAAACCTATTTTCTCTGTAGCTGTGTTTCTCTAGTTTACATTGTTTTGTCTGGAGATTTTTTAAAAATTTATAAACTTTTTTATTATCCTGGGCTCCTGAGTCGGTTGTGAAATCTCCATTCCCTTTCCCATCTCTCAATCTTTGGAGTCCCCCAGCAAATGTCTAATCAGTGTGTCATAAACATTTTTAGGTATCAGACAGAATGCACCATTTTTCTCCTTTTTCACTCTGCTCTTAGATTCCTATCTATGTTTCGGCTACCAAGGCTATTACAATCTTGAAGGGCCCGTGAAAAGAACTCACCCGCTGGCCTGAGCGCTATCTGCAGGCTGATATCTGCAGCACACCTGAGTCATGCTGCACCGGCAGTGCTAGGAGCGGAAGCCCCTGTGCCCACTCATCCTCTAAGACCAGGGCTCTCAGATTTAGCAAATAAAATTACACATAAGCAACCAATAAATGTTTCATATAAGTACATCCTAAATATTTCATGCGTATACTTATACTAAAAGAATAATTTGTTGTTTATCTGAAATGCAAATGTAACTGAGTGTTCTGTATTATATCTGGCAACCCTATCTAGGAGATGTAAACTGTCTCATCCTCACAAGAGTATTGTAAACTGGTTATTATTATTGCTGCTGTTGCTAGTGTCCCCATTTTATTGAAGAGGAAACTGAAGCTTAGCAAGGTTTTCTAATTAGTTTAATGTCAGTCTGTTAGCATGGGGCTTCCCTGGTGGCTCAGTGGTAAAGAATCCGCCTGCCATTGCAGGGACCGCATGTTCGATCCCTGTATTGGGAAGATCCCCTGGAGAAGGAAATGGCAACCCACTCCATTATTCTTGCCTGGGAAATCCAGTGGACAGAGGAGCCTGGTGGGTTACAGTCCATGGGGTTGCAAAGAGTAGGACACAACTGAAGTAACTCAGCACGCATGCATGTACTCCATTGCCAGGGGCGTCTGATTTCAGTTGCACATTCTTAAATACTGTCTCTGATGTTCAGTCTTTCTGTACTGCTGCATTTATCATGTCTCTGCTGTATATAGTTCCATCCACATTGTCCAGCAGATATATAAGTGGAATTTTCAATTAAGAGTACCAAACCAAAAAAAAAAAAAGAGTACCAAACCTTGGTATGTCAATCCAAAAGTAATCTGTATTGGTGTAGATCGCATGTCTAAGTGAGGAAGGCTTTAACTGCCAGGGAAACCATCTTACTTGAGTATCAAAAAATGTGATAAGACCTAATTATTTTTTTAATATGCACCATTTTGGAACCTCTATCCCTTACCACTTTGGTCAATGTGCCACAAATTCTACAGCCCAGTACCATACTCTTAACACACTGTCTCACCCGACTGGGAAATTGCCTATCCAAGAAAGCACCTCAACTGTTATTTCTATCTCTTGGCTGCCTGCTCTTTCTTCCCATTTGTTGTGTGCTATCCAAAGATGGTCCTGCTGCTAATAACAGAATATTCTACCTATCCTTTTCAATAACTGATGGACAGATGAGCTTGTCCTGACTGGCTACTGGTTGTAACCTTTTTTTCAATTAATTTTTATTGGAGCATAATTACTTTACCAGCTGAGCCACAAGGGAAGCAAAACAATGTTGTGTTAGTTTCTGCTGTGCAACAAAGTGAATCGGTATATGTACATATATGTCCCCTCTTCTATGGATTTCCTTCCCATTTTTAGGTCACCACAGAGCCTTTTGGTTTATGGTCTTTTTGAATGAACCAAGAAAAGCAATGCTTCACACTAAAAAGGTATTAAAATAATGTCACTCTTTTGACGTCATCCACTTAGATAAGTTTATATGCCCCTCAATAAACAGGGACCCACTTCTTTTCATCTGGTTCCATTCTGAGATACACGCACACATTAAACCTGCAATGGAACCTCTTCTAAGAAGGCTGGAGCAGAAAAGTCCCCTATCTGTATCTCTGCTGTATTTGACCCAGTCTTTGTTATTCTGAATTCCTTTGATTAAATCTTTTTGAAAACCAATGGTGTGCTGACCTGTGCTTCTGTTGTTGTTCAGTTACTGAGTTACGTGCAACTCTTTCATGACCTCATGGACTGTAGCCTGCCAGGCACCTCTGCCTATGGGATTTTCCAGGCAGGAATACTGGAGTGGGTTGTCATTTCCTTCTCGAAGAAGAAGGGGTCTTCTCAACCCAGGGATTGAACCCACATCTCTTTCATTGGCAGGCAGATTCTTTACCTCTGAGCTACCAGGGGAGCCCTGCTCTGTGTTAATACAAAATATATCTATTTAGCAACTACAAGCTGAAAGAAACTTGCAGTGCCTTAAGTGCTTCAAAATATAATCTGCACGAGTTATTTTAAATGGGGCCTTGGGCTCTGGAAAGACTCTTCCTCCTGCAAGAAATCCCCATTTGTAGATAGCAACTACCTTAAACAGATCATCTGCCTAAATAGAGCTTGACTTGGGACATAACTTTTCTTTCCAACAAAGAACCTTATGTTCCCAGATGGCAGGAGCTTATCATATTTTTGTTCCAAAATATATTAGAACAGGGTTGTGAATTAGTTCCCAGTTACTTCCTGGAGCACTGAGTTGAGGAGATCACTTAGATTACATTCAGGCTCTGGAAACAGTTTGATGATGGATCAGCCATGTTTCCCATGGTTCCATATTTGGCAAGAAAGACACACACAACTTGTATTTAATATGTCTGTATTAGAAACATAAACTGACCACTTGAGACTGAGAATCAGCTTCAGGTTCCTGGGATGAGAGAGCTGTATTTATACCTAGCAAAGGCAGCTTCAGACTAATTGACCAGGACACTTGCTAAACAGAGGAGCAGGGCTGCTTCTCCCTATTAACTTCCTATCTCCATCCAGATGGACTCGTTAAGCACTTAATTGTGCATGTATTCTCTCAGAGTTGTGAAAGAACCACAGCAATCTTCAAACCGCATACAATCCTACCTTATGTATATCTATATGCTCAGTAGGTCAGTTGTGTTTGACTCTCTGCGACCCCATGGACCACAGCCTGCCAGGCTCCTCTGTCCATGGGATTCTCCAGGCAAGAATACTGGAGTGGGTTGCCATTTCCTACTCCAGGGGAACTCCCTGACCCAGGGATTGAACCTGTGTCTCTTGTATCTTTTGCATTGGCAGGCAGACTCTTTACCAGTAGCACCACTTGGGTATTAAAGCATGTGGCAGGCCCAATGTCTTGTCTTTTCCATATCATGTTTTATCACAAGAGACCCATCTTTAAATTGCTTGAACCACCATCCCAAATTTATAAGGTTCTTAGCAGAAAATTCTTTTAATTTTATTTATCACTCTATTTTTGCCTGGGAATCAGACATTTTTCCAGGGGCCAGCCCAAGATAGATTCAGCTGATACCCAGCAAATCAAACTCAGATCACCACCACCATCCAGTGATAAGTTCTTTCTAATTTCTTTTTTTAAAAAACGGTTCCAAGCTCTTGCCTAAGATATCGTTCCCCTTAGAATGAATTTTCCTCAGAAGCTCCTCTGTCCCCATGAACAGGTTTCTCATGAATTGTTCATTCAGGTGTTACTACCTTTTAGACCTGTACTGGGATCCTGGGCCAGGATTTCCATAATCAACTGGGCGAGGCTCCGAATGCATAATCAGTTGGCTATCTGTTATTCCCATAGTCATCCAGAAAATAGTAGCATTATTATATTAACCAGGTGACTTCCAAGCAACTTCCCTTTTTGTTGTTGTTTTGTTTTGTTTTATGGCCAGTATCTTGGTTCCCTGGCCAGGGATTAAACCAGGACCACAGCAGTAAAAGCCTAACCACTAGGCCACCAGGGAACTCACCCAAGCAATTTCTTTAACATCCTTGAAGAGACCTAGAAATGGGCTTGGGTAATTTCTAGTTCATATGACTCCATGGATGAGACGATGCCAGCACTTCTTCAGTGTTGTGTAGGATGAAGAAAATACTGTCTACTCTTGACTGACCCTTTGGGATCTAATGACACCAGGGTCTCAGGAAGCAACCTAGCCTGATAATAGGTGCCCTTCCTCCACTTTGATGCTGCCAAGGCAGGCTCAGTATTTCTGAGTTGGGCGTATCCTGTACAACAGCACTGGGAGAGAGAGTGGGTTCGGGCTGAATGGCATCTCAGACCTTACTCACCAAGCCCTGTTTTCAACCCTAATCTGCACTGGCCCAGAAGAACAAGAAAAGTGCCATTGAGACTAGAGGCAGCTTAAGTAAGTCATCAGTTCTGTGAATCCTCGTTGTAGTAAATATCTTGTGAGTAGACCCCAAGCCAGGTCAACAACCCTAGATTTTGTGCAGTATTGCTTCACCATTTCAGAAACCAAAGGGAGATGAAGTGAAAAATTAGGTAATATTTGAAAAACCTTGTATTTCTACATTTCCAGTGCTTATATCAGGGTCCTTCAGAGTGACAAAAGAAGTCTGAATTTAAAGTACTATTTGTAAGGTTACGCTTTGTTAAGAGCTATTGTGGTACAAAACAAAACCAACTCAGGACGAAAAACCTGGGCCAGCGTTCCACTCTGCTACCTATTAAGTTCTCTGAGCTTCAGTGTCTTTACCTGCTGCTGCTGCTGCCAAGTCGCTTCAGTTGTGTCCAACTCTGTGCGACCCCATAGACGGCAGCCCACCAGGCCCCCCTGTCCCTGGGATTCTCCAGGCAAGAACACTGGAGTGGGTTGCCATTGCCTTCTCCAATGCAGGAAAGTGAAAAGTGAAAGTGAAGTCACTCAGTCGTGTCCGACCCTCAGCGACCCCATGGACTGCAGCCCACCAGGCTCCTCTGCCCATGGGATTTTCCAAGCAAGAGTACTGGAGTGGGGTGCCGTCGTCTTTACCTACAAAACATTAAAATAGAGCCTGCTGTACATACTTTAAGAGATATCTTTAAATAACTTTTGTGTATCAACATTCCACACATTGTAGTTTTTGGTGTTTTGTTTTGCTTTTTGGTTGGGGTGGGTCTTCATTGCTGCACGTGGGTTTTCTCTAATTGTGGCAAGTAGGGGCTATTCTCTAGTTGTGACGTGCAGGCTCCTCATTGTAGTCATTGTAGTGGCTTCTCTTGCTGCAGAGCACAGGCTCTTGGCACGCAGGCTTCAGCAGTTGCCACTTATGGCCTCAGTAGTTGTGGCTCGTGGACTCCAAAGCACTGGCTCAGTAGTCGTGGCCCATGGGTTTTGTTGCCCCACGGCATGTGGAATCTTCCAGACCAGGGATTGAACCCGTGTCCCTTGCAATGCAAGGCATATTCTTAACCACTATACCACCAGGCAGCCCATGTAGCTTTCTAAAAATATAAAGGAGTGTGATATACATCATATATCATATAAATCATATCTTTATGATATGTTAACATTTTTAATGTTTATTTTATTCAAATAAGTGACAACTTTTAAATAGTACAAACCGTTTTCAAATTTGTTATCATCAGATGACCCTGCAGTGAGAGGCACTGTCTCCCGCTGACTTCAGCAGACAAAAACGGCTTGCTTTCTGTTTCTTAGGACGATTCATTTAAAATATGTGCAGGATATCAGGTCATTCCAAAGTGAGATCCATCGAGTTCAAATCTAGAAAACCAAAAACTAAACTACAAAACAAAGGAAAATATGTTAAATTCAAAGAATGAGAAAAGAATATTTTCCTTAACAATAGGCTATCGTGAAAGCAAGAATTGAAACAGGAGAAAAGTTCTCAAAAAACATCACATTCCAACAAAGTAAGGATGCTCAACTAACTGTGACTGTCTGCAATAACTGTATTATTTCATGCTATGTATTTCATTAGTACATATGTTCTAAGAAATGACACATATAAACAATTCCAATCCTGAGTGTCTTTCCTAAATAACACAAGCTGTAGCATCCCCCTGCAACCTCACTTTTGTTTGTTTTAGGCAGATGTTTGTCACCTGTATAATGAAACAAAGTTTTTATTAATACAATTTACATTTGATCTTAAGCTATCCATACTAAGAAGGTAACACCACAAATTAAGGGAGGAGGATTTCAAACATGAGAAGTTCTCATTTTCTTTTCAAAGTAATGAAAAGCCATCCATGGGATGTGATTTGCGGTAGCTTTAAGAGAATTTCATTGGAAATAGTGTGTAAAGGAGACTGAAGAAAGAGAAGTTGGAGACAGTTAATTATTGCAAAGTAACATATTGATGGGATAGAAAGTCAATAAACAAAAAAGATTATTACAATGGTCCAAAGTGAAAGAAAGTGAAAGTGAAAGTTGCTCTGTCGTGTCCGACTCTTTGTGACCCAATGAATTATACAGTTCAAATACTGGAATGGTTAGCCTTTCCCTTTTTCCAGGGGATCTTCCCAACCCAGGAATCAAACCAGGGTCTCCTGCATTGCAGGCAGATTCTTTACCAACTGAGCTATCAGGGAAGCCTACAATGGTCCAAGGCTCATCTATTCATTTGTCAAATATTTTGAGTTCTTGAAACATGCCAGTTATGAGCTAGACACATAAAGTTGAGCAAAAACCAGCGGTTCAGTTCAGTTCAGTTGCTCAGTCATGTCCAACACTTTGTGACCCCCACGGACTGCAGCATGCCGGGCTTCCCTGTCCATCACCAACTCCAGGGCTTACTCAAACTCATGTCCATTGAGTCAGTGATGCCATTCAACCACTTCATCCTCTGTCGTCTCCTTCTCCTCCCACCTTCAATCACTGCCAGCATCAGGGGCTTTTCAAATGAGTCAGTTCCTCACATCAGGTGGCCAAAGTATTGGAGTTTCAGCTTCAGCACCAGTCCTTCCAATGAATATTCAGGACTGATTTCCTTTAGGATGGACTGGTTGGAAATCCTTGCTGTCTAAGGGACTCTCAAGAGTCTTCTCCAACACCACAGTTCAAAAGCACCAATTCTTTGGCGCTCAGCTTTCTTTATAGTCCAACTCTCATATCCATACAT
>NW_011494835.1:5945314-5954767 GCF_000754665.1 Bison bison bison | reverse complement strand
CATGACCACAGGAAAAACCAAAGCTTTGACTAGATGGACCTTTGTTGGCAAAGTAATGTCTCTGCTTTTTAATATGCTGTCTAGGTTGGTCATAAACTTTTCTTCCAAGGAGCAATCATCTTTTAATTTCATGGCTGCACTCACCATCTGCAGTGTTTTAGAGCTCAAAAAAATAAAGTCTGTGACTGTTTTCATTGTTTCCCCATCTATTTGCCATGAAGTGATGGGACCAGATGCCATGATCTTAGTTTTCTGAATGTTGAGTTTTAAGCCAACTTTTTCATTCTCCTCTTTCACTTTCATCAAGAGGCTCTTTAGTTCTTCTTCACTTTCTGCCATAAGGGTGGTGTCATCTGCATATCTGATGTTACTGATATTTCTCCCAGCAATCTTGATTCCAGCTTGTGCTTCACCCAGTCCAGCATTTCTCATGATGTACTCTGCATATAAGTTAAATAAGCAGGGTGACAATATACAGCCTTGATGTACTCCTTTCCCGATTTGGAGCCAGTCTGTTGCTCCATGTCCAGTTTTAACTGTTGTTTCTTGAGTTGCATACAGATTCCTCAGGAGGCAGGTAAGGTGGTCTGGTATTCCCATCTCTTTAAGAATTTTCTACAGTTTGTTGTGATCCATACAGTTAAAGGCTTTGACATAGCAGGGTGATGGTCAAATAATCAGATATATAATTCAGTGTATAGTAATAGATATAGATGAGTTCTATAAATGTGAGGGAAAAAATGTTTTTAGAAAGTCATAGAGAAATAGTTATGACAAGACTTATGAATCAGGCAAAGCATCTCTGATAAAGTGACATCCAAGCCAAAATAAAAGTGGTTGAAGAAATTAAATAGGTAAAATGGCAGGGAATGGGTATAGAAGAGGTTGAAAAAACTATTTCAAGTAGTGCAAACATCATGTTGCAAGGGCCCTGTGGCAACAGCAAGTGATTAAAATAAGAAAGTATAGCTGGCTTAGGAAATGAAAGGACAGAAAACAGATAATGTACATGAAACTTCAGGTGGTGGTGAAGTATTTGGGAGAACAATAAAGAATAAGAGGAAGAGAAAGTGACCAGACAATAAGGTAACATTTGAGCTGAGCCCTGACAGGTGGAGACCTGTAGATAGCTGTGCACAGAGCTTTCCAAGCAAAAGAATCAACTAGTTACCTGAAATGAGAGCCTGCTGGGATATTCCAGGAAAAGGAAAGACATCACTCTAGCTGCTATGGAGTGAGGAAGAGGGCAGAACACTGGAAATGAGGCCCGAGAAATAGTAGAGGACATAGACTAGTTTTCTGTATGCAACTGAAAAGTATAGGAAGACTTTTTCCGAAGAATTTCATAATCTGGCTTATATATATATTTAAAATGCTGTTGGGTGAGGAACCTACTATGAAGGCAGAAGTGGATACAGTCATTGGCTTACATAGAAGGAGAGGTTAAGGATGACTCCTAAGCATCTGACCCATCACCTGGGAAGCAGAGGTGCTCCTGCAGATCAGCAATACTGGAAAAGGACCAAACTTCCTGAACAGATAGCAGAGGAATCTCTGAAGGGGAGGAGAGAGTGGACGAATTGTGGACATTTGAGGTTAAGGTGCTTTGTGACATTCAAATAGAGATGCAACTTTGGGAGTGAAAAGTGAACAGAGTTGGACATGTGTTTGAGCAAGCTCCAGGAGTTGGTGATGGACAGGAAAGCTTGGTGTGCTGCAGTCCATAGACTCACAAAGAGTCGGACACGGCTGAGCAACTGAACTGAGTGAATAGAGCATAATTGAAAATGTGTGTGTAGAATAGATTGCTTAAGGAGAAGCTACTGAGAACACAGAGGGCCTATGACCAGTCCTGAACAATACCAACATTCAGTGGTGGAACAGAGGCAGATATAATCAGGGTAACAGGAATAAAACACATAGTAGGAAGAGAAGGAGGAAAACCCAAAGCTGTAGCAACTTTTATCAAGTGCTTATTATATTTCAGGCACAGATCTTCATGCCTTGCATGTATTAATCTTCACAACAATTCTATCAGAGTTTTTTTTTTTTCTCCACAGTTCTTATTTCAATAATTTCAATAATTTGACTAGAGTTTAAAATTTCATTACCAGCTCTGTATCAATTTACCTCTGTGACTCAAGTTGTTATTTCAGGAAATGCCTGCATTATTCATATTTTAGGCATTTTTGCTGTTATTCCATATGCTGAGCTCCTCTACTCTCTGTATCTTCTGTCCCCCTTTATCATCTACATCTATTTCTTTTTCTGAGATTATTGTTGTTATCTTTGTGGATTTTTCACTTTCAATTTGTACAATTAATGTCTTTAAGCCTACTGCAGATCTTCCCACCCACAGTTGCTTTTATTTTAATCACTTTAATATGGCTTTCATTTCTGTGACTTCTTTTCTCCTCAGTTTTCTTCTTGAAATTCTTCCTCCTTGAAGCATGCTCTTCTCTTGACTCTTATGTTATTGCTCACTGTTTATTTTTTTCTTGCTGCATCATTGTTCCTGCTCAGAATTCTTTTCTAGCTCTCCCTCTTCTCCCTGAGCTCTAAATCTTACCCATTCAGTCTTCTGGATTTTATTTTCTCTTCCTATTATTCTTTCCTTCAGCTCCATTGACTCAAGGAACATCTATACTCCTGTGATGTCCAGACCTAAAGTTCTAGTTCAGCCCTCTTTCCCAAAGACTTACCTTCATCCTTTTAATAAATCCATTTTAGTGTCCACTAGCCACACAAAGCCAGGAAGTTTAAAACACAGTTCTAGATTATTCTCTCTGAGATCTGTTTTTTTTTCCTCTCATATTTTTTAGTTCTATAAATGGCAACTCTCTCCACCCAGCTGCTCAAACCAAAAACTTTATATTTATTATAGGTGCCCACTCCCAAATCCAATCCACCGTTTGGAGGGCTTGGGTTTGTCTCTTGTGATCATGAGAAAAATCACCCTGAATGTCAGCTGCTGCAGGTCTCATTTCCTAGGCAAATTCTTTGCCCTTTCAAAAGGTAACACCGGTTTGCTTGAGATGAATAACAAATTGCTTGGGGGAAGGAAAAATCATCTAATTAGTGAGTAAAAATGTCTTTAACCTTGGGACAATTGAGAATTTTTTTAAGGTTAGAAATGAGAAAGTAAATTAAATCCATAGAATTAATACTTTTGCATTAAACTAACAAATAACCTTCATATATTTTTTATTTCATATGTTTGTCACATTTCAGATAATTTGGCATATTAGAAATTGTGAGTACAACTTAAAATTGTTGTTTGTTTTTCAGTTGCTCAATAAGTGTTCGACTCTTTGCAACCCCAGGTACTGCAGCATGCCAGTCTTACCTGTCCTTCACCGTCTCCTGGAGCATGCTCAAACTCATGTCCTTTGGGTCAGTGATACCATCCAACTATCTCATCCTCTGTCGTCCCCATCTCCTCCTGCCTTCAATCTTTCCCATCATCAGAGTCTTTTCTAATGAGTCAGCTCTTCACATCAGGTAGCCAAAGTATTGGAGCTTCAGCTTCATCATAAGTCCTTCCAATGAATATTCAGGACTGATTTCCTTTAGGATTGACTGGTTTGATCTCCTTGCAGTCCAAGGGATTCTAATTTATGTTCGTGATTTTAAAGTGAATAGTATAAAAACATTTTACCACAACTTATGATACACTGTATTTATGAGTCTACAATATTAGAATTTTAATAAACAACTTCTCAAGGACTTTGTAAGTTTTAGTTAGTCATATAAGTGAAATTGTTAAAAGAATTATATATCTTAAATGTGGAAATTAAATTTAAAATATTAAAGACTTAAAAATTCTTGCTTCAATTTATCAGATTTTGAATAGAAAAAAATGAAATTTTAATTAAAAAAAGGTTATTATTTTCAATCCTATTAAAGAGGACACAAAAAATAAATGTATAAACCCTTGGGCAATAATGATATGTGCTTGCCACAAAGTAATTTGCAACAAATATCTACTGAATGAAAGAATGAGACCAAATGAATCTTAAGTGTATAATCCCTGGAGTTATAAGAACACAATAGACAATTTATTTATTGAAAACAGGACAAAGCTTTTGGGGAGTAAGTATCAAGGATCTGATGTACTTTATATTTTATTTATATTTTTGAAAGATTTCTAAATTTAATAGAACTAATGATTTCCCTTAGTAGTTCTTTTGAAAACTGTCTCACAAATAGCTTAAATTTAATCTCTATTTGAAAAATTAAATCACTTTTGTAAGCATGTTTTTTTAAACAGTACGAGTCAGGTTTATGACAAATCAGTATATTATGAACTGACAACTGTAGTATGGGAAATTTGGAAAACTAAGGCCAAAAAATCATCCACAATTTGATGTACTTTATTAACCTTGTGTGTTCAACTGTCAGCCATATCTGGCTCTTTGGAGACCCCAAGGACTATAGCCCGCCAGTCTCCTCTGCCCATGGGATTCTCCAGGCAAGAATACTGGAGTGGGCTGCCATGCCCTCCTCCAAGGGATCTTCCAGGCCCAGAACTGAGTGCGTCTCAGCACTCCTGCATTGCAGGCGGATTCTTTGCCGCTGAGCCACTGAGGAAGCCTTTATTAACCTTAACAACAACCATTATTCATGTTGATAATTACTACCTCGTATTGCTAAAGCCAAAACATCCACCAGTCTCTCCTCACCTTCCCATGTGTTTGCTAGACTTCCCTCCTCTAAGAAGGCAAATAGGTAAAAATGTTATAGCAGTCATATACCTACTCTGAGGAAGCTGCTCAACCACCTGGATACCTCAACCCATGAGCCAACACTCAGATCACATTTCTCTGCACCAAAGAGAGAAACTGTGGCCTGCTTAATAAATGCTAAACTCCAGAAACCTTTTTTTTTTTTAAGTTAATTTCCATTTTAGCAACCAATTCAAATTACCATATTGTTGATTTGATCAACTGCCAGAAAAATTTAACTTTTAAGCTTGATGTAATTTCAAATTAAACCATGCTACCATTATTCAGAAAATCTTACAGAAGCGAACTTTGACTTTTGTCCAATTCAATTTAAAAATAAACATGGCTACACCTAAGATTGTAGACCTAAACGTGACATGGTCTGTAATCAGATGCTCATCTTGTGCCATTTTACAGGAATCTACCCAAAACCCAACCATTAGATTCAAGTCCCTCACTCATACCAATTTTAAACACTGGAAATGTTTGGAGGGTAAAAATACCAAACTCTTCTCCAAGCCAGACCTGACTCTTTTCCCTCAGTAATCTGTGTTTCTATGTGTAAACTTTGTAGATGCATCTGTTTTGTGTTACATAAATACACCAGAAACGTATTTTGTAGCAGGAAAATTTATGCATTCCATATTCTCACAGCTTGAAAGTGGCCAAATTTATTCTCCTGAATAAATTCTCTGGGTATGGAATCAAAAGAACAACTCCAAAGCAATATTTTGAGTTTTTTGCCAGCAGCAGAGAAAAAAAAAGGTACACAAAAATGGAAGCATGTATATAAGACACATATCCAAGTATCTGCTATCTATGCTAAGAAAGGGAATATACTATCAATAATTCCAAATGGTTTGGCCATTCAAAACTTCTTTATTGTTGGCTTGAAATACATTTTCATGCAAAGATTTCTATTTGAATATGGGTGTGTTTAATAATTTTGTATTCAAATCAAAGCAAATCAGGGAGTCAAGAGGGTACTGGTTGAGGTCATTTAGAAGAAAGGATTTTTTTAAAAATATTTATTCATTTATTTGGCTGCACCAGGTCTTAGTTGCAGCATGTGGGATCTAGTTCCCTGACCAGGGAACGAACCTGGGCCCCCTGCATTGGGAGCTGAGAGAGTTAACCACTGCACCAGCAGGGAAGTCCCCCAGAAGAAAGGATTTTATGGAGCATTTATATGAGTCCTGGAAGGTTCTCACATCAAGATCACATGGACATTGAAACTGCCACTTCCCAGAGCTGCTGGCAAGAAAGGAGGAATGAATCTCTATGCCAGCACCTTCCTTTACCTCCTTCCATAGGAAAATGCGTGTGTGGTGTGAAACCCCATCATCCATACTCTATTTTTGCACGCTACTGCAGACAATTACAGCAGAATCTAATCAAGATTCAAGAATTGGGAACTTCCCTGGTGGTCCAGTGGTTGAGAATCCACTTTTCAATGCAGGGGACACAGGTTCAATCACTGGTCAAGAAACTAAGATCCCACATACCAGCTAAGCAACTAAGCCGGAGAACAACAACTACTGAGCCCTCCAGCCACAATGAAAGATCCCATCCCGCAAGATCCAACTAAGACCTGACTCAGCCAAATACATGAAAAAAAAAAAAGATTCAAGAACTGGGACAGGTAGGTAGTGGGTGTGAGAGATGAACCCTTAGAATGGGCAGCAGAAATGGTTGAATAAGTCCTTGATGTAGAACTTCAGGGACAAGCAATCCCTAACAATATCCCAACTCAAATCCATAATCCTAGCCATTAACTAGTTTCCACTAGTGTTTCATATTGCTGGGTGCTCTCTCTTGGCTCCAACCACGTGACCATATACACTCTTATCTGTAACAGAGAGGCAACTTTGCCCACCCCTACCCCTGTCTCTATGGATATATCATTGACATAATATGATATACCTACATCAGAGGAGCTGGAAAGCTGTTCCATTTCCTGATTTTGTCTTTTAGAGAGCCCTTTTTAGAGGGCCTGATTCAAGTTAATAATTAATTTTGAGCTACTAAAGTTTTACAACTTTAATTTAAAAAACAGTCCTGACTAGGGGAAATAGTTTCAAAGATTTTCTCTTGTGTAACAAGTAGACAAAATCTTAAAGTGTCAATGAAGAAGGAAAAAATACGAGCAACATCAATAAAGATATCTATTATCAAGCACTGGGAAGAGAAGGTAAGGGCTATACATTTGAAAGCAAGGTTTTCCAAGAATTGACTAAAATATAGATAATCTCTTTGAGACTAATAAAGAGAATTTTATATAGACGACCATGGGCTTTCTGGATTATAAGCATGAAATGTTCACATGAAGAGCTCCTTCTATTCTGTCTCCTTTTCTGGTATGATTTTTCGCTTTCTGGACTCTTGGCCCTATCTATGTACATTCTCTCTTTCAGTTATCCTTTGTTGGGGTCCTTTAATGGACCGGAACCTGGTGGTCCAGAGTCGACAATAAGAAAAGGAGAGAGAGAGAGAGAGAAAGAAAGACACAGGGACCCAAGCTCTGATGGAGCAAAGGTGCTTTAATGAACTTTCTGTGAGTATATGTAGGCTGTTGTACAAGGAATTTCTTTTGACAGTGATAAAGATCAGAAAACGAAAGGTACAGCAACCGTTACCAAGGGAACAAGGGATGACAATGGTCGTAAGGTCAGGAGACAATCCATATCTCAAGAAAGGATCAAGACTAAGCAGTTTTGTCGTAAGGAGAATGTTTACTGAAGGAGATTCATACATGTCCCATCCTATGACCTCAGTCCTGGGAGCGGTGTGCCGTTCCACTCATTTCTGTTGCCAGAAACTGATAAGGAACAGAGGATTTATGAGAAACAGCACGTAGGAATCCTCCTGTTAAACATTCCCTGACAATCCTTCAGTAATCTCTTTTCAAAATCTATACTCATTTGTTATGCTGGTGACTTTTGGAAAAATTACTTATTTTTCCTTTTATTTCTTTCCCATTAGAGAGCCAAATATCAACTTAACCTTGGCTGGTAAACATGAGGCAGAGTTAGATCTCAACCTAGAAAAAGAAAAAGACCCAATAATTTTCCCACAAAATTGGAAATAGTAAAGAATTGATACTCTCAAAATATAAATAACTGTAACAGTTCTAGAAGTTCCTTAATAAATTCCCACAAATATTGCATTACTGTTATTGCTTTTCATTTTTCTCAAGGATCTATTTTAATAGTAAAAATGAATTAAAATTTTTTTTAATTTTATTTTTTAACTTTACAATATTGTATTGGTTTTGCCATATATCAAAATGAATCCGCCACAGGTATACACATGTTCCGCATCCTGAACCCTCCTCCCTCCTCCCTCCCCACACCATCCCTCTGGGTCGTCCCAGTGCACCAGCCCCAAGCATCCAGTATCGTGCATCGAACCTGGACTGGCAACTCGTTTCATATATGATATTGTACATGTTTCAATGCCATTCTCCCAAATCATCCCACTCTCTCCCTCTCCCACAGAGTCCAAAAGACTGTTCTATGCATCAATGTCTCTTTTGCTGTCTCATATACAGGGTTATTGTCACCATCATTCTAAATTCCATATATATACATTAGTATACTGTATTGGTGTTTTTCTTTCTGGCTTAATTCACTCTGTATAAAACAGTGATTATATTTTGTGTACTATCTTTCATAAATATGACTGTAAACTTTCAGTCATATTATGAATTAAACAGGTTTTGAGTGCTGATATGGACCAAGCTATATATATTATACATATAAAAAGAATATTATATATAACTAATGTTGAAAAGACTTTTCAAACCTTATATTTTAAACTAGTTGTGCCTAAACAGATATTTGCAGAATACATAACCATCTATACGTCAAAATTTCTTAATGTAATCCAAACTTGCCAAGTTTCCCCTTTTCTTATGTCAGTTGTGGAAACAATAAAAAATGCTATGAACTCAGAAATTAGTATGGCACAGAAAGTCAAGTTGAGAGTGTGAGTGGGGTCCAATCAAGCTAACATATATGTACCAACTTTCTTGAACACGCAGAGTTCTAATAGAATGCAAAGCAGCCAACTGTCCTGATTTCAGTACCTGAAAAGAAACCACTGTAAGCTTTGTTAACAGAAAAGGCAATCCTTTCATTTGACTGAGTTTAAAAATCTTACAGTACCTTCTGGTAAAATACAATTTGACCCAGAGATTTTGTAATGAGAATCTACAATTACATATCTTGGAAGCTAATTTTTATGTGCATAAAAATATGTCCCAGAAGTTCTGCCAGTGATTTTTTTCATTGACTGAGCCGAGCTTGCTCCTTTAAATCCCTAGGGATTAAGTGTCCGTATATAGCCCCACAGCAACTGAGCTTTGCCGGCACAGTGTGACGGTTTCACAGAGTTTAGGAACAGTATGAAGTAGACAGGGTGCTCTTTCATTTTAAACATTTTCAGAATGTAGTTTTTATGGCTCATCAGTCAAAAATTTAAATAAATTGTGTATTTGGACATCAACATAGTTTTCTTATGGCTTTATAGCATATTGAGTTTCCTCCAATTATCTATACACCAGTGATTTCATTCTAAATTAATACTGTTATACAAAGAAGAATTTAGGTTTAAATTCCAGATAAATAATTCTGAAATCATTTCCTCCAACTTCAAGTCTCTAAACTCTTTATTCCAAATTTGAGTTATTCTTTAGAAGCTGTTTATTAAAAAAAAAAAATATATATAT
>NW_011494835.1:5903378-5945214 GCF_000754665.1 Bison bison bison | reverse complement strand
ATATATATATATATAATATATATATATATCTTCATGTGCATGCTCAGTCGTGTCCAACTCTCTGTGACCCCGGAGACTGTAACCCTCCAGCCTCCACTGTTCATAGAATTTTCCAGGCAAGAATACTAGAGTGGGTTACCATCCTCTAGGGGATCTTCCTGACCCAGGGATCGAACTTGCCTCCTTTTGCATCTCCTGCATTGGCAGGCAGATTCTTTACTACTGGCGCCACCTGGGAAGCCCATCTCAGGTAAATTTTTACTCAGTAGTTAATATAATCCATCAACTGAACAAATTTCACCTGAATACCTCTTCTTTAGTTCACTTGCCTGGTGGCTCAGATGGTAAGGATTCTGCCTGCAATGCAGGAGACCAGGGTTTGATGCCCAGGTTGGGAGGATTCCCTGGAGCAGGGATTGGCAACCCACTCCAGTATTCTTGCCTGGAAAATTCCATGGACAGTGATGCCTGGTGGGCTACAGTCCACGTGGTTGCAAAGAGTTAGACATGACTGAGCGACTAACACTTTCAATTTCACTATACCTGAATACCTATTTTTTGCCAGATATCTCATCCAGATAAAGAAATTCACTTGTTGCTGAGCCATTGGATTTGATAATATTGAAAACCCAACTCATTTAGCTAATAATGACTGAATTTTTCTTACGTCCTAAGTATCATGTTGGTCATGGGCTCACAAAGAAACAATTTTAAAACCCTGCCTTTGAAAAGAACACGTTCTTACCAAGAAGACAGAAATAAACAAATAATTACAAAGAGATAAATGTCCCAATAGAGCTGTTGTGAAAATTATTATGAAAATAGAGAAGAGGAAGCATCTAATTTTAATGTGAGGTATCCGATGGCACCCCACTCCAGTACCCTTGCCTGGAAAATCCCATGGACGGAGGGGCCTGGTGGGCTTCAGTCAATGGGGTCGCTAGGAGTCGGACACGACTGAGCGACTTCACTTTCACTTTTCACTTTCATGCATTGGAGAAGGAAATGGCAACCCACTCCAGTGTTCTTGCCTAGAGAATCCCAGGGACGGGGGAGCCTGGTGGGCTGCCATCTATGGGGTCGCACAGAGTCGGACACGACTGAAGCGACTTAGCAGCAGTAGCAGCAGCATAGATGACTCAGGAAGTCTTCCTAGAAGAGGCAGCACTTGAGCAGATTTAAAATGGTAACTAGGGATTTTCCAGAGAGAAATGTACTCCTGACAAAAGTCACAATGGCTGTGAGTATATGAAAAAAATGAGGAAGAAAGGCAAGTATTTTGGTGAAACAGAGCATAGGATATATATTGGGGAGCAGTAAAATGTGAAGATTGTCTAGAAATCTGGATCTGCTAAGGATACTATCCTTATTCTCAGAGTAAATACTTAGAATTGATTTGTAATAATTTTTTTGTATTTCTTATTTGCAGCTGATGAACTGGCAGGTCCAGAGCTAGTGTACCTATGAGTCAGAGGTTGAGAGTAGGTCTTACTACAAATCAGTTCAAAGTATATATCCTATGCTCTGCTTCACCAAAGTATTTGCCTTTCTTCCTCACTTATTTATATATTCACATATATTGTGACTGAAAAATAACAGAGAAAAACTTAGGAGGTTTTTTCACCAGAGATTGAGACTTCATTCATCAGCATCAAAGTTCCACAAGGCACTTTGGTAGACCTTAAAAGCCTGAACCAACCTCTAGGAGCATACTGGTTTATCTCCTATTTCTGCAATCATTTCATTCAGTTTTAATTCTCTGTCCATCACAGAAGTATTATAATTTTTAGTTGTGTACTAGCATCTATCTATTAATATTACAATGACTGTACATCTCCTATAAAGCTTGTATTATTATTTTATAGGTGATATAAAATTTCAGGATAGGTTTAATTATGCTGAGTTATGATTCACTCTGGAAGTATAGTTTAGGGAGAGTGAAAACAAAGATTGATACAGAGATATTTACTAGCTGGGCTTTGGTAATAATCCGGTAGTAAAAGATTAGGGCCTGAACTAAAAGTTTTGGCACTCAGAATGGAAAGGAAAGGGGAGATTTAAGAGATATGTAAGTTTCAAAACTTGGTACCTGAATAGATACACAGGTTGGGAGAAAAAAAAATGGTGCCCTCTGGGGACTTTACCTCCAATTAAAAAGATTACCCAGCATCAGAACAAATTCACATCAAAAATAAGAAAAGATAGATGTAAAAAAAAATGAAAATATTCATTTGAAAGCATTAAGAGCTATCAAAGCACCCAGGACTTGAGGTGATCAAGGTCCCAGAGGAAAAGAAAATGCATCAAAGTGAGTCAAGTATTCTGGTTAATTTCCCATTTGCCAGGTATAAGTAGACTGGAGCCCAAAATCTCAGAAGCCAAACAGAAAGAGATAGAGAAGCTAAACAAAGTGAATGACACTCTTATAAATACTAGAGAAACAAAGAGTTTAAGACCCACCAAGAAGAAGCAGAACTAGTAAACATCATAAATTTTCTACTGGGACTCCTAAAAGACTATGCAATAAAAGTAAAGATGAACTAGTAACAGATCAAAGCCTACAGAATAAAATTTATCTTTATTCAGTTTAATCCCAGACTGACTGACAAAATATACCCCTATCAAGGGCTTCCCCAGTGGCTCATCAGTAAAGAATCTGCCTGCTAGCAGGAGCCCCAGGAGATGAGTGTTAGATCCCTGGGTCAGGAAGATCCCTGGAGGAGGGCATGGCAACCCACTCCAGGATTCTTGTCTGGAGAACCCCATGGACAGAGGAGCCTGGCAAGCTGTACAGTCCACAGGGTATCAAAAAGTAGGACAGAACTGAAGAGCTCTAGCATGCACACACGCACGCACCTCTTATCAACTACCTGTCAAAAGCAAAATTAAACTATTTGAAGGGAAAATCTTTCCAATTGTTTACACATAATATATGGCAGTTCATAAAATATTGCCATGCATACAGAACCAATTGATCAAAAATGAAAAACAGACAATTAAAACAGATCCATAGGTGATATAGACATTTGCTTTACCAACATAAACTTTAAAATAACTATGATTGATATGTTAGAACTTTTTCAGATAAAAAGAACCCGAGTCAGTAAAAATCAAATAAAAATTTAAGAACTATAAAAGAAAATAACTAAAATAAAGTGTTCAGTACCTAATTTAAATAATATATTAGACAAAACTGAGAAGAAGTTTAGTAAATTTTAAATTGTGTTAGTAAAAAAGTTCACAAATAATACAGAGAAAAATTCATAACAAATACAGAAATGACGATAATAAACTCATAGGACATGGTGAAACATGTGTAGTTAGAGTCTCAGAATGAGAAGGACAGAACAGGGCAGAAGTAACAGTTGAAGAAATAATCCTGAAAATTCCCCCAAAGTGATAAGATACATTAAACTACAGATTCAAAAAGTTCTGAATCCCAAGCTTAACAAATACAGATAAAAAGGTATTGAGAGCAATCAAAATAAAGCTGCTTAGATCCCAGATAAAGAAAAAAAGCTTCAGAGCAATAAGAAAACAAAGGTTTATTACATTCATAGTAAACAAAAATATGACTGAGATCTGACTTCTCCACTGTAGAAAGCCAGAAACTGTAGAAGCCAGATGATAGTAGAATATTCTTCAAAATGCTGAAAGAAAATAACTGCCAACCTAGAATTCCATGCTCAAGAAAAATATCTTTCAAAAACAAAGACAAAATACATTTTAAACAGGTAAATGCTGTAATATCTGAAGTAGCAATGAAGTAATGTAGAGGGAAAAAGTGAAATAATAAAAAAAAATCAACTGACCAAAAGAAATAAGAATTGAGAGGTAAAGGAATATTGAAAACATTGAAAAATTTTAAAAATAGTTAAGATTATAGAGTAAATGCAAATACATCAGTAATTACACTAAGCATAAAGGCACTAAACATTCAAATTTAAAGTAAAAGTTTTCAAACTGGTGGTAGAAAATAAAATCAAAATTTACATTATTAATAAAAGAAACATTTCTGTATTAGGACATAGAAATACTGAAGGCAAAGGGATAAAAAAAGATGTCAAAAAAACCCGTTAACAAAATGTAACCAGTTATAACCACAAATACCAGATGAAGTACCCTTGAAGGCAAAAATCTGCAACAAAAGTAAAGAAGGATATTTCATAATGATCAAATATTCACTCCACTATGAAAGTGAAAGTGAAGTCACTCAGTCATGTTCGACTTTTTGCAATGCCATAGACTGTAGCCTATCAGGCTCCTCCGTCCATGGGATTTTCCAGGCAAGAGTACTGGACTGGGTTGCCATTTCCTTCTCCAAAGGGTGTTCCCGACCCAGGGATCGAACCCGGGTCTTTCGCATTGTAAGCAGACGCTTTACCATCTGAGCCACCCGGGAAGAACTTCACCATAGGATAACGCAATTCTAAATTAAAATATATAAAGTAAATCTAAAGTTTAAAGGAGGCATCTATCAAAATTATATATACAAGTTTTTTTCTATAGAAATATACACATTTACAACTCTGTGGAAATGTTTAACATACATGTCTTATTAACTAATACTCTAATCAGGCAAAAAAAATACTGGCATTGTTTTATATTTTTGCAAGTTCCTTTAAAGCTTTAAATCTCTTCAAAACTTTGTATGGTAGAAAACAGCTGGATTTGAAGATCTACTTTTGCATTCCATTTGGTATATGGTCACACATCAAGCATGTCTGGAAAACTCCACCATTCACTCATGAAAGAATGGGTAAAAGAGGGTCATCTGAATGGAATTTTAGATTTTAGGATCTCAGGGATCTTTGGATCACTCCTTGAAAACTACTACTTTAGATATTTAATTCTTTATGCTATTACAAATAGTATTTTTTATAAAATTTCATTCTTTGTTTTCTACTTATATATAAAAATATAATTGATTTGTGCATATTGATTTTTATTCTGTAATTTTGCTAAATTTACTTAATAATCTTAATACTTATAGATACTCTTGGACTTTCTTCTACATATTCAATAGTATCGTTCAACAGTATGAAAAATGACAGTTTTATTTCTTTCTTTCCAAATGTGTTTACCTTTAATTTCATATTCTTCCTTTATTGCAGATTTGGGACCTCTAACTCAAACTTCTGAGGTTCCGGAAATGTTGTATTTATATATTTATCTGGTGTCATGCCCTTGTATCTTCATTTTGTAGTAATTCACCAAGCAGAAAGCTCGGTGTGGAGTCACTAATTAGTTTTTTTCTAGAAGCCAAAGAAAACTCAGCATTATGAAACGGTTTAGCATCATGTTTCCTTAGTTCTTTGGTTTTCACACTGCATTTGATTTTCCTTTGAGATTTCCATAGCCAATCTATGTCTTGAGATGTACTTTAATGGGTTAAAATTTGGATAATAACATAATCATTGCTTCTAGAGGAAGGATCAGGCATGCTCATGAATTATTTAGTTTTATAATTTCAGCTTCCTTTGCCTGCATATGTGTGCCAGAAAAAAATACCCATTTAGGCTGATGCTGGCTAGATTCCTTTTTTTCCAATTCTCACTTGAGAGTGTGGACTACTTCAGCAGGATTTGGATCAATTTACTTTGCAAGTAATTTGAGTGGTCCTGCTGACTAGTCCCTTAACCTGGTCTAGGTGAGGTTAAAGATAGAGGAGAGCTGAGGTAACTGATAGACCTCCTTTTGCTGGGCTCCAGGGACCTTTCATTATTCTTTCTTCCCAATGCCCCAAATCGCTTCTGATGACATACGAAGAATATCTCGATTCTCCCAGTTAAAATGGAGACTAGCAGGTTATACATAGTTCCTCATCATGCAATTGAAAAAGTTAAGGTGATGTCATCAGAGTAGTAAGAATACATTAAAAAAAAAAAAAAGTCATTCTGGAGATGAGCAGATACTGTTTATCATTATTTGGGGTTAAAAATACTTCAAAATATATTCAAAGTTTATTCTTGACACTGTTCTGTTCATGTGGCCCAAATTATCCATAGTAATTTATACACACACAATGGCACCCCACTCCAGTACTCTTGCCTGGAAAATCCCATGGACGGAGGGCCTGGTAGGCTGCAGTCCATGGGGTCGCTAAGAGTTGGACTCGACTGAGCGACTTCACTTTCACTTTTCACTTTCATGCACTGAAGAAGGAAATGGCAACCCACCCCAGTGTTCTTGCCTGGAGAGTCCCAGAGGCGGGGGAGCCTGGTGGGCTGCCGTCTATGGGGTTGCACAGAGTCGGACGTGACTGAAGTGACGCAGCAGCAGACACACAGAGCCTTCCCAGGTGGCACAGTGGTAAAGATTCAGCCTGCCAGTGCAGGGCATGCAAAAGAAGTGGGTTCATCCCTGGATCTGGATGATCTCCTGGAAAAGGAAGTGGCAAGCCATTCCAGTATTCTTGCTGGAAAGATTCCATGGACATTGGAATCTGGTGGGCTACCGTCCATGGGGTCATAGAGTTAACATGACTGAGCATGTGTGCTCATATATATATACATATATATATATATATAATTTTTTTTCTTCCCCAAACATTTCCCTCAGCAATAAACTTACTTAGGGAAATGAGGGCAAGCCCAGAGCAGACATGCCTGACTCTCCTTGGTGAGTTCCTCTTCTCACACTTCTCTTAAGAGCTCTCCCCATTGCCTTTCTCTCAATTTCACAGAGAAATTAAGGTGAAGGAAGGCTTAATTTTCTTTCTGGGGAGAACAGTATTCGTGTTTTGTTTTGTTTTTATGTCTTTTTCGTTCTTGCCTTGCCAGGCTGCTTGCAGGATCTAAGCTTCCCAATGAGGCATAGAACCCGTGTCCCCTGCAGTGGAAGCACAAAGTCCTAACTCCTAGACTGCCAGGGAATTCCCTGGTGCTTGTGATTTTTATAAGTGTTGTTGTTGTTGTTTAGTCACTCAGTCACATCTGACTCTTTTGCAACCACATGGATTGTAATCTGCCAGGCTCCTCTGTCCATGGAATTCTCCAGACAAGAATACTGGAGTGGTAGCCATTCCCTTCTCCAAGAGATCTTCCCCATTCAGGAACTGAACCTGTGTTCCCTACATTGCAGGCAGATTGTTTACCACTAAGCCACCAGGGAAGCTCCTTTTATAAGTGTACTTCTTACACAACATGCCTAGCGTTTTGCCCTTCAATATAAAGTGCATTTTTAAAGAAAACTCCAGGGTCTGCTAAAGGTAAATAAGGAAGCTCTACTCTTTGCCCACAGTCAGTACTGGCAGGGGTGATGCAGGTAAAGAAGACACACTGAATTCCAGAAAATCGACTCTCCTTTCCCCTTTCCACACTCTGTCTGGGCACCTCTTTTACAGCAGCTCCCTACAACCAAGTGATGAGTGGCATGAGGATATAAGGCAGCTTCTAATGAATCCCAACCCCAGAAGCCCAGGTGCCTTCCTCCCTGCTGACAATCCTCTTTCCAAATTGTAAAGTGTCTTCACAATGTGGGACATCTAACTCCCTCTCTACAGGTCCACCTGACACCTGGGATTAAGGTCAGCTCTACCATGGGGCCTCAAGATAAAATGACTCCTTGAACTGAAATAATGGATATAAGGGACTGATGCAGAGCACAGCTCCATTGAAATCCCTGGTGACACATTTACAGAACCAGGTCTGGCTGGAAACAAGGTGAAAGAAACAGTAACTCTAATTGCAGCCAGCAAAATGAAGAAGCTGATTGGCTGAATGCCGGCCAAATGGTTACCATTAAAAATACCACAGCACAGCTGCCAAAATGGGATGTTGGGACCAACTGCCAGAGGTAACCGTTACATAAGCCAGAGCTCGCCCAGCCAATTAGCCAGAAGCCATGACTACATCTCTTCTGGCCATGCTTCATCTGATAGGGTATTGTAAACTCTTTAGCTGTTTAAGGACTGTACCAGAAGAAGTAATTTCTTCTGTGGGAGAAGAGAACTCACCTCCAGGCCAAAGAAAATTATGGGGTTAGCTTCTTGGGATGGCGAATCGGTACATCAGTTGATAGTATAATAGTTTCAGCAAGAAAGTAAGAAAATCTCAGAGAACTCAGGCAAATGACCTTTTAAAAATTGCTGCAGGTTTTTCAGAAGAGCAAGAGTAGTAACAGCAAAGAAATGTGCCTTGGCTTGCAAAAAAGAAAGGAAGGAAAGAAAGGCCCATCAAATTACCTCATTTTCTTTATTTAAAGATGCTTACTACTCCAATTAGCTGTGAGCTTAGTTGTGGTTCCCTGAGGACTATCCTCCACAAGCAAAATGAAAAAAAGCATCATCCAGGTAAATCAAAAAAGGCCTTTCCTTTATAGTGAAGCCCTGGAAAATATGGATGTATGGATATAATCACCCAAGTGAGAACTCCTGTGCTCATCACCTGTCACTGCTCAATCCAGCCGTAATATTTATGGAGTCTTGACACCACCTTGGTGCTCTCCTCTTTTCCTTCCTGATTCCCAGCCACAGGCTCCCTCTAAGAAATCTATTTCCTTTCCCCAGGATCACTGCCTTCCCCTCCACCCCCACCCCCCACATACACGCACAATGTTGCATCCATAATCTATTCAACAGCCACCTGTCTAAGTTCTTCTAGTTTACAAATTCAGTCTTGCCATTCACCTGTCCAAAATTCTTGAGGACCACTCTGTTACCTTTGTGTGAAATCTGAGCTTGATACAGTGAACTCCATCTATTTTATAAACCTTGCGCGTGTGCTCTGTCGCCTCAGTCACGTCTGACTCTTTGCAACTCTATGGACTGTAGCCTGCCAGGCTCCTCTGTCCATGGGATTCTCCAGGCAAGAATCCTGAAGTGGGTTTCCATGCCCTCCTCCAGGGGATCTTCCCAACCCAGGGATCCAACCCATGTCTCCTGTGGCCCCTGCATTGCGGGTGGATTATTTACCGCTGCATCTCCGGGGAAGCCCTTTATAAGTTTTATTGCTATTCATCACCACAACATTTATAGTCCAGATAGAAGGTAATCAGTGACAGTGGTTCTCATCATGAGTAGAACATTCTAATGACAAAGGGAGCTTCTAAAAACCCCAGTGCCCAGATATTGATAGAATACCATAACAATGAAATCTGTAAGAATGAAACTCAAGCATCATTATTTTTTCCTGCCATTACAAGTTTGAGAACCTGTGCATTACACCACTGTTATAGACTGAATGTTTGCATCTATCTTCCCCCAAATTCATATGTTGAAATCCTAACTCCCAATATGATGGTTTTTAGGAGGTTGGCCTTTGGGAGGTGATTATGTCATGAGGAAGGGCAGAGTCCTCATGGATGGGTTTAGTACCTTATAAAAGAGACCTCAGAGGGATCACCAGCTCTTTGTGTCAAGTAAGGACACATCAAGACATCAGCAGTCTGCAAACTGGGTTAGTGCTCTCACCAGACTCCAACCCTGCCGGCACCCTCGTCTGAGACTTCTAGCCTCCTCTATAAGGTACTCCCCTATGGGATTTGTGACATAACAGTCCCAACTAAAACAACCACCAATTATGCTTTTGCATATGCTTTTTCTTAGGGGGAAAATATGCTATTTTACATCTTTGTTCTTTTTTTTCCCTGCTGCTCTGGTAGGACATAGGTAACTGATCTTCTCCTGTAGCCCTATAATAACCTCCTTTAGTTTTCCCATGGCAGCATATGCATGCCTTCATCGTGGTTCTGGAATTCTCTCTTTTCCTTGCGAACTAGATATGGAAATCCTTCCAGACAGGAATTGTGTTTCCTGGGTCTTTGGATCTACAGTGTCTGTTGAATAAGGAGAACAGATGCTCATCTAAACCAAGCATGAACTTGGTCCTTCAAACTCTTTTTCCTGCTTCTAGAAAGCTTACCAAAACCACACAGAGTTCTAAATTTTAGGAGGTAATAAAGTGAACAGGGAAGGAAGACATCTGGAAGGTAAGGGGTCACAGCTCCATCAGGATGCTGGTGGCACTTAGGGTGGTTTACTCTCTGTTGTTTTGATAACTTCCTTGTTGAAAGATTTCAAAATGGTATTCTGAAAGATTTGATCCAGAACTTGTAGGCTCATAAGCAGTTTGATTTCATGGCCTTTACTCAATTGGATTTTGCTTTTTAATGCATTTTGGCAAGGTATGCTCCACAATGCATGAGGCAGGAAGGACATCTAGATAAGTGCCAACTGAGGGTTTGGTTTCCATTAAGAGGAGATTCAGAACTCTTCCAAACAAAAAAGGGCTCCTGGACACGGCGCAAGAAGGACGTTGTGAGAAGAGATCCAGTGTTAGCAATAAGGATACAAACATGAAAGTAATTCTTTGCTGGAAAGACATTTTAAAATCCCGAGATCTGCAGGCCAGGGCCTGCCACTGGAATTGGCAAAAGAAGAAGAAACAACTGACTTTCCCTTTGGCTTTTGCCACAAGTACAATCGCTTTGTGATTCTTGCCTGAAGTCTCTAAATGGGATGCTTGGTGTGGATTCCAAAGCTCTTGCCTTCTGATGCTAATGTGCAAGACCCAACTCACTTTTTTCCCTCTCTTTCCAGTGGAAAGAGTTTTAGAAAATAGGCTTCTTTGAACAATATGTTGAAAATCGAGGTTATTTTCCAACATAGGTGGTGACTTGATCGTTTTTGCTTAAGAAAGCCACAGGGATATATAAAGACCAAGCTTGAGGTACAAAAAGCCATTACAGAGCAATATTTTTCCTTTCTCTTTTCTTCGTTCTTTTTGGAATTCTCCTAATGATTCTTTTGAGAGAATTTTTACATTTTTTATGATATTGAGCTTTTTAATGTTAGATGGCTTCCCTGGTGGCTCAGACAGTAAAGAATTTGCCTACAATGCAGGAGACCCAGGTTCTATCCCTGGGTTGGGAAGACCCCCTAGAGAAAGGAATGGCAACCCACTACTGTATTCCTGCCTGGAGCATTCCACGGATAGAGGAGCCTGGTGGGCTACAGTCCAGGAGGCCATATTTTTCAGGAGCAAATACAGCAAGGCACAAGATTTGTTTTTAAAGAACTTGTATTCTAATGCAGCTAGCTTTCGGTAACCACCTAGATCTCAAAACAGAGAAGAAAATTGAGCGAATATGGGTTAGTGTAGTAAATGTTTGGCACAGAATCGGCATCTTGTAAAATTATTAATCATTAAGTTAATCCTTTGTCTCTACAAATTCTTTGGATATGGTGATGTTAGATCATGAAGCTGTCATTTATATCAGCTGACATAAAGCTGTCATTTCTCTAGGTTAAAACCTGTTAGATACCAGCAATTACATATAGTTCACTCTAATACTAAACCGATTCCAAAGTAATCTGAGAGATGGGGCATCTAATTAGAGAGATGGCACCTCTTTGAATTTCAACCTCCTTATTAACATTAAAAAGCTATAGGCAGTTAACCTTTAGAGAGTACTTCTTATGGGTTCAGTGCTGTATTAAATGACTTGAATGAAGTTTCATTTCATGCTTAGAACCATTCTGTTAGGTTAGTATTATGATTACCCCCAATTTACAGATAAAAAAATGAGGCTTATAGAATGTAATTGTCCAAGGGCACCTATCTTGTAAATCGCAAGATTTAAGTTGGGGCTTAAAACAGTTCTGACTGACACCCAGCTCCTCCTTCAAACCCTGTGCAGGAGCCAACTGGGCCATTTCCAAGGATCTATTCAGAAGGAGGACAAAGAGGTAAAGAAATGAAATAAACTTACGGTAGTTCACCTTGGGATGAGTGCTGTGGGGTTGAGAGAAACACTTTGATCTGCTGCATGGTTTGGGAGAGAGGTGGTGGTAAAAGGTGACAGCCCCCAGGAGATGTGAGTGCTCACAAGAGAGCGGTCACTCATGCAGTGTAATGGTACCAGGACAGGGTGTGTTTGTCACCGTGGCTACTGCTTCATAAGGTCTGAAGTGAGTTATCACTGGGTTATTATGTCCTCCATTCTCAAGTTTTCACAAGTTTCTCCAAATGGATTCCTCAGTTCCATGACTCACCAAAGGCTTTTATTTGAACCAATATTAAACCTTGGGGTGTGACAAATGGCCTTGTCAATGCCTTGGTCAGTGTATATACAGTTCATTATTTTGTGCTCTTTTTATACTGCACACTCTTCAAATAGTTGGTCGAGTCACATACTTTATACAAATACTTCAGTGGGGAAAAAAAAAAGGCACATTTTGGAAGGAGGCACATTTGGTGATCAAATAACTAAAAGCATATTGTGGCAAAAGATCCAAAAGCATTAAAAACATCCCGAAACACTTCTCAGCCAGTTTTATTTTTCCACCACTTGTAAGCCACTAACTCTGCCTCTCGGTTGCGTGAGGATTTAAGTAACTTTCCAACTCAGAAACTACCACGGCTTCCCAAAGCACAAACATCCAGACTTTTAACAGGAAGTTGCAGCAAGAGGCAGGCTTGTCTCCAAAACTGTCCATTATGAACAAGCCTCAGAACCTTTGATCTTAATTAGCTAAACAAACTCCTAGGGCTTTATTGGCAGTGCCAGCTCGGTTAATTTGACTTAGTCACATTTTTCCCATTTGGTACACAGTTTGGGTCATAATATTAACTTAAGAAGATGACAAAGATATGCAAAGATATTTTATCAGGAAAAATAATACTAGAACATATAGACATCATTTCTTGTGACCTATAACTTGAAATGTCCAGTGTGCCTTACCTGGTAAGCTCCAACTCTTACATCTCATTCGATTCTTATCCCCATGTATTTAACAAATACAACAACCACACATGAGCACCAACCAATCAGAACAGACTTGTAATAACTGGCTTCTGCCTACCTCTTTGTACCATTGGAATATGTGCCTTGATATTTAAGGTTGATTTATTTAAGCAGAAAGGTATAAACCCATAAGCAAGACAGGTTTAGAGTTTTCTTTTCATCTGTTATTAACTCCTAGAGATTTGATGGGTAACTTCAAAACAAAATGGATTGAATGCCCAGGCATCTGCACACAGCTCTTCCTTTGGTTTCTTCCTTTGTTCAAATCCTGCATTTGCAAAGAAATCACTGTATAGGGCCGTGTGCATAGAACTCCATAAACTCTGTATTGGTTGATTTAGGGGGTTACAATGGTAACTATTTCCATACTTTGTTTTCACTTTCTGTGTTGATTTTAGGGATTAATCCCCATGATTCCTCTGAAGAGAGGAGCTAATGGGTCCTCAAAGGAATTAAAAAGCATTCAGTCTGAACCACAGTGCTATGCCATAAGCAACTTTTCTTCATAATTAGTCTTTGTTTAGAATATGATGTTCTGTCTCCAGATATTTATGTGACAGCCATTTAGACTATTTGTTCCTCTTGAATACAGTGAGGGAAATTCTTTTTTTATAGCAACTCCTACTCACCCCAACTCCCTCTCATTTTGTGATAGCCTTTTACATGGCAGGCAGCAGAGAAGGCTCCTAAGACTTCTCAGTCTGTCTTGGGTAAGGAGGTCGAGTTGCTCTTCCTTTTATCTTTTAACTAAATGTGGATCAAAGCAAAGCCAAATGATCTCCAGGGACAGGACTGGCTAGCAGCTTCCTCATTTTCTTTCTCCTCTGCATTTATGTACCTGGCCCAATGAAGGTAGGATGTGAAAATGCTATTAGTCTGGTAGAAAGGGTCCCCACCAGCTCCAAGGAGAAAACCGTACAGTGATGGGCCATGTGCTCTCAGACAGAGAATGAACTGGCACCCAGGAGTTCAGGAGTGTCACTTACTATGTGGGATGCTGCAAGCTGGAAAGGTTAGGAATGTTCTAGATTTGATCATTAAAAATGCCATGATTATACTTGTTTCTACTCCAATATATGTCTGTTTACCTACAAAAATATTTTCTATTACTTTCACGGAAAAAAGTTGATGTACCATGGAGCATAATGTAGTTCACATAAGAAAGGAATGAATACTGGGAATGAATAAATGGAAAGATAAACCAAAAAAAAAAAAATCACTTGTAGGGGAAGGGAGGAAATGGGGGTGAAGGATCAGGTATAGACATAGATTTCTTTGAATGTACTTTGTAAATTTGACTTCTGAATTTTTGCATAATTACAAACAAAATTTTGGTCTAAAAATCAAAAGCAATATTGAAACAAACAAATTTAAGCATTTTTCAAGTTAATAGCATAACTGCATGGAAGGAGTTATTTCAATCAACTTCACAACAGAGTAAATTGATTGTAAGTTTCTAACAAAATGTCATGAGACAAAAAGAATTACATGAAACAAAATAATAAATTTTAAAATATTTTCAGTAACCACATTGTTGGAGATAGTACTGGTATTTTTATTCTAAGATTTTTTGCACATGAGTTGTGGGATAAATCAAACAAGTAATTACATGGGTTCACTGGGAACCAGGATTTTCTGTGTGGGAGAAAAAAGAAACAGATGGAAGATAAAGCTAAGTGAAAACAGTGTAATCCTGAATTTAAATGAAAATTACCAGCAGAAACTTACAAATAGGTTATCTTTGGAAAAGAGGCAACTTTCCCAACCACGTACATTGAATAGGTCTGGAAAGAGCTTATCCCAAATCATTGTGCTCCCATATTGCCCATATTCTCAAAATCTCACTGAAGTAAAACAGGGCTTCCTAGAGAAAAGGCGTATTACAGGCCTATGGCAGGAAAAGTACTAATAAGCCTGGAATACCTTGTCATATAGGACAGCAAAGAAGCACTCAAAGGCTTCAATGATTGTACTAACAGGTCTCAGGCACAATGATGGGTTAGAACCAGGACCTATAAGCTCATTAGAACTGATTGTTAAATATCCAGAATTTTCTGACTCTGTTGTTTAAGTGTTAGTTGTTTGAGATCAGCCATGTAGGGAGAATTTACACCAAGGAAATTGGCAAATGTTATATATTATAACCTTTTTTTCCCCCTTTCCTTGAGAGCCTCTTTACCAGCAAAGTACTATATGGAAGTCAGTTTGAGGAGGCCATGACGGACAAAGGGAAGACATTTGGAGAAGAATTACTGCAATGCGCTAAAATGGATCAAATATAATTAAGTCTGTGTGTTCATAAACGTATCACCCCCTCTCCATACACATATAATTTCATTGGTCACATATGAGGTAATCAAACTTCTAATTTAAAAACTGGTAGAGAAGGGAAAGGATCAAGCATTCATCTCATCTTTTCTATACAAAATGTCAAGGGAAACAGAGTTGATAGGGAAGGCCTCTTTTTCTAAATCTATGCCAGAAGATAAATGATAAAAGAATGACAGATTATCACAATTTATAATCCCTAATGAATGAATCTTAGCAAAGAACAATAATATCTGCTAATATGACCAAATGGAAGAGAATCAGATCTTTGCTTACCTGCAAAACACCATCCATGAAATAGTCTTGCCTTTCTCATTCCTGACTGCTCCACCCCCAAAATAAACCTCTATAGCTAATTACCATTTAAAAGAAATACAAGGAAAAGAGTAACAAGTTAATGAAAGCCATGCACTCGGCAAAATTAATACCATTGGAAACTGCAGGACACATCTGCAATTTCTTCAAAAAAGTGCAAAGAAATATAAAAAGATAGGAAAGGGGATAGAGAGAAAGAATATATATATATAAAGAGACATGAAAAATCAGTCAATTGCAGTGTATGAAATCTACTTCAATCTTGAGTCCAACAAACTGTGAGGGAGAAAAATAAAACATCTTCAAGTCGACAATCAAGGAAATTTGAACAATGACTAAACATTTAACGTTATTGCTGCTGCTGCTGCTGCTGCTAAGTCGCTTCAGTCGTGTCCGACTCTGTGTGACCCCATAGACAGCAGCCCACCAGGCCCTACTGTCCCTGGGATGAGCAACTGTTAAATTTTAAAGTAGAATAAAGGCTTTCCAGGTGGTGCTAGTGGTAACATGCCTGCCAGTACAGAAGACATGGAGACAAGAATTTGATCCCTGGCTAGGGAAGATCCCCTGCAGGAAGGCATGGCAACCCACTCTGGTATTCTTGCCTGGAGAATCCCAAGGACAGAGGAGCCTGGAGGGCTACAGTCCATAGGGTCGCAAAGAGTCGGATGCAACTGAAGCAACAGCACGTAAAATAATGTCATCATGGCTATGTTTTCAAAATGAACTCCTATTTTAGGGATACTTGCTGAAATATTTATGGATGAAATGACATATCTTGAGTTTGTTTCAATATAACAAATCTGTGCTTAATCGCTCAGTTGTGTCCTACTCTTTTCGACCCTTTGGAATGTAGCCCACCATGCTCTTCTGTCCATGGAATTTTCCAGGCAAGAACACTGGAATGGGCTGTCATTTCCTACTCCAAAGGATCTTTCTGACTCAGGGATTGAACCCGGTCTTCTGTGTCTCCTGCCTTGCAGGTGATTCTTTACCCACTGAGCCATCTGGGAAGCCTCAGATTGAATGAGTGTGCGAGGATAAAGGTAGCTAGGGGTATAGAACTCAACTATTTCAAGAATAATTCACCGGCCACAGAATCTATATCTTCTAGGAATTTATTAGAAATGGAAAATCTCAGACCCAAGCATAAATATTTTTAAAAAATACTTTCGAATGTGCAGGTTGAATCTTACGCTCATTGTACTTTGAGAAGCTCAAGTTGCATGAAGAACAGCTAATTGTTGTTTAAGATGGGGGAGCACTGCCTTTAGATACCATCGCCTATGTATTTGTATGTAACTGAAATGTATATATGTTATAAAATGTATTCTGGGGAAAAAAGGCAAATGAGAGAGAAGGGTGGTGAGAGTGCCAGTAGCTCAGAAGCAGATCTTCTGTTCCCCTGTCTCCTCACTTTCCCTCTTAGCTCCCAGGCTGGCCCGCACCATATTCCCTAACTGGCCTTGAGGTGTCCTCATGGGGCACGCTTCAAACACTGTGAAGTTCAGAGCCATTTCTATTGAGTTCCAGATACTAAACCCCAGCATTCACAGGTAGTCCTCACAGGAGGAAAGCTTTCTCTGTTTCCAGACCCCAAATTGCTTCTCTGTAGACTGCATTTGAGGCTCTCCAGGGGAGCTGAGTGGGTGGTAATGCCCTCTGCCAGGTATGATTGGTACAACTTATGAGGAGAGTGAAGTTTTCCAACTGGTTCCTTGCCATGGCCCAGTTGCACTTGTTACAAAGATTGTGTTATTTCTTCGGTGGTTTTCAAAACTATTTTAGTACCATTATGAAAGCAACAAAGGGGAGTGAAGAAGGAAGAACTCTGAACACATGAATGGAGTGTTGCATTTTCTGTTGGTCAACTACAAAATAAGAGTGAGATTTGGGGGATCAGCTGGACTAGAGGAGAGCTCAGGAAACTATCATTTTGTCTGTGGTTTCCCTCTTCTTCTAGGCAAGGTTCTTTTAACACACAGATGCATTTTCACCATAATTTAAAAAAACCTACACAACTTACTACATTTATACACTGACCCAACTCATTTTCAGTCTCCTTTTATTTTTTTTCTGACTTATACAAATAATTTCCAAGTAATTCAGAATGAAAGGTCTCTTGGGAATCACTCTGCCCCCAAATTTTAGAACTAAAGCACTTAGAAGAATTCTATTCTGGACTTGAAAACAGCAATAGTGTTCTTTTAAATCTTTGGAACAAAGTAAATTTTAGTAGTAATCAAGTATGTGCAAAAGAAAATAATAATATGTCACCTTCACCTCTAGATTGATGCGTGCTACGCCGACCAGTCCATCCTAAAGGAGATCAGTCCTGGGTGTTCATTGGAAGGACCGATGCTAAAGCTGAAACTCCAATACTTTGGCCACCTCATGCGAAGAGTTGACTCATTGGAAAAGACCCTGATGCTGGGAGGGATTGAGGGTAGGAGGAGAAGGGGACGACAGAGGATGAGATGGTTGGATGCTATCACCGACTCGATGGACATGAGTTTGGGTACACTCTGGGAATTGGTGATGGACAGGGAGGCCTGGCATGCTGTGATTCATGGGGTCGCAAAGAGTCGGACACGACTGAGCGACTGAACTGAACTGAACACACGGATGAGGAAAAGCGAGCACACTCCAGTGGTTCTGTTAAGAGAGTAATGGGGGAATCTTACTAGACAAAAATTAGCATTATGGATCAGTAGTAGTAGTATAAGAATTCATGCTTTCAAAATGTGGTACTGGGGAAGACTCTTGAGAGTCCCTTGAAATGCAAGGACATCAAGTCAGTCAATCCTAAAGGAAATCAACCCTGAATATTCACTGGAAGGACTGATGCTGAAGCTGAAGCTCCAATACTTTGGCCACCTGATGCAAAGAGCCAACTCACTGGAAAAGATCCTGATACTGGGAAAGAGTGAAGGCAGAAAGAGAAAGGGAAGACAGAGGATGAGATGGTTAGATAGCATCACCAACTCAATGGACATGAATTTGAGGAAACTCCAGGGGATAGTGGAGGACGGAGGAGCCTGGCTTGCTACATTCCATGAGGGTTGTAAAGAGTCAGACCCGACTTAGTGGCTGAACAACAACAATAATCAAGCCTTTAAAGAAAAACAGATTTATTGAAGTGTAACTAACATAAAATAAACTGCTCATATTTTAAATATATCATTTGTGGCTCAGCTGGTAAAGAATCTGCCTGCAATGAGGGAGACCTGAGTTTGATCCCTGGGTTGGGAAGATCCCCTGGAGAAGGGAAAGGTTACCCACTCCAGTATTCTGGCCTGGAGAATTCCACAAACTGTATAGTCCATGGGGTCGCAAAGAATCAGACATGACTGAGCAACTTTCATATATCATATAACATATGTTTATACTGATACCACTGAAACCACCATCCTTATCAAAATAATAAGCATATTCAGCATGCCTCAAAGTCCCTCATACCCCTTAGTAACCTCACTTTGATGATCATCCCTGACACTCCCTATGTCCACAAACATGACGTAGTACATGATTGGAATGAAATCATACAGAATATATTCTTTTGTCTAGCCTCTTTCATTTAGAATAATTACTTTAATATTTATCTATGCTGTAGCACGTGTCCATAGCTCATTCTGTTTGAATGATGACTAACTGCTATGGGCTAAACATTTGTGTCTCCCCTGTCTACCAATTCACATGTTGAAGTCCTAATGTGACTGTGATGGTATTTGGAAGCGAGGCATTTGGGAGGTAACTGCACCATGATAGAGGAGCCTTCATGATGGGATTAGCAGCCTCGTAAGAAGAGGAAGAAACCCAGCCCTCTCTCTCCACCCAGAGAGGGTACAATGAGAAGATGGTTGTCTGAAAACCAGGGATTGTATCTTCGACAAGAACACAGCTATGTGGGTGCACTAGCAGCCTCCAGATCTGTGTAAAATAAACATTTGTTAAAGCCCCCTTCCCCACCCTCCAGTCTATGGTATCCTCTTACAGCAGCCCTAACGAAGACATTAGGATTCCACAGTATGGACATGACGCAGTTTATCTATGTGCCCGTAAATAGAAATTTGGGGAGTTTCAGGTATTTGGCTATTACAAACACAGCTCTATGAATGTGCATGTACTAGTCTTCGTGTGGACATATGCTTTTTTTTCCCCTTGGGCAAATACCTAGGCTGGATGATATGACAGGAAGAACATTTTAAGTAACATTGCCAAACTTTTCCATGAAAATGGTACTGTTTACATTCCCACAAACTATGTATGAGAATTCTAATTCTTCAACACCCTGGTCATAACTTGGTTTTAACAATCTTTTTATTTTTTGCCATCCTAGTGGATGTATAGTGGTATCTTGTGGCTTTAGTTTGCATTTCTTTAAATATTTGTGATGTTGAGCCTCTTTCCTTTCATTTGTTATCTTTATATCTTTAACTGGTAAATAGACAATTCAAATCTTTTGTCCTCTTTTTAAAAATTTTTGGATTTTTTAATCATTAAGTTTTTACAGATTTTTATATATTCTTGGTATAAGTCCAAGATATGGTATCTTGGTATAAGTCCAAATATGATTTGCAAATATTTTCTCACAATCTGTAGCATGTCTTTCACACCTAATAATATCTTACAAAGGGCAGAAGCTTTTAATTTTTATGAAGTCCATTTAATCAAATTGTTCTTTTATGAATCATTCTTTTTGGTATCTTATCAAAGAAATAAATTTTAAAGCTTTAGGTACATATTTAAGTCTACATCCATTTTAAGTGTGTGTATGTGCGTTTCAAGGTAGGGGTCAAGTTGACTTATTATAATAACCATCATACTAGGATAATCTGTGAAAATGTTTTTTACCACTGAATTACACTGAGAAAAACAGTTGTTCATATAGCCATGGATGTGTGGGTCTATTTGAGTACTCTCTCTTCTGTTTCATCATTTTGATTTCTGTAGCTGTATGAGTCTTGAAATCAGGTGGTGTTCATACTCCCATTTTGTCCTTCCTCTTCAAAATTGTTTTAGCTCTTCTAGGTACTTTGCATTTCCATATGAATTTCATATGAACCAGTTTTTCAGTATCTATAGAGAGTCAGCAGAAGTTTGAGTGGAATTACATTGAATCTATATGTAGTAATGTGGGGATAATTGGCATCTTATCGATACTGAATCTTCTCCCCATAAACATAGAATGGCTCATGCAGCTTGCTGTATTATGAGGAATAAAATTCTTTGTCTCTGAGGAATCTTGTATCTTCTGCCAGCAGCCATGAAACTGTGGAAGTCTAGCTTATTAACTTGCAAATAGAGTAAAAGCTCAACCATTCCTAATTCTTGATAACTATTTCTGAGGCTCTTCTTTCCTTTATGTTGATCCAGATTTTCATCTGGTATCATTTTCCTTCTTCCTGAAGGACTTCCTTTAAGATTTCTTGGAGTGTGGGACTGTATGTGATAGATTCTTCCAGTCTCTGTATGTTTGGGAAATTATTTTTTTCTGCCTTCCTTTCTGAAGGTTTTGTTTGCTGAGTATAGATTCTAGGGATGCAGTTTTCTTTCTTTTTTTTTAATTTCAGTACTTTAAAAGCATTATTCCACTGTCCTCTTATCTGTAGTGATTCCTATGAGGCATCTATTACAGTGTTTTTTCTATGTGTAATGTGGCTGCTTTTAAGATTTTTCTTTTTGTAATTGGTTATGAGCAATTTGATTATGATACATCCTAATGTTCTTTTAATTATGATTTTTGTACTATGGATTAAGCTTCTTGCATGCATACATGTGTGATCAGTCTTCCACTCTGTGACTCTATGGACTGTAATCTGCTTGTCCATGGGATTCTCCAGGCAAGAATACTGGAGTGAGTTGCCATGCCCTCCTTCAGGGGATCTTCCCAACCCAGAGATTAAACCCACATTTCCTGCATTGGCAGGTGGGTTCTTTATCCACCAAGCCACTGGGGAAGCCCAGCTTCTTGCATATACAGGTTTATAATTTCCATCAAATTGGGAATTTTTGAATCATTATTTTTCATTTATTTTTACTTTCCTTCACTCCTCTTTCCCTTTCCTATGTGGACTCCAACTATGTATTAACAACTTCAGATACGCAGATGTCACCACCTTCATGGCAGAAAGTGAAGAAGAACTAAAGAGCCTCTTGATGAAAGTGAAAGAGGATAGTGAAAAAGTTGGCTTAAAGCTCAACATTCAGAAAACTAAGATCATGGCATCCAGTCCCATCAATTCATGGGAAATAGATGGGGAAACAGTGGAAGACTTTATTTTCTTGGGCTCCAAAATCACTGCAGATGGTGACTGCAGCCATGAAATTAAAAGATGCTTACTCCTTTGAGGGAAAGTTATGACCAACCTAGACAACATATTAAAAAGCAGAGACATTACTTTGCCAACAAAGGTCCGTCTAGTCAATGCTGTGGTTTTTCCAGTAGCCATGTACAGATGTGAAAGTTGGACTATAAAGAAAGCTGAGCATCAAAGAATTGATGCTTTTGAACTGTGGTGTTGGAGAAGACTCCTGAGAGTCCCTTGGACTGCAAGGGGATCCAACCAGTCCATCCTAAAGGAGATCAGTCCTGAGTGTTCATTGGAAGGACTGATATTGAAGCTGAAGCTCCAATACTTTGCCCACCTGATGGGAAGAACTGACTCAACTGAAAAGACCCTGATGCTGGGAAAGATTGAAAGTGCGAGGAGAAGGGGATGACAGAGGATGAGATGGTTGGATAGCATCACCGACTCAACGGACATGAGTTTGAGTAAACTCTAGCAGCTGGTGATGGACAGGGAGGCCTGGTGTGCTGCACTCCATGGAGTTGCAAAGAGTTGGATACAACTGAGCGACTGAACTAAACTGAACTGAACTGAACTATGTATATATTAATTCTCTAGAGTTAACCCACAGCTCATAGCTTCTCTTTCCATTTTTCTTTTTCAAATTATTTTATTTTGGCTAATTTCTATTATTATGACTTCAAGGTAACTAATCTTTTCTTCTATGGTGTGTAATCTCTCATTAATCTTATTCAGTATTCAGTCTATTGTAGTTTCCATTGCAGAGCTTTCAGTCTTTTTTTTTTTTTTTTTAACATCTTTTAAGTCTTGATTTAATTTTGGATGTCTGGAATTAGGCTCAGGACTAGGGTGAGACATAAGATATGTCTGGGACACGATTTTAGGAAGGCACTCACCGTCAGGGATATGCAAGGGCTAAACTCACTCTATTTGGAATACCATCATAATAATTATTTTAATGTCTTTATCTGTGGATTCTATTTGTCTCAGCTCTGTGTCTGTTTTAATTGACTGATTGAATGATTAATCCATTTCCTCTTTGTAGGTCATAAAAAAAAATCTGTAAGGTTGTATAGCAAAATCTATTTCTCTCTTTTGAGCAGTCACATTTCTTAATCTCATTTGTTTATACTTTCTACCCTTATTTCATCAGTCACATATTTCTTATGTAGTTATATATCATGCAATATCTGTTAAAATTTAATTTTGAAAAAAATGTCTTAAACTTATGGAGAAGTCATAAAAATAATACAATATACTCCAAAATAGCCTTCACCTTAATTTCCAATCCTTAAAATTTTCCACAGAAAGTAAGTTGCAAATGTAATTGTGAACCTATTTTAATCATACTGGCAAGTATAAAAAGAATAATATATCAAATGTCTATGAACATGGCCTCCGAAGCATGGACTATTGCCCTCATCTATACCCTTATTAATACTACAAATTCTTGCTACTGACCAAAAAATATCTAAGGTGAGGTGTGGAGTGATGAAAGTAACCTCATCACCATTATTCAGGGAAAAACAGCATTAAACTGTGCCGGGATAAGTTAGAACACACTATTCAAATACAAATGAGAGCATAACTCTTGTAGATAAAAATAGTCTGTTTGTTCCTTTGGCAAGGTCTATGCGATCAATCTGTTTGCTTCCATCTGTAACTTCATGTGTTTCCTTTATCATATTGTCAATTCTTCTTCAAACAACATACGGCCTTGGGAATGTGGGGTTAAGACAGGGAGTAAAGGACCAAAGGGTTCATAAAGACCAAAATATTTAAACTGGATGTCATCAGGGTATTTCCCCAGTTGGAAATGACTAATGGAGAGAAAACATGTGGGGGTTGGAACTCCTCTCCAGTCTAATTTCATAAGAACAGCTGAGCAGATTTGGAGTCTTCTGATATTTTTTTCTGGGAGCCTTGAATCCTGAAGCTTTTGTTCAGCATCAGGAAAGGCAGTCTCAGAATGTCATTTGGAGCTGATGCCTGGGGCCTCTGTCACATTCCCTCAGCCCTGCTCTTCTGTTTCAGTGCAGCCACAGTACACAGTCCTCTTTGCTCAGCGACTCACCTTCGTGTCAGTCCCCAAGCAACCAGATGTCTTCCTGCATTCTGACCTGTATCCTTCTTGGACATGGCAGGACATGAAAACAACATGAAACAGGACATGCCAACATGAAAACATGTAGCAAGAACCTGGGAGAGTTCATGTTTCCAGGGAACAACCCTCCCTGGGACTGGGTGGATTAACACTCCCATGTCTCGGCTTTCAAGGAGGCATGTGCACATCAAGTGAGCCTGACCCACGTCAGCAATCTTTCTGGCTCATCTCTGTTCTCTCATTCCTGCTTCCTGAGATAAACTACCAGCATCCTAAGCTTTGTCTCGCACTCTGCTTTCGGAAACCTAAATTAAAACACCATTTACTCCTTTGATATAGTTAATGCCTAATTTACTAAAGGCAACTGGAATTAACTCTGCTTGTTTTACCAAATGCCCACAAGAGCAAGGGTGATGAAAATCTACCATTTTACCCCCAGAGCCCAGCATGATCACTTGAGCAAAGAAATCCCTGGCTAAAAAATTAAATTAGTTAAAATGAAGCAGAAGAAAATTCATTTTTATTCATAATTTTTAAAGACAGCACTAACCCCTCTCAGACAGTTCAGTTGCTCAGTCGTGTCCGACTCTTTGCGACCCCAAAGAGTTGAGAAAAGACCTCAACACAGAAAATAAAGAAAAGACGACTTTAACTGATATGGTACAACAGAATTTCTGGGTAGAGTCCCCATCCAATGCTATCTTTCTGCACAATTATCTTAATGTACCGATTCTCTTCAGTTCAGTTCGGTTCAGTCACTCAGTCGTATCTTACTCTTTGCAACCCCACGGACTGCAGCATGCCAGGCCTCCCTGTCCATCACCAACTCCGGGAGTTTACCCAAACTCATGTCCATTGAGTTGGTGATGCCATCTAACCATCTTATCCTCTGTCGTCCCCTTCTCCTCTTGCCTTCAATCTTTCCCAGCATCAAGGTCTTTTCCAATGAGTCAGCTCTTCATATCAGGTGGCCAAGGTATTAGAGTTTCAGCTTCAACATCAGTCCTTCCAATGAACACCCAGGACTGATTTCCTTTAGGATGGACTGGTTGGATCTCCTTGTAGTCCAAGGGACTCTTGAGAGTCTTCTCCAACACCACAGTTCAAAAGAATCAAGTCTTCGGCGCTCAGCTTTCTTCACAGTCCAACTCTCACATCCATACATGACCACTGGAAAAACCATAGCCTTGACTAGACGGACCTTTGTTGGCAAAGTAATGTCTCTGCTTTTCAATAGGCTATCTAGGTTGGTCATTAGAATGGCATAAATGTCAGTCAAGAATCCAGCTTCTGCTTTGCTGTTGAATATGATCATGAAATAGAAAAAATTTCTGAGTGGAAGAAATGGTTCTTTAAACTGAACCAAGTAGTATCTTTAAGGGTAGGTGACTATATTTATTGGAGAAGGAAATGGCAACCCACTCCAGTATTCTTGCCTGGAGAATCCCATGGATGGAGGAGTCTGGTGGGCTACAGTCCACGGGGTCACAAAGAGTCAGACACAACTGAGTGACTTCACTTTAAAGACATCTTAATGGACCCTTAATTGCCTCCTTACTTTCCCTACTGCCTGAATATTTAGCATGTAGAGTTAGCATGTTTACACTGACATCGCAGATATATTTATAAATATATCTATAGGGATGTAGTTTGTTCTGTCTCCTTTTCACACCATAAAAATATAAAACAATATGTTTCCACTTGGTCAAGACAAGATAATTTTGCTAAACCGATTAGGTGGCTGGTTCATTAGGTACTTTTCAAACCTAACATGAAAATAACTATGAGCTAGTTAATGCCCAGACTACATCCTTTTTCCATGTCTAACCTAGTTTCCCCCTAAACTTTGATGAAGGCATTATTTCCTCCAACATTTCTTACTCTCTTTCATTTAAAATGTCTTTTATGTTCTTTATTGCTTCCGGTTTGGTCTGAGAATCATAGAAATCCTACAGATTCTTTTTCTCAAGTGTCAGGAGGCTAGAGATTCAGACCTATTTACTTTTCATTGATCTTAGAAGTTAAAACCTTTGTGTAACTTTTCCTGTCAAATGATGGGGACCTTCCTAACTGGATGAAATCTCAACAAAGATTAGTAATTTTAGTTCAGTCTCTTCCTCCTGCTTTATCGGTGATTGTGTGCCCATGTCCATGTGTGTGTGTGCATGTATGTGTTTGAGTCGGGGCATGTGTGGTTAGAGAAGCCCTAGCCTCCAAGTTAAGGACATCTTTTAGAAGCTCTAAAACACTCTACCTAGTGTCTCTCACCCTGCTTTGGATGCCCTTCAGGGACACCCAGAATCCAACAATTGCCTTCTGAGTTTTACATTTAGTTGTAGAAACTCCTGGTGATCTGGACTTTTCAGCTGCTCAGACAACTGGTTACAATTCTGATCTTCAGGTAAACTCTGTGTTTTGAGCTTATTATCTACTTTTATGCCTTATTTTTAAATCATATTTCATATTCATACCAGCCTGTGGTTAATCTTGTCCAGTATTTTTCTCATTGTATTTTTTCTTATACTGCTTGATAAACAGGACACGAGACAACACCACTGCCTTCTTTCCAAGATGATTCTCTTCATCTAGAAAAGTCTCTTTTATGTATTACAGACGGGTCCTGTCACCCACTCCAAGCACTATCCAAACTCAGATTTGTAAAGAATAAATTATAAATTGTTTTAGTATGTCACATGTCTCCCATGTGGTAGTAGTGATTACTTGCCATTCATTCATTCTTTCATTTATTCAACCAGTATGTATTGAGCGCCTCATTCCGGGAGCAGTCAGATATTCTTTAAATAGCTTGGAAATTAATGTGCATATTGAACTCTGGCAGTCACCTTAATTTTGTATGACATCAGCTTGATTAAAGTAAAATTTGACTTGGTAGCACAAGGGTTCAATTTGAAAACTCTTAGTGGCTAGATTTTAAAAATCACTTTAAAAAATACTCAATGTCTATTGGAAAAAAGCACTTTGAGAGAAGGATACTGAGAAATCATGAGAAGGCCAGGGGAAGGCTGATGATGTAGGTCAGGGTGAGGCAAGATGGTGCAATGCTTCTGTAGCGATGGTTGAGAGATTGTGAGCCGGATAGAACTGTGATGCCATGGATACATGTTGAAGAGGAAGCCACGACAAACGCTACAGAGTGTGTTTGGAAACTGCAAGACTTGTTCATTCAAGGTCCAGGTTAAATAGCATTTATCCAAGAAAAGGGACTGTAGCTTCTGATCATAGATTTTTTTTACTAGAAATATGCTAAGAATTCGCCACTCTTTCGATCTTTATTTCCGAAGAGATATTCTATTTCCTTGGCAAAATTTGCTTGCTCAAGTTTTTCCACTTGAGAAGTGAGGTTAAAAGGCAATGTCTTCAACCCAGAGTTCCATTTTCATATTGCTCTGAGTGTCTGCAGATACCCGAGGTACCAAGCTTTTCTCGTAATTAGAATGGGCTCTGCTCGTACTTGGACACGTGAGAAATTCTGTCTTCTAAGTTATTTATATTTGCAGTTGTACCCAAAATGTTGTGCTATGTTTAATAACAAAAATGTGGGTATGAACACATAAATATTAAGAACAGAAAAACAGGAATGACAAAAGGACAGAATATTGTTTCAACTTAGTGCAATAAATAGGTGACCATAGAAAGTCCGAGTCCACAGTGTGAGTGACGTGTGGGAACTGGATAGAACAGAGTTGTGGGAAGCATGAACTCAGAGCAACTCAAGGAAGGTGATCTCAACAGAGAACCCAAAAGACCATGAAAATGTTTGATTTGGAAGAAGCAGCTAGGAGGGCGCACGTGTGTTCAGTTGCATCCGACTCTGCGACCCCAGGACTGTAGCCTCCAGGCTCCTCTGTCCATATTCTCCAGGCAAGGATACTGGAGCGGGTTGCCATGCCCTCCTCCAGGGGATCTTCCAAATCCAGGGATCAAACCTGAATCTCCTGTATTAGCAGTCAGATTCTTCACCACTGTGCCACCTGGAGCAAGAAAAATTAACTCAGTATTTTCAGTGACTTCCTAAATGCAGTAGAAAATTTTTGTTTTCTATTCCTTCTTTTGAGAGTCATCAAACTTGAGGAAATTAATCACTGTGGATGTAAAACAAGGGATAGGTGAGAAGTCAGACTTATGTGCTAAATTAAACACTGCAACACCCCATCATTTTCATTTTAAGCTACTGTTTCTTTTGACCTAAGTGGCTTAATTTGCAAGCAATATCCACTCCTTGCAAAAAGCCTTGGTGTAATAGGAGGTCAAAAACATTTGGTATGAAATTAATTAACTACCTTCTAAGCAAGTTCCCCAAAGCATCAGTTTTGCCTTAGGATAGGGTCTGAGAAGGTTTGAAGTGGAAATGTTCCTTACAAGAGAAAAAGAATATTGGAAAAGAAATTAAAACCAAGGGGAAGTGGAAAGAGTTTCGGCACAGATGGCCTGGTTTGTGATGGGAAAAGAGGTCAGGTGTAATATAGCATTTCATTTCATTTCTAAAATGAAAAATGCCTACATATTGGCAAGACAGTCTGGTGTTCTGATGCAGCCAAAGAGGTCATGTCAAACTTTATCTTTTAAGGAAACAGATCATGTAATTGGTTGCTTGAGAGTAATTGAAAGTTGGCACAATTGGAGAGCCATTTCCCCTGAAGACTTGCTCCTCTTAAATTGAGCAAATGTCAGAAGCAGACATTAAAAGGGTAATGTTTGTCTTCTAATTCTCAAAGACTTTATTGTGTGTGTTTCCTGTGGACTTGTGTACATGAACTTTCCTAGGCTTGTGTAAACGGTTCATACCAGGCTGCCTCTGACCACTGATTCCTTAAATGGAAGCAGCATTTCAGAAATGATTAGTGGACTTGAAATAGAAGGAATGGTTAGAACAGTGATTAGTAACTCTTTCAGACCCAATGGCCTCTTTTCATAACAGGCATGTTTGTTGACTAGTGTTGGATTTTTATTAATTTTTTAAAAGCAGAAACATGAAATATAACACAAAGAACTTAATTGCTTTAAACCTCCCTTTTTCGTTGTGTAAGAAAATTATATCCATCTATAGGTGGCTGAAGTTATCCATCACAGTTCTTTTTTAAAAATAATATTTGCATTGATAGAATTTTGAGCTTTCTAGAAAAATATCACTATGACTTAACAATGTTTTGGGGAAGGATAAAAGGATTACTTGTTGATTTTTGGCTTCTGGATTTTCTTTTTAAAATATTCAATCAGAGACTTCTCTGGTCTCTGTGGTCCAGTGGCTAAGACTCTGAGCTTCCAGTGCAGGGTCCTGGTTTGATCCTTGGTCCAGGAACTAGATTCCATTTGCCTTAACAAATAGCTGGCATGCTAGCACGAAGACTGACAATCCTGTGTGCGGAAACTAAGACTTGGCCCTGGCGAGTAAATAAATAGAAACATCTTAAAAAGTTAAAAATCCAATTAAAACATGTGCAGGGTTTTAAACATTCAAGTACTGCTAAAAGGCTTTCCACATAAGCAAAATTCAGTTCAGTCGCTTAGTAGTGTCAGACTTTTTGCAACCCCATGGACTGCAGCACACCAGGCTTCCCTGTCCATCACCAACTCCTGGAGCTTGCTCAAACTCATGTCCATTGAGTGGGTGATGCCATCCAACCATCTCATCCTATATTGTCCCCTTCTCCTGCTTTCATCTTTCCCAGCATCAGCCAAAGTATTGGAGTTTCAGCTTCAACATCAGTCCTTCCAATGAATATTCAGGACTGACCTCTCAAGTGTCTTCTCCAACACCACAGTTCAAAAGCATCAATTCTTTGACACTCAGCTTTCTTTATAGTCCAACTCTCACATCCATACATGACTACTGGAAAAACCATAGCATTGACTAAATGGACCTTTGTTGGCAAACTAACGTCTCTGCTTTTTAATATGCTGTCTAGATTGGTCACAGCTGTTCTTCCAAGGAGCAAGTGTATTTTAATTTCATGGCTGCAGTCACCATCTGCAGTGATTTTGGAGCCCAAGAAAATAAAGTCTCTCACTGTTTCCACTGTTTCCCCATCTATTTGCCATGAAGTGATAGGACTGGATGCCATGATCTTAGTTTTTTGAATGTTGAGTTTTAAGCCAACTTTTTCACTCTCCTCTTTCACTTTCATCAAGAGACTCTTTAGTTCCTCTTTGCTTTCAGCCATAAGGGTGGTGTCATCTGGTGGTAAGTGGCATTGCCATACTGTATCTTCCAGCCCTCAGTACCTGCTTCTTAGAGAGAACTCTCTTCAACTCTTAGCCTCTATAGTTTTAAATAACAGGTTTGCACTGCTTTTTCTTTTCTTAAGCTTTATTGAGATATAGTTGATAATAACATTATAATAGATTTAAAGCATACATCATAATGAATTGATATGCATATATATTGTGAAAGGGTTCCCCCATCTAGTTAATTAACACATCCTTCCCCTCGCATTGGAGAAGTAAATGGCAACCTATTTCAGTATTCTTGACTGGGAAATCCTGTGGACAGAGGAACTTGGTGGGCTACAGTCCATGGGTTCACAAAGAGTTGGCCATGACTGAGTGACTGAGCACACATGCTCCCTGTGAAGTAATTGTGTGAACAATTACTTTTGTGTGTGTGTGAGAACATTTAGGTTCTATACTCATAGTGCATTTCTATTGTACAACACTGTATTATAGTTATGTAACTCTAGTCATCATATTATATATTAGATTTTCAGAACTTATTCATCTTAAAACCTTATTTATAAAAAAAATTGTGTGATAATGGATGTTCATTAAACTTACTGTGGTGATCATTTTGTGATACAGGCACATACCAAATTATTTTGCTTTATACCTAAAATTAATACAATGTTACATGTCAACTAAATCCATGTCAATAAAAAGATGAATAATATTTTATTAATTTTAAATATTTTAATTCCTATACAATAAAATTATTAATAACTTCTGTTTTTGTGTACAGTTCTGACTTGTAATACATGTATTGATTCACAGAAACACATCACAATGAAGTCAAACAGACTTTTCATCACACCAGAGAATTCCCTTGTCCTGACCAGACCTTAGCCCCTACCCTAACCATTGACCTATCTGTAACTTGTCACAACAGTTCTGCCTTTTCCAGAATGTCATATGAATGGGATATGGGATCATACAGCATGCAATCTTTATAGACTGGATTCTGTTGAGGCTCAATTCTCCCTTGCTTTTCAGTGGGTCTTGTGACAAACTATTCCTGACTATCTTTGTGAGACTCTGTTACGATAATTTCAAGTTTGTTTGGTAAGATAGAGACAGGGGGAAGATTTATTTCAGACCACTATTTTAAGGATTAGGTCTCTCTATAAGCAAAAGTTGAGCAGGATTACTTGGAGCCCCCTTTATAAGATTGGGGTTTTCTAAGGTGTCATTCCTCAACTATGACAAAAATCCACTGTTTTTGTTTAAACCTACATTTGTCTCGCATTTTGCCCATGGGTTAGGAGCTAGGGGAACGTTTTCCAACATGAAACTCATGCTGGCTGCTACACTGTGAGAAATAAAGTCCTTTGTCTCTGATTCCTATTTTTTGTCTCCAACTATGAAACTGATAGATTGTTAGCTTGCAAATTGAGTAAGACCTCAGACCCTTCATGATTCTTGATGCTCCCTCCATTTAGCAAAATGCATTTTAATTCATTATGTTATTGTGTGTATCAGTAGTGTATTCATTTATTGGGGCTGCAGCAACAAAGTATTGATTTAAAACAATAGAAATCTATGGTCTTCCAGTTCTCCAGGCTAGAAGTCTGAAATCAAGGCATCATTTCTCCCTCTGAAACTTGTAGGGGAATTCTTCCTCATTCCTTCTAGCTTCTGGTGGTTTGCCAATCATCTCTAGCGTTTCTGGCTTGCAGCTTTATTATTGCAATATCTGCCTTGGTTGTCACGTGGCATTTTCCTTGGGTTTCTCTGTCTTTACATGGCTATCCTGTTATATGCTCACCAATCATATTGGATTAACAGTCCATCTTATTTCAAGTCGACCTCATCTTAATTAATTACCTCTGCAACAATTCTATTCCCAAATAGGGTCACATTCTTAGGTACTGAGGATGGGAACGTCAATATATATTTTGGGGGGTACATAATTCAACCCCATAACAAATAGTTTGTTTCCTTTTACTGTTAAGTAGTATTCCATTGGGGCTTCCATCCTAGTGGCTCAGTCATAGAAGAATCTGCCTGCAGTGAAGGAGGCATGGGTTAGATCCCTATATGGGGAAGATCTTCTGGAGAAGAGAATGGCTACCCACTCTAGTATTCTTGCCTGGAAAATTCTTTGGCCAGAGGAGCCTGGTGGGCTACAGTACATGGGATTGCAGAGTTGGACGTGACTGAGTGACTAACACACCTTTTTGCTTTCATTTCATTGAACTGGATGTACCACAGTTTGTTTATCCATTTATCTGTTGAAGGGCATTTGGGTTGTATAATTTGGGTGCTTATGTATGATGCTGGTATAAACATCTGTGTATAGAGTTTTGTGTGAATAGTAATGTTCATTTCTCTAAAGTAAATGCCTAGGGGTGGGATTGTTGGGTCATATGTTAACTTTATCTGAACCTATTTAACTTTATAAGAAACTGTTTTCCGAGTGGCTGTATCAGTTTGGATTTCCACGAGCAGTGTACAAGAGTTCCAGTCGCTCTGCATCCTCGCAAGCACTTGATATTGTAATTTAAAAATTTTTCTCTGTGTATGTGTTTTGCCATTTCACATAGATGTATAGTGCTATCTTGTTGTAATTTTATATTTCTCAGTGACTAATAATATTGAGCATCTTTTCATATGTTTATTTGCCACCTGTACAATTGTTTGATATGTTTGTTCAAATCTTTTGCTCATCTTTATATTGGTTAGTATGTTTGTTGTTGCTTTATTAGGAAAAATTTGTATATTTTTTATATCTATGTCTCTTGATAGAGATGTAATTTGAATACATTTTTCCCAGACTATTTTTTGTCCTTTCATTTTCTTAACAATGCCCATTTACAAAGCAAAAACATTTTTAAGTATTATGCAGTTCATCGTACATGTGAAATCTTTGCCTAATCCAAAGTCACAGAAGTATTCTCCTATGCCTTCATCTAAATATTTTATGCTTCGTGTTTTAAAATTTGAGTCTATGATCCATTTTGAGTAAATTTTTGTATAAGACGTGAGGTTGAATTCACTGGTTTCTTTTTTTTTTTTTGTCAATGAAACTTGTTGTTTCAGTATCACTTGCTGAAAAAGTTATCCTTTCTCCACTGAACTGCTCTTCACATTTCTCAATTGACCATTTGTGTGTGTCTATTTCTGGACTTTATTCTGTTCAAAAGCTTATAAGTTTGTAATCATGGATGCAAACTATTAAACATACGGTGGATAAACAGCAAGGCCCTAGTGTATAGCACAGGGAACTATACTCAATACCTGATGATAAGCCATAATGGAAAAGAACATGAAAAAAATGTATATTATGTGTAACTAAATCACTTTGCTGTACAGCAGAAATTAGCAAAACAGTGTAAGTCAGCTATACTTCAATTAAACAAGTTTTTAAAATAGATAAACCATTGGAAAAAAGTTACTTAAGAGACAAAAAAAATTTACCTTAATTATTTATTGCTAACTCTTCAAAATTCACTTAGTAACTCTTCCTTTCTTGCTTCTACCAATCAAACTATTTTGTTAAATTTTGTCTAATTCCTACCAGCTTCCTCCATGCAAAGATTCACCTCAGCCCACAAAGCCCTCTTATATATTATGCTTTTGTTTGCTCCTTCTAGACTTACTATGACCCTGCCAGGGTAGTATTTACATGACCATGGTAAGAAATAAATTAAGAAATAGTATAAACTTTGATTTATTTTCAATTTATTTTCATGGTGAAAGGAAGTAACACCAGGAGCTGCAATAGAATTTTTTATAGCTTATCAATGTTTACTTTTAATTAACTGAAAATATTTCATGAGGGTCAACTTTTTGACATTTTCAGGATTCCAGATTTAACTTATTCGTAATTGGAGGATAATTACTTTACGATGTTGTGTTGATGTCTGCCACCCAATTCATGTATGTGATAATCTTTTGCAACTGTGAAGACAGAAGCCAAGAGAAAGTGTGAGAAGAAGCATGAAAAGAGCCTAGGTCCTTGATAATATTGAGCCACCAAACTAACCCTGGAGCCACACAGTCCCTTCTGTCCATGTCACAGACTGTAAATGTCTGAACGATCTGAGCACAGTTAATCAGGTATTTGGTCACTTGTAACTGAAAAACCTCCTGATACAAATAACTGATTTGGTTCCCCTTTCACCTCTCTCTCTCCTTTTGTGCCACCAGTCTTACAACCACAGAGGCTGTGTGTGTGCTTAGTCACTCAGTCATGTCAGACTCTTTGAGACCCCATGGATTGCAGCCTGCCAAGGTTCTTCTATCCATGGAATTCTCCAGGCGAGAATTCTGGAGTGGATAGCCATTCCCTTCTCCAGGGGGTCTTCCAGACCCAGGAATTGAACTCGGGTCTCCTGCATTGCAGGCAGATTCTTTGCCATCTGAGCCACCAGGGAAACCCTAACCATAGTGGTCAACATATCACTATTTTTCTGGAGCTTCTTATTTGCTCTTGCTTTTTCTTCCAGGCTGGAAAGCCTTCTGATCCCCTCCCCGATCACCTCTCACCTACCAACCCACCCTTATAGTAAAAGTCCCAACCAAATGCCATTTCTTCTAGAAGGGTTTTCTGACTACATGAACCTCCCCAACTCCCACCACACTCACACATACCTCCAAGTACACTCATACACACACACATACACACAATCTTCATCTATAGAATATTTATTTTAAGGACCCATATGACTCAGTATGCTGCTAAATACCACATCCACAGCTAAAGTTTACTGAGTGATTATTTTGTGCCAGTTACCATGCAAGTACTTTATTTGCACTATGCTTTTTAATCTTCAAGGAAAGTTTATGAACTACTTATATTGCCTTCATTTTACCAAGAATACAGTGAGGTTTAAAGAAGCTTAGGAAGTTTATCAAGGTCACACAGGTAACTGGTAAGCAGAACTATAAAAATTCCAACTCAGTTCCAATTCCAGGCTGGAACTCATATAGAGTACATCGCACAGAAGTGAACATGTGTTGCACAAAATACTGATTTCTTTCACTATTATTGTATCTTGTGAGAGGAGAGATTGTGACTTGAATTTCATTGCATGTTCCTCTCTGCTCACACCTGCCTAGCACAAAGAGCTACACAATAAATGGATGGGCTGATCATATCAGAGTCCTTTTCTCTGAGAGCCAGAGTTCCTGCCCGCTTATCCGAGTGACATGCCGGGCTCCAGTTGCAGCCTGACCCTTTCTATAAAAACATCTATCTATGTTAGTCTTTGGTCAGTCCTGTCAGAACTGGGGTAAGTTAATTCTCTCTAAGGTGTTGTTAGCAGCTGACAGTGGCTTGTAGTGTTCTTCTCTACTGTGAATCTTTTAATAAAGGACTTCTGGAGAAAGTATTGTTGAAGTCAAAGGAATGACTTTCTCATAGTAAAACTTTAGGTACACTATAAGATTCTTAAAGATAAACCAGCTGGTGGTGATAGGGAGTGCGATTGTTATCATAGGAGGAATGATGTGGAGGAAACAGTCATTTCAATAGGAAAGCATTTCCTTCACTTTGAGACACATGAGGTTTTTTCATTGATTCTTCACAGAAGAGTATTTGGAGTTACCACCTTGTCTCTGTTTTTTGGTAAGTCTTGAAAAGGCCACCACATCCTCCCCATAACCTGTCTAGTAGTGGATGTTGAGGTTTACATAAATACTTTAAGTTTCCATATTTTCATCTAAATTAATATTCATTAAACTGTAAGCAAAAATTAAATTCATTCTGTGCAGTAGCAATGCGTGCATGCTAAGTTGCTTCATTTGTGTCCAACTTTTTGCAACTCTATGGACTGTGCCCTGCCAAGCTCCTCTGTCCATGGGGTACTCCAGGTAAGAATACTGGAGTGAGTTGCCATTTTCTTCTCCAGGGGATCTTCCCAGCCCAGGGAGTAAACCCACATCTTTTATGTCTCCTGCATTGGCAGGCAGGTTCTCTACCACAAGCACCACCTTGGAGGCTATTGCAATTGTGAACAGTAAAATATTTGTCCACGCCAGGTACTCTGTTGAATTAGAGAGGACTGAACTTTAAATTTTCTATAGAAATAAAGTAGAACATGGTTTCTCAAACTTGTCTGATCATAAGAATTTTGGTGATGCTCATTAAAATATAGATTCTACTCCAGACCTTCAGGTCTAAGGAAAGACTTATGAGAAAGAGTGGGAAAACTGAGGCAGGGTAAGTTTTTTCACCGTCGTTTAAGAAGGGTTTGCCACTTGGACTCTGGGGTAATGCATATCTTGAGATCACACTGAAAACATTTTCATTCTCTTTCCCTCCCTGCTACTCTTCCAAGAAATGTTATGCCAGGCACTGTTACATGCTGAGAAAACAAAGATAAGCAACAATTCTTGCTGAAGTGTCAGACAAAGACAATGGACAATTAAACAGTGTATTAAATGCTAAAATAGAGGCAGTACAGGACACTACGCATTTAAGAGAGGAGGAAATGCCTGGTCCGAGTATTTAAGGTAAATTTGACATCCAAAAAGGAGAGGTCGTTCCACATAGAAAGAAGATGTATAAATAAAGACCTAGAGGCTTAAGGAAACCTGGTGTTTTCTGAACACTGTTAAATGTCTGGCATGGCTGAAGCTCAAGTTCCGGTTGGGGAAGTAGGGGTAGAACGGGAAGAGTCAGATTGTGGACAGCCTCACGTGCCGCCTTGAAGATGTTGGACTTGGTGCTGTTGGTAATGTGGAACTGTTTGGGAAGAAATCTACATGTCCCTTGCACTTAATGTAAACTGATTTCAGAATATAACTTGATAAGAACCTCCTAAAACTGGAGTTTAAGACAACTTTGCTTTGCGCTAACCTTACATAATAGTCTTTGAGCTTTCTAATCTAGTGGAGACTCTTCTCAGCAGACATCTTATATAGAACACAACGTACAAAGCAGATTAACAGGCTGTTTCGGCTGATGCAGAAAGCTCAGCCCCATGACGTTCCTATAAACACGAGGTTCCCAGGAACAGTCTGCAAACCAAAGTTCTGTGCTCCCCAGAGACTGGATAATTAGATGGAATTGGACTGTTTCTGTTGGAAGGTAGCTTCAATATTATCTCTGAAGGGAGCGCCTTCTGCTGTATCCAGCATGGCTCTTTCCATGGAGCATTGTTCAGAAGATGCTTGTGGCCCTGAATTGAGTCTGCCTAGGTTTTAATCCTTTCTGTGAAGGGGAGGCCTCCACTTTCTTCTAAAGTTTACTCTCTAGTTAAGCTGCCTCATTCACTAGCAACATCTATGGTCAGTAGGCATCATTCTGATTTAAGCACGGTCTTTTGGAATAATCAACTCAATGTTAAGGCTATTATGTCTCTTTCCTTTTACCTTTTAAGTTTCTTTAATTGTTCCTTAAAATAGCCCCTCTTCCTTGCTGGGTCCCTGTTTTCCCACATAATTCCAATTTGCCAGTATTGCCTCTTGAAAATGCCATCACCAGGAATACGACCATTTCTTTGGGCACTTCTTTTCTCCCGTTGGAGAAAGAAATGGCAACCCACTCCAGCATTCTTGCCTGGAGAATCCCTTGAATAGAGCCTGCCTAGCTACAGTTCATACGTTGCAGAGTTGGACATGACTGAGTGACTTTCACTTTTCCCTTTTGCCTCCCATAACTAGGTATACATTTACAAAAAAATAAATTCATCATGAAAGGACCTCACCAGGGGCTTCTGTGGTTGGCATTACCTCAAATTTTATATAAAAGGAATAAAGATGAAAGAGCAAGTAAAAATGGCATTACAAAGCAGCTGAGCCTTAAGCCAGACACTGTCATACTGTTTTAGTAAGACAGAATGCTAACATTTAACATTGTAATGAAAATTGATAGGCTGTCAAGATTGTCGGGCTTCCCTGGTGGCTCAGTGGTACAGAATCCACCTGCCAATGCAGGAGATGTGGGCTCAATCCCTGGGTTGGGAAGATTCCTTGGAAAAGGGAATGGCAACACACTCCAGTGTTTTTGCTTGGGAAAATAATCCATGGGGCTGCAAAAAGTTGGACACGACTTAGCAGCTAAATAAAACCGCCAGGCGTTTGTGTGTGTGTGTGTCTGTGTGTGGAAAAAATACTAGCTTAGAACAATCCGAGGAACACAGCAGAGGCTTTCTGTGGCATGAATAAAGTCGAAGGCTACCTACAATAGGAAAAGGACAAACGTTAGTCTGGGTATCACAGATTTGCCCAGCTCAAGGGGCTTCCAGTCTTGAAACAAATGCAGGCAGGCAGGACAAGCTTCAAGGTCCCTGCTTCTCAGCAGAGTATGACAAGAGGGATCCAGCACATGGGAGACATTGAACTAGTCAAGGACAAGGGTGAGACGTTCAAGTCATCCCCATGGTACAGTCCCTCCTGTGGCGCTGGCTTCAAGTTGGGACCCTAGTTTCTAGGCAGAAAGATGGATGTGTCCTCAGGTTTATAATTTCACATAAATGTGGTGGGGAGAGAAGGTTAGAAATGTATCGGGACAAGATCCTTCTGGGGGATTCGGCATCAGCACGACACTCTCTAGGCTGTTAGCCCAAGATGCTTGCCCTCTGACGCTTCCCTGTCCTTGGGAACCCCACAGTCGACACCCTGAGAGGTTCCTCCCTTCGTCCCTTTGCTCCTCATACAAGTTTAGTGTCTGAAGATTTTTCTTTCTGTTCTTCAAAAAATATTTTAAAAGACTACGCAAGTGAAGTGAAAGAAGAAGTCAAAGTTGCTCAGTCTGACTCTTTGTGACCCCATGGGCTATACAGTCCATGGAATTCTCCAGGCCAGAATACTGGAGTGGGTAGCCTTTCCTTTCTCCAGGGGATCTTCCCAACCCAGTGACCGAACCCAGATCTCCCACATTGCAGGCGGATTCTTTACCAGCTGAGCCACAGGGGAAGCCCAAGAAAACTGGAGTGGGTAGCCTACCCTTCTCCAGCGGATCTTCCCTACTCAGGAATCAAACCAGGGTCTCCTGCCTTGCAGGTGGATTCTTTACCAACTGAGCTATCAGGGAAGCCTTTTAAAACTATAAGTAGAGGATATTTTAGGTAAGAAAGCTTGCTGACCTCGGGTCAGTCAAATCTAGCTCTTAATCCTTGACAAGCTAGATAAAAATTCTGCACTGGGTTTGAACCCCATGAGATATAAGTCACCTTGGGGGAGGGTGAAGAGGGGCAGAAGACAGAAGGCTGTGTGTGTGTGTTTAGCCAGAGTCACTGGAATTAGCAACGTAAGAAACCAGCAGTTTCCCCAAAGGCGAAGGAGATAGAGCTAATACCTGATGATCAGGCATGCTACCTCTTTTAGAGAAATAACTTCAGCTCTACATTGATTTCTCTGATAGACTGAATTATTATGCAAAAATATACGCTATAACTTTCCTAACTACTGAGCAGAAAGACCAGGCAATACTCACATCAACCGCTTATTTTAATGTCAAATGTTTATTTCTATGCCATAGTTGCCTCAGCACAATTTGTGAAAGAAAGGAATCCAAAGAAAAGATTTTTTTTTGGTTGGGATATTTTCTCTGCAGTTATAAGAAAGAAAATAAACACCTTGGTATCAGAATTACCATTTTTTCATATCATTCTAATAAATATAGCATCTAAATATTTTCCTTGGGTGTCATCTTTTTAAAGGATGGAAAAATACCCACAGGGGGAAAAAGGCTTGAATTCATCAAAATAAATTTGGGATAGTCTTTGTCAGAGAATATATCTAGAACATCTTTGTTCTGGTACACTATATCACTAATTGCCATATTCTTATTATTTAATATAACAGGCATACTTTATTACATAAAACAAAGTGCAGTGAAAATGAACAATGTTAGAAACAAACTAATATTTGGTGTATCTTAAATCTTCAGGTGATTAGATATTAGCTGAAGCGCCGGGATACAAATGTCACTATTGATACAAATGCAATTCTCTTCTGCAGTGAAAATGCACTTAATAGCTGAGTTCTTTTTGATTTAGCAGACAGGGCATCCAATACAACTGAAACAACCTGATAACAATTTTTTTTTTTTTTCAATAAAAAGGAATGCTCTGGTTCTTAACTGGCTCCCATCTTCAAGGGAGCCAGAAGACAGCATTTGCTCTTCCAAGATTTTTCTCTTGTCTGATTTGACACACAGAGCCACCAAGATTCTTAAAGTGGAAGCAGGCACCACACCTGAGAGCACGAGGCTCTAGACAAGCCAGTTAGGGTCAGTCTACGATGCCTGCAGTGGGCCCAGCACCTAGAGACAGCATGGTGGTTGTGCATGTAAATCCTTTCAGCAGACTCAGGGAAAGGAGGAGAGTTCTTTAAGTTCATGCACATTTTATTGAGTAGTAATATAAAATGCTTTTTTCTTTTTCATTGTTACAAGTGCATGCTTTGATTGCCAACATCTCAGAAGTCAAATTACAAAGGCAAGGCTTTAGGCTGTAGTGAATTACTTGGGCACTTATACAATTTTTAAAAAATATGAATGGACTTTTGTGGTGGTGGTTGTTTTCAGAATGAACCAGTTGTAACCCGTAACTGATATACAAAGGGAAAAAAGTGAAAAAAGTACAGATTTTGTGGCACATGACAGAACAGAACAAAATAACTAAACCGTTATGACGTTAACAGTTACCATGCATTTAGAGTTCCACATGTAACTACAAACTTATTTAAATTTCACAAGGTTTGCTAAACATGCTAACCATCTATATGTGCACTGACAAGCTTATGTTAAAAACTTTTAAGAATACTCTCCCCTTTAGATTTTTTCAAAGCTTTTTTTTGATTACAAAATTTCAAAGGCATGAAGCATTTTAGAGAATATAAAGTACGCCAGTATACATACATTTCCAGTATATGTCAGACCACTAAGCGCATTACAGTCTCATACAGGCCGATACAGCCATTTTGTTTCTTAAAAAACATGCATAGGCAGATTTTTTTTTTTTTTACAGAATATAGATGCTTTATCACTGTACTTAATATGGTGTCTTGTTTACTATACTTAAAAATGCACCACTCATAAATATTTAATTCAGCAAGCCACAACCAAGACTTGATTTATCAACAAAAACCCCTAAATATAAACAGCAAAAAAAAAAAAAAGATAGAAGTATTCCAGTTTTTTAAAACTTAAAGAAAAGAAAAGGAAAGGTATTCATTGCTAAAGTAATATGTGTTATATGGAAAGAAAGGCATTCAAAGCACACTAAAGAAACCTGAGGTAAGCATAATCTGTACAAAATTAAACTGTCCTTTTTGGCATTTTAACAAATTTGCAACATTCTTTTTTTTTTTCTTTTTCTGTTTTTTTTTTTTTTTTTAAGACTGCCTAATTCATTTTATAGCCATTGTCTGACAAGAGTAGCAAAACATTATCAATAAATAGTCCTTATTTAGTTTGTACATCATTTTGTTAAAAATGGTTGATGTCATCCATTTTTAGTGCTGCAACTGTAAACGTACAATAGAGTAAGAAATTAGACAAAGTTTTCGTGTCCAGTAACATAATAAAAGACCTCTCGTTAACCTAGCTAGAAGTCCCCCAATGCAGTAGGAAAACATGTACATTCCCCTAACATTGCAGTATATACTAGCATTAGCTTTCTTTTAAAATTTTTTTTTCCCTATAAGCATTTTTTAAAAGGCATACCCAAAAGAGGTGTTTAATCACCACCCCCACCAAAATATAGTTTATAATTCTCTCTCTCTCTTTTTTAATGATAGTGTAAACTGAATCCAACTCCTGGCCCCAGAGCAAATAAGCTACCATCAGAGGCAAGAATATCCAACTGCTGATACGCAGCCATCCCCATCAGGCCCTGCAGCTCAAAAA